>NC_086324.1:17203547-17531047 GCF_036172605.1 Pelobates fuscus | reverse complement strand
TTAAAAATATGCAAAGAAAAATTACCTTTTCTAGTTCCTAATGCTGCAGCACTCAAGTCAAGCTTCTGTCTGAATCCAAATGAGCCTCTCGTTCTAGTGCTTGGTCTGATTTTATCCCCTAATCCCTTCGCCAGTACAAGTTTTCTATATGAATTTGTGCCTGCTTCCTGTCTCTGATTGATCTGCAAGTGCATCATTCAGGATTCCACCAATTAGGATGAGCTTACACTTCTTTGATGAAATACTTGCTTATAAACTTGAAAATTAACCAATCAGACAATGAGCAAGCCTGTATCTCTTAGACGTACAGTGCTACGGAATGTGATGGCGCTAAGTAAATAATAAAATAATAATAGTAGGCCAGTAGCTGCCACAGTGGGTAGGAGGCACCCACATGTGACCATGGAAGAAGTTCCATGGTCTGCTACAAGCAACCGCACACCAACATTCACTCCCTCACGCGCACTTTGATTCATCCACACTCTCATGCCCATTCACACGATAAATACACTTGTACTTTGACATCACATTTAGATCTTGATCTCAGGCTGTGTGTCAAACCTCATTGGCATATAATGTAGGCCATTGTCATTAAAGCATACGTGCAGAATCACCCTCTGGTATAACAAAACTGGTATAGACCGTGCGTAGGCATTATACGCGTGTGTCCGAAACATTAACAAGTACCCCGTTCACTCAGCTCTTCGTAAAGTTATCAAGCGGAGAGTCACACAGGTTTGTAGGCACTATCAAACAGTCCCCTAATTCCCACTCACATAGCGCCCCACTTGTTCACACTCCCCCCTCATCCCTTTATGCTCTCTGTCTGGGCATTTAGGCATAAATGTTGGCCAATAAGTGCCTGTTTCCCTTAAATGATGTCTGCTGAACTTGACAAATGATGAGAAAAAGATTTGGAAAAAAATAAGGAAAAAGTTATTAAAAATGACAAATTGTAAAAATGAAAAACTGAGCAACATATTTTGGGCATAGGTCTTGTAAGGACCACAGTGAAGCCTGGTGGTGTCCAACACTCTTCCTGATTAGCAGTCCTATGATGGATCCTGCTGTCTTGTCTTCCTTTGCACCATCTCCACCTTGGAGCCTCTCTCCCGTTCCCCTCTGAGGTTATCCTTAGTCTGGGCCATGTCTATACTTGATGGCGGCTGCAGGAGTTGAAGTTCTTGCAAGAATTCTGAAGGATCGTCCTCTGCTGTCAGGGTCAGAATCATGTCTCCGCAAGGCACCACCAATGATCCCGATGCTCCCCAACGGTAGTAGATGCCCTGATCTCATAACTGCATAGTAACCGGCATGTATCTCCTTCTCTCCAGCAAGACGGAAAATGGTAAGTCATCATAGACTCTTATGTGAGTATTTTCAACTGAGATGTTAGGTTGATTCTTGGTGCCGGTCAGGATTGCTTTTCTTAATTGAGATGTTTTGAGTAATAGCAATGATGTCCCCGGGGTATCCGCAGGAATGGCAGCTGTATATGCAGATATAAAGGGCCATGTTCCGCCTTCTCACCTCACCTCCATCGCTGCAGCCACCTAGTTGGTAACTGCTTTCTAATATCTCCCTTCGTGGAGGGTGAGATGTCGGAATTCAAGTCAGCCTCTGTTTGGGGCCTAAGAAGTTGTATGTCATAGTCTAGAGAAGCCTCAGATTCATTCGAGCCTTGTAGCCTCCCTGGCACCATCCTAGGCTGCGCTAGTTGCTGCGGTCTTTCAAAGGACCACTTTATTAGGCATGTTGGAGCCCTCTGAATGGGTTAATATTTCAATGTTTGTGCCCCATCTCTTTGGTGGGGATATTCAGTGACATATATATAATGAACAAGATACAACAAATACAGGGTGCGCTAAGTAGGACAATGAGAGATAATAAACAAAAATAAGCAATAATATAAATAGTCTATTAAAGTACAGCGAAGACCTGGAGTGTATATTCTTCAGTCATTGCTTTGAATCCTCGGTGGTTAATATGAAATAGAAATAGAGACCAATAGTGCAAAACCGTTTTAGGAACGCTGGATCACGAACAACATAGAAGTAGAGAAGTGCCAACTCACAATTTAAAGAGCTATGCCCAGCTCTAGGTAAAACAGCATACAGTGGTATTTAATCCTCCCCACATGTAGGATATAACTGGACACTTGGAGGTGTATACTCAAGACTTCTTACAGCATTCCAGATAAGCGTCAGCATATAAAATACATATAAAAGGGGGAAAAACCCAGTGGTGCAATAACGTAGGTTTACTGCAACTACAGACAACACTGAGGTCCTAAGAGTGCCAACTTACAATTGGGAGAGCTATAACCAGCTCTGAGTAAAACAGCATACAGTGGTATTTAAACTCCCCACATGTAGGATATCCTTCTAGCGATGCTTGCAGTGCCGGTCTTATGAAATAAAATCACAAGAGAGGGCCCATAGTGTTTACCGTATAAAAAGCAGCAGTAAAAGGTAGTGTTGCCATCTTGAAACGGTCGTATTTTAAAAACTCTAAATCCTACAGCGAAGAGTATGTATCTGAAATATATATAAAAAATAGGGGGGCGGGGCCGGACCGCCAAGCATAGAGGTCGCATACAAGCAAGCTCCTGCAGATAAATAACATTAATATGCTCAAAAAGCAAATAATTCACCCTTCTGCAGTTTGGAAAAAACGGTCCTGCGGGCAAAGAGGCGCTAGTGCTGAGGCCACTCTGAAAAACAAGCGTAACGACTCCTGAGAGGGCACATCAGCAAAGCTGCACCTGAGGCCTACCCGGGCGGTGAGTGAGGTGGACGGCCGCCACCTTGCTATCCTGCCCTGTGGTTTCCCCTTGGAACTCTGACGCCATGCGGTAAGGGCCTCGTTTCCCCCCCCCTTTGGACCGGTGGGGGTCATCCCGGTCCCAGGAGAATTGTCCTTGCGACTTACAGCGCCCGGGTCTGGGGGAGCCCCAGCTACCAGAATGGCGGACTTGGCGGGCGAACCCAAAATGGCGGCACAGCCTGAGACCACCAAAGCACAGCGGAACGGAACACCGAATGCGGCACAGATGATAGAAGAGCAGAGGGACCCCTTACAGCAACCAAGCTACTGCCTAACCTACCAACAAGGGAGACCCCCGACCCCCGGCCCCTGCGGCAACAAGCAGTCGGAATCAGCTACCGTTCCCTCACCACACAAAGCCGCGCACACTGCCGACCAGCGAGACATCCCTGCAGCTTCCCAAGAAAGAATAGGCAGAAGCGAGACTACTCACCCCTCTTGCCAATCACCACGCTGGACTCGTTCCTAAAGTCCATACGAATTGTGGGTTGGGTAAGCCTGGACTGTACAGGGACTCTCTCGGTGCCTGGGCTGCACATAGTGGGGAAGGCTCCTGTAACTCCTGTCATTTAAGCTACGTGTCACATTTTCTTTATTAATTGTATGTCCAATCCTACAACTATCACCCACTTAACTAACAAAAATGTGCAAGTACCCCAAATACCCCAATGTTATAAGCGATGAAAATCAGTGTGAGGAATGCCTTTGGGGTACCCCACGCTTGTTGTTATGTCTTTGCACTGCAAAAAAAAAAAATTAAAAAAAAAATATATATATATAAAAATGGAGGCACAGTCGCAGTTTAGAAATTGCCCTTCAAATTTGAACTGGCTAGAGTGAAGTTTTAATGAATGTCAATGGACGGCGTGAGTTGCAAACAAATGGTCATATTGTGAAAACTATCAGGACTATGGCTTAGCCGTGGACATGTTTAGTGGCAGCAGAGATAGCTGAATGTTTTGATATAAGATTTGTGTAGGTGGGCTTGAAAATGAGGGAGTGGTGGCAGTTTAGAAATCATGTCCTTGCTAATAATGGGTGATGCTAAACTAGTGAACTTAATTAGTAGGGGTGTCCACATACTTTACACCATATAGTGCATGTATTTATACCCTTAGAATGCTCCTTCTAATGGGGAAGTGGTCCAGCCGAAAGTGTATGTGTCCATTCTATCAGCAATTCACATCATTTCCTTTTAAAATCTCTTCTAACTAAATGAATAAAACACATTCAGAAAGTGTGCATTGCTCAGCATTTAGGTGAAAATTAGCTTATCAACTATTTAAGAATTTATGCATCAGCTACCGGTATGTGAGTCAAGAAAAACGCTAAAACTCTCTAGTACATGTGAGTGTGCCATCTAGTGGCAATTTAATAATATTGCACTCTGCAGATTCATTGTATACTATAGATCTGTTTACTAATAACTACTCCGGAGTATCCTTGAGACAATGACAGGGTTTTTCACTAAAGTTCCTGCTGGGATATTAAATTTCAAATTCACACAGAATCCTTGACGATGAATAACCCTGGACTGGATCAGAGTAACTTCAGCAACTCTTGCAGGGACACAGTTATATGTGCATGAAACAGGTTCCTCCCAGAGGAGGAATATTGGTCTGGCATTGCGGTTGGCACTAAGCCAATTGGCTTATTTCTTTATTAAGTGTTCTTGCATAGCAAGACCACTTAATACTAGAAAAGCTACAATTTCTGGGGAAATTGTGTTAAGTGTTCTTGCCTCCACCAGTAGTCTACAACTGGAGTTGGCGGAGTAACTGGGTGGAGTGGCTTGGGTAACTGTTGTGGGGTTGGAGTGGCTGGAGTAACTTTGAAAAGGTTGGAGTGTGGTTCACTCACTCTACAGCAAGGACAGAGAAGAGCTTTCAAATCCCTCAAACTGTCAGGATCGGGACAGGGATCCAACACGCAGAGTACAAACAGGTACAGGATACGTATACCGGACCTTAGAATGGCCGGACTAACGTACGGAGAGTATAGAGAATGGTCAGAGACAAGCCGAGGTCGAGGAAACGAGAGGACAGGTAAGCGAGGAACAAGCCGGGTCAAGGATAACAGAGGTAAACAGAGTAAGTCAAACAAGCCGGGTCGGAACCAAAGGGATAACAGAAAATACCAGAGCACTGTGTGACTAGACAGGCTAGAACCACGACAGGGCAATGAGCAAATGAGAGAAGCAAGTTTAAATACCCTGGCTCGGAGAGAGAGACACGCCTCCGACGAGATCTGATTAGTCTCTAAAGGATTGAGTGACAGGTCGTTCCGGGCTGGCGTCATGGCGTCGGTTTCCGGACGTCCTGCTACAAAAGGAAGAGACTCCCTCGCGGCCGGCGTTTACGTGACCGGGAGGGCCGCGAGGAACAGAGGAAACAGCCCGTCCGGAGGGATAGACGTCTAAGTCTCTGCCTCTCTCGGAGGTAGAGACTTCAGGTACCCTGACAGTACCCCCCCTCTCAGATACGCCCACCGGGCGGAAGGAACCGGGACGAGATGGGAAGCGGGAGTGAAACGCCCTGCGGAGACGAGGAGCATGAACATCCTCTTGAGGTACCCAACTCCTCTCCTCAGGACCATATCCCTTCCAATCGACCAGATATTGTACTCTCCCCCGGGAGATTCGAGAATCGATAATAGAGTTAACCTCATACTCCTCCTGACCCTCCACCTGAACAGAGCGAGGAGAGGACGTTGTGGAGGAAAATCTGTTGCAGACTAGTGGTTTCAGCAATGAAACATGAAATGAGTTAGGGATGCGTAAGGCAGTTGGAAGAGCTAGACGATACGCAACTGGGTTAATCCGAGTCAGCACCCTGTAAGGTCCAATATAACGAGGGGTGAATTTCATGGAAGGTACTTTTAAACGGATGTTTCTTGTACTTAACCATACTCTATCACCTGGAACAAACACCGGAGCCGCCCTTCTACGTTTATCGGCGTGTTTCTTAACCAGCATAGAATTGTGCAGAAGAATTTGTCGAGTCTGATCCCACAACTTCCTCAAATTGACAACATGAACATCAACCGACGGTATCCCTTGGGAAGGGGAGGCCGAGGGAAGAATAGATGGATGAAAGCCATAATTCATAAAGAAGGGGCTTGAATGAGTAGAATCACAAACGAGATTGTTGTGTGCAAACTCCGCCCAAGGAATCAAACCAACCCAATCGTCCTGGTGTTCAGAAACAAAACAACGTAAATATTGTTCAATTTTTTGGTTGGTGCGTTCAGCAGCTCCGTTAGACTGAGGATGATAGGCAGAAGAGAAATTCAATTTGATACCCAGTTGAGAGCAGAAGGACCTCCAAAAACGGGAAACAAATTGGGAACCTCTGTCAGATACAATTTGGGAGAGTATCCCATGTAAACGAAAAATCTCCCTTGCGAATATCTCTGCCAATTCGGGTGAAGACGGGAGTTTAGGCAGAGGAACGAAGTGAGCCATCTTTATGAATCTGTCAACCACGGTGAGGATGACAGTCTGTTTTTTAGAGATAGGCAAATCGACAATGAAGTCCATAGCTAAACAGGACCATGGTTTCTCTGGAACCTCTAAGGGATGCAGAAATCCACATGGAAGCGTATGAGGTTGCTTAGTCTTAGTACAGACCTCACAAGTATCGATGAAATCTTTAATATCCTTACGCAAAGCAGGCCACCAGAAATCTTTGGAGATTAAAGCATACGTCTTGCGAAAGCCAGGATGCCCAGCTACCTTGCTGTTGTGGAAACACCGCAACACTTCCAGTTGGAGAGCAGGAGGAACGAAGTGTCTATCCCCAGGAGTCTGTTTAGGAGCTAGATGTTGTAACTTTATGATCTCGGTAAGCAACGGAGAATGAATCCTGAGATTCGTGTTAGCGATGATATTACATTTAGGAACTATCGAGGAAAGAACTGGTTCAACTATAGTGGACGGTTCATATTGGCGAGATAAAGCATCGGCTTTGGAGTTCTTAGAACCAGGTCTATGTCAGGATCGGGACAGGGATCCAACACGCAGAGTACAAAGAGTGGAAAGGTACGTATACCGGGCCTTAGAATGGCCGGACTAACGTACCGAGAGTAAAGAATAGTCAGAGACAAGCCGAGGTCGAGGGAACGAGAAGACAGATAAGCGAGAGACAAGCCGGGTCAAGGGATAACAGAGAAACAGGGTAGTACAACGAGCCGAGTCAAAACCAAATAGAGCAAACTAGAATACCAGAGCACTGAGTGACTAGACAAGCTAGAACCACGACAGGGCAATGAGCTGAAGTAAGGAGTAAGCTTAAATACCCTGGCTCTGGATGGAAATCACGCCTCTGACAAGTACCGATTGGATATCGGACACTTGAGTGACAGATTGCTCGTGATAGCGTCATGACGTCACGTATTGAGCGTCCTGCTAGAAAAGGACGTGGATTCCTCGCGGCCGGTGTTTAAGTGACTGGATGAACCGCGAGGAACGGAGGAAACGGCTCGCCTGGACGGATACACCACCAAGTCTCTACCTCCCTTAGAGGTAGAGGCCTCAGGTACCCTGACAGTACCCCCCCTCTCAGATACGCCCACCGGGCGGAATGAACCGGGGCGAGATGGGAAGCGGAGGTGAAATGCTCTGCGAAGGCGAGAAGCATGGACGTCCTCCTGAGGTACCCAACTCCTCTCCTCAGGACCATATCCCCTCCAGTTGACCAGATATTGCAGTTTTCCCCTTGAAATTCTGGAGTCAATGATGGAGCTGACCTCGTACTCCTCCCGACCCTCCACCTGAACAGGACGAGGTGAGGAGACCTTAGAGGAGAATTTGTTGCAAATGAGGGGTTTCAACAAGGAGACATGAAAAGAGTTAGGAATGCGTAAGGCAGGTGGCAGAGCAAGGCGATACGCAACCGGATTGATACGAGTGAGAACCCTGTAAGGGCCTATGTAGCGAGGAGCAAATTTCATGGATGGAACTTTTAGGCGAATATTCTTAGTACTCAACCATACCCTATCCCCAGGAACAAAAACAGGAGCCGCTCTTCTATGTTTGTCAGCGTGTTTCTTGAACAGCGAGGAACTATGTAATAGAATCTGCCGAGTCTGATCCCATAATTTCTTCAGGTTGGCGACATGATCATCAACCGACGGTATCCCCTGAGAAGAGGAAACCGAAGGAAAAATCGAAGGATGAAAGCCATAGTTCATGAAGAAAGGGCTAGAGCGAGTTGAATCGCAAACAAGGTTATTGTGTGCGAACTCCGCCCAAGGAATCAGACCGACCCAATCGTCCTGGTGTTCGGAAACAAAGCAACGCAGATACTGTTCGATCTTTTGATTAGTACGTTCAGCAGCTCCGTTAGACTGAGGGTGATAGGCAGAGGAGAAGTTCAATTTGATGCCCATTTGAGAACAAAAGGATCTCCAGAAACGTGAGACAAATTGAGAACCTCTATCAGAAACAATCTCTGACGGAATCCCATGTAGGCGAAAAACTTCTCTCGCAAAAATCTCCGCCAATTCAGGAGAAGTCGGAAGTTTAGGTAATGGCACGAAATGGGCCATCTTAGTAAATCTATCCACCACCGTGAGAATAACAGTCTGTCTTTTGGAAGCAGGCAAATCAATGATAAAGTCTATGGACAAACAGGACCAAGGTTTCTCAGGAATGTCCAAGGGGTGTAACAGGCCACATGGGGATGCATGAGGTAGTTTAGTCTTGGCACAAGTCTCACAAGCTGCGACGAACTCCTCAATATCTTTTCGAAGTGAAGGCCACCAGAAATCCTTGGATATCAGAGAGTATGTCTTGCGAATACCAGGATGACCAGCTATTTTACTTTCATGAAAACATTGTAAGAGCTCCAGTTGAAGTTCAGGAGGAACAAAGTTTCTTCCCTCAGGAGTGTTTCCGGGAGCTAGATGTTGTGACTTCAAGATCTGGTCAAGTAGCGGAGAATGAATTTTGAGACTGGTATTAGCAATAATATTGCATTTGGGTACAATGGAAGACAAAAGTGGTTCAACTGAAGCAGAGGGTTCATATTGGCGAGATAGCGCATCGGCTTTAGAATTCTTTGACCCAGGTCTGTAAGTCAGAACGTAATTGAAATGGGTAAGAAACAACGACCAACGAGCCTGCCTGGAGGACAGACGCTTGGCCTCTCCGATATAGGACAAGTTTTTGTGGTCTGTCAGAATGGTAACAGGATGTAATGTACCTTCCAATAAATGTCTCCATTCTTTCAAAGCCTTGATAACTGCTAGTAATTCTCTGTCACCAATGTCATACCTGCTTTCAGTACCGGTCAATTTTTTAGAGAAAAATCCACATGGATGTAATGGTTTATCAACACCCAACCTTTGAGATAGAACAGCACCTAAACCAGTCTCTGATGCGTCTACCTCGAGCAAAAAAGGCAGAGAAGTGTCAGGGTGAACTAAAATTGGAGCGGAAGCGAAAAGCTCCTTGAGAGTCTTGAACGCAAGGAGAGCTTCAGTAGTCCAATTCTTAGTATCAGCCCCCTGTTTGGTCATGTTAGTGATAGGTGCAATAATGGAAGAATAGCCCTTAATAAAGCGCCTATAATAATTGGAAAAACCAATAAATCTCTGTATGGCTTTAAGACCTGTGGGTAAAGGCCACTCTAGAATGGATTGGAGTTTATCCGGATCCATCTTAAATCCCTCCCCAGAGATCACATAGCCGAGAAAGGTTACCTGGGTTTGATCAAAGCTACATTTCTCCAACTTGCAGTACAAGCCATGCTGGAGAAGCTTGTGCAAAACCCTCCTGACTTGCTTGTGATGAATCTCAATCTCACTAGAATGAATGAGTATATCATCCAGGTATACAATGACGCACTCTTGCTGAAATTCCCTAAGAACCTCGTTTATCAGATCTTGGAATACCGCTGGCGCATTGCATAACCCAAAAGGCATGACAGTATATTCATAGTGGCCATATCGAGTATTGAATGCCGTCATCCACTCATGTCCCTGCTGGATTCTCACCAAGTTATATGCCCCTCTGAGGTCTAACTTGGTGAAAATTGTAGAGCCCTTCAAACGATCGAAGAGTTCGGTGATTAAGGGAATCGGGTAGGCATTTTTAATGGTTATCTTATTCAAGCCTCGATAATCAATACAAGGTCTCAAAGAACCATCTTTCTTTTTAACAAAAAAAAATCCAGCCCCGGCAGGGGAGGAGGACCTCCTGATGAATCCCTTGTCTAAATTCTCGTGAATATATTCCTCTAGGACTGAGTTCTCCTTTATAGATAATGGGTATACATGACCTCTGGGAGGCATGGTACCAGGGAGTAGGTTAATTTTGCAATCAAAGGACCTGTGTGGGGGTAAGGTATCGGCTTTCTTTTTGTCAAATACTGCCTTTAAATCTAGATACTGAGGCGGAATTCGTGTCTCTGTAGGATTGTCAGAGGTATTCGATGTATTAGTTAATCCAAGAGGTAAGACCTTCCGCAAGCATTTTTCTTGACAATTCTCTCCCCACGAAACTATCTCCCCTGATTCCCAATTAATAATAGGGTTGTGTCTCCTCAGCCAGGAGTACCCCAGGACTATGGGAATAGACGGAGAAGAAATGAGCATTAAGGATATATCCTCTTTATGCAGGATGCCAACAGTCAAGTTAATCGGTATGGTCTCATGGAAAATAACAGGTTCAAGTAACGGTCTACCATCGATGGCCTCGACAGCCAGAGGTGTCTCTTTTAACTGGGATGGAATAGCATGCTTGGCAGCAAAACCCTGATCTATAAAGCTCTCAGCAGCTCCAGAATCGATTAGTGCCATAGTCTTAACTACTCCCTTCTCCCACTTTAAAGAAACGGGTAACACAAGCCTGAGCTCCTTGTAGTTGTGAATAGAGGACAAAGTAGAAACACCCAAGGCCTGTCCTCTAGAGGAACTTAGGTGCGAGCGTTTCCCGAACGATTGGGACAATTTAGGCGTAAATGACCCCTGACTCCACAATACATACATAAACCCTCCCTTCTCCTGTACTGTCTCTCCCTTTCAGTGAGATGAGTACTGCCTATCTGCATAGGTTCAGGAATACGTAAGTCTTCGAACTCAGAGATTTGAAAGGTAGGCGCTAGTTTAAAGGAGGGTCTACGGGTCCTATCTCGAGTGTTCTGCCTCTCTCTTAAGCGTTCATCAATACGAGATATAAAAGAAATTAAATCCTCCAAATTTTCAGGGAGTTCTCTAGTAGCGACCTCGTCAAGAATTACATCTGATAACCCATTCAGAAACACATCTATATAAGCCTGTTCGTTCCACTTAACTTCTGCCGCCAAGGATCTGAACTCTAGTGCATAATCCACAAGTGTTCGATTGTCCTGTTTAAGGCGCAACATTAATCTAGCTGCATTGACCTTTCTGCCAGGAGGGTCAAAAGTTCTTCTAAACGCAGCTACAAAGGCATTATAATTATAGACTAGTGGATTATCATTCTCCCATAAAGGATTGGCCCATCTCAAAGCTTTTTCAATGAGCAGAGTAATAATAAATCCAACCTTTGCTCTATCTGTAGGATAAGAGCGGGGTTGTAATTCGAAATGGATGCTAATCTGGTTTAGAAAGCCACGACACTTCTCCGGTGACCCGCCATAACGTACTGGTGGGGTAATACGGGAAGAAGCACCTACAGTGGCTACCTCTAGACCTGAGACTGCAGGAGAGATAGAAGGAGTACGTGTCTCCTCAGGTGGATTACTAGCACGGGACAAAAGTGCCTGTAGTGCCAAAGCCATCTGATCCATCCTATGTTCCATGGCGTCAAACCTGGGATCCGAAGAACCAAGCTGACTGTTTGTACCTGCAGGATCCATTGGCCCTGTCGTAATGTCAGGATCGGGACAGGGATCCAACACGCAGAGTACAAAGAGTGGAAAGGTACGTATACCGGGCCTTAGAATGGCCGGACTAACGTACCGAGAGTAAAGAATAGTCAGAGACAAGCCGAGGTCGAGGGAACGAGAAGACAGATAAGCGAGAGACAAGCCGGGTCAAGGGATAACAGAGAAACAGGGTAGTACAACGAGCCGAGTCAAAACCAAATAGAGCAAACTAGAATACCAGAGCACTGAGTGACTAGACAAGCTAGAACCACGACAGGGCAATGAGCTGAAGTAAGGAGTAAGCTTAAATACCCTGGCTCTGGATGGAAATCACGCCTCTGACAAGTACCGATTGGATATCGGACACTTGAGTGACAGATTGCTCGTGATAGCGTCATGACGTCACGTATTGAGCGTCCTGCTAGAAAAGGACGTGGATTCCTCGCGGCCGGTGTTTAAGTGACTGGATGAACCGCGAGGAACGGAGGAAACGGCTCGCCTGGACGGATACACCACCAAGTCTCTACCTCCCTTAGAGGTAGAGGCCTCAGGTACCCTGACAGTCTATAAGTAAGCACATAATTGAAGTGAGTCAGGAATAGGGACCAACAAGCTTGCCTGGCGGATAGGCGTTTAGCCTCCCCAATATAGGACAAGTTCTTGTGGTCCGTCAAAATAGTAACAGGATGTAAGGTCCCCTCTAATAAATGCCTCCACTCCTTAAGAGCCATAATGACCGCTAACAGTTCCCTGTCACCGATGTCATATCTGCTTTCAGGGCCAGATAGTTTCTTAGAGAAAAACCCACAAGGGTGTAACGGTTTGTCCACACCTAACCTTTGTGACAGAACAGCCCCTACTCCCGTCTCAGAGGCATCGACCTCGAGTAGGAACGGCAGAGTCGTATCAGGATGAACCAAAATTGGAGCAGAAGCAAAAAGTTCCTTGAGCGTCTTGAACGCAACAAGAGCCTCAGTAGACCAGGTCTTAGTATTAGCCCCTTGTTTGGTCATATTGGTAATAGGCGCAAAAATAGAAGAGTATCCCTTAATAAAGCGCCTATAATAATTAGAGAAACCAATAAACCTCTGAATAGCCTTGAGTCCCTTAGGCAATGGCCACTCTAAAATAGATTGGAGTTTGTCAGGATCCATCTTAAAGCCTTCCCCAGAAATCACGTACCCAAGAAAGTCTATCTGAGACTGGTCAAAACTGCATTTCTCCAATTTACAGTATAGGCCATGTTGCAGAAGTTTGAGCAATACCTTTCTGACTTGTCTGTGGTGGGTCTCAATCTCCCTAGAGTGTATAAGTATGTCATCCAGGTATACAATGACACAATCATGTTGAAACTCCCTAAGAACTTAATTAATCAAATCCTGAAAGACTGCCGGAGCATTACAAAGACCAAATGGCATAACCGTGTATTCATAGTGACCATAACGGGTATTGAACGCTGTCATCCACTCGTGACCATCCTGGATTCTCACCAAGTTATACGCCCCTCTGAGATCTAACTTGGTGAAAATTTTAGAGCCCTTTAAACGATCAAACAGCTCGGTAATCAAAGGAATGGGATAGGCATTTCTGATGGTTATCTTATTCAAACCTCGGTAATCAATACAAGGTCTCAAAGTGCCATCCTTCTTTTTAACGAAAAAAAAACCAGCCCCGGCGGGGGAAGAGGATCTCCTAATGAATCCTTTTTCTAGATTCTCACGAATATATTCCTCTAGAACTGAGTTCTCTTGAGTGGATAGAGGATATACATTGCCCCTCGGAGGCATAGTACCAGGTAAAAGCTTAATTTTACAATCAAATGACCTGTGTGGAGGTAAGGTATCTGCATTCTTCTTGTCGAATACTGCTTTTAAGTCCTGGTAGATGAACGGTATCTGTCCCTCTGTAGACTGAGTGGAACTACCCGGTGTGTTTATTACAGCCAATGGGGAAACCCTGCGTAAACACTTCTCCTGGCAGCCCTGACCCCATGAGAGTATCTCCCCTAACTCCCAATCGATAATAGGGTTATGTCTTTTTAACCATGGGTACCCCAGGACTATGGGGACCGAAGGGGACGAAATGAGCATAAGTGATAAGTTCTCCTCGTGTAAGATACCAACAGTTAAGTTAACGGGTATAGTCTCACGGAAGATAACAGGCTCAAGCAAAGGTCTACCATCTATGGCCTCAACGGCCAAGGGTGTATCCCTTAACTGGGATGGGACAGTGTGTTTAGTAGCAAAGGCTTGGTCGATAAAATTCTCAGCAGCTCCGGAATCTATCAAAGCCATAGTCTTTAGTACTCCCTTCTCCCAAGTTAAAGAAACTGGTAGCAGAAGCCTGTGATCTTTATAATTATGAGTAGAGGACAAAATAGAAACACCCAAGGCCTGTCCTCTAGAGAAACTTAGGTGCGAGCGTTTCCCGAACGATTAGGACAATTCAGGCGTAAGTGACCTCTGACTCCACAATACATGCATAATCCCTCTCTTCTCCTGTACTGTCTCTCTTCTTCTGAGAGGCGAGTATTGCCTATCTGCATAGGTTCAGGAAACAGTGAGGTAGTGGAATCAGGACCTTGAAATGCGGGAGCTAATTTAAAGGAAGGTCTAAGGTTCCTCTCTCGAGTGTTTTGTCTCTCTCTTAAACGCTCATCAATACGAGAAATGAACGAAATTAAATCCTCCAAATTTTCAGGGAGTTCTCTAGTAGCAACCTCATCAAGGATTACGTCTGATAACCCGTTCAAAAATACATCTATATAAGCCTGCTCATTCCACTTAACTTCTGACGCCAGAGACCTGAACTCTAGTGCATAATCCACGAGAGTTCGGTTCTCCTGTCTCAGGCGCAACAGTAATCTGGCTGCATTGACCTTTCTACCAGGGGGGTCAAAAGTTCTTCTAAAGGGGGGCGTGGCCGGACCGTGCATGAGAGCAGACGTGTAGTCTCTGAGCTCCGTGCCCTCGGCCTATACTAACAGCTACCAAAGCCTGCAAAAGAGCCCTAAATGGTCCGAACAAAGAGACACCTGCTCCTGGGTACCCCCCACACCGGTTCCCCGAGGAACAGTAGAGGTACCTTAGACGATTTTGTGTCCACTCCGTCGGACTCTCGCTCCGCCGGGCCTACTACAAAGATGGCGTCGGCTTCCCCTGATGCAGAAAGCGCGGGAGCCCCCTCCGAGGACGGGGACCAGACAGATGCGCTGACACTGATCCGGCAAGAACTCTCCCGGATCTCGTCCAGCATGCTCACTAAAGCAGACTCTACCGGGATGCTGAAAGAGTTTCGCGCTGCTATGCGAGAAGAAATCGCTTCCATGCGCACCGAGTTGACGGCAGTAGAGGTGAGGGTAGAGGCCCTTGAGACAGAAGCGGAGGCGAGCCGATCCCAACACAGGTCTGCTGAGGTTGCCGCCACAAGACAAGGTAACCTCTTACTCACTCTGAGACGGCAGGTAGAGGACTTAGAGAACCGGAGCCGCCGTCAGAACATCCGCATCCGCGGCCTACCCGAACCGGACTCAACCCCGCTGTCTGAGACGGTACAGGCCCTGTTTAGGCAGATCCTAGGCCGCAACTGCCCAGAGACCATCCAATTCGACCGGATCCACAGAGCCCTGGGCCCCCCGAGGCAAGATGGGAAACCCAGAGATGTGCTATGCTGCCTACACGCCTATAGCCTGAAAGACGCACTAATGGCGGCCACCAGAGGCTCAGACTACATATCGTTCCAGGGAGCAAACGTGGCGCTGTTCCAGGACCTCTCCAGCCTGACCTTAGACGCTAGGAGAGCACTTCGGCCCATAACTGCTATACTACGGGAGAAGAATGTGCCATACCGCTGGGGCTTCCCGTTCAGCCTGCAGATTCGACAAGGCAATACCTGGCTTCACATCCGATGGCCAGACGATGTGGCCCCCACTCTACGTGCGTTACACATCCCCTTCGTACGCACCCGTAACTGGCTTCTAGAGACACCATTGGCACCCAACCGCAGACGAGGTACGGGTAGCCCACCGCCGGACGCGCGGAGAGAGCGGGTCTCCCCTGCTCGGATGCTTGGAGGCCCGGCGGGATCTGAAGAGTGACCTCCTCCTAGAGCCCAGCAGAGGTCCACTACTGAGGTACCTGGGATGGGCATCGCGGTTGACCATAGTGGGCAATAGCCAGTAGGTTGGGAGGGGGGTCTGAACCTCGGACACTGGCCTAAGATGACTCTGCTGTTGCCCCCCCCCCCCCTGTGCAGATCGGCATCACCATGAACTTGGGACGCTATCCAGTAACTAAGCTTACCACCTCACCACCCCACCCCACCCCCCCCCCATATTGATAATTTTGGGTTAGCGTACTTATCAAGCGTCAGGCCCTCCCTGGGATTTGGGTGGGGGACTGGTTTCCGGAGAACATCACCCGGATGGGACTCGGGTGAACTGGCTAAACAACCTAACTTGTATGCTGCTTATGGGGTGGCTTGGGTAGGGGTAATGAAAGTGTGTAACAGGTAGCAATAGATCTAGTAACATATGGTGTACCTAGAAGCCTGGGGGGATGGGGTTTGAGGATTGGCCCGTTAGCCTTGTTTTAAGCCCCCTGACCTGTAACATATCAACCGAACCCAGGACAGTACCTAGACCTTAGCCCTAGTTTTGCTCAAATCAGACCGGCCGAGGGCCGGACGTTGTAGTTTACGACACACTAAACTTTTTCTTCACACTGTACCACATTTACACTGATTGCACTGAGTTTACCTGTACGGTTTCTGTGTACGACCCCGAGGACAGACTGCGGGTTACGGACGGGAGGACCGCGGGCGACTGAGTCACTTAAAGGGATTGGGGACTCAGACCTGACGGACGCCTTCCACACAGTCAAGTCCATTCACTTTTGAGAGCGATAACTCCGCTATTTCCTGACCTCTCTCCCTACCTCACCTACCCCCCCCCCCCTGACAGTTGCCCTACCCTTCCCCCCCCCCCCCAGACTGCACCCCTCCCTCTCTCCCTCTCTCCTAACCCACCCCTCCCCCCCCTAGTCGGCTATGGCTGGGAGCCCGGGTGGGGGTTTCGGCCCGGCCCCTCTGCGCCTCTGGACCAACAATGTGAGGGGGCTTAACACCCCGGAAAGGAGGTCCCATTTGCTCCGGTCCCTGTGGGCGGCTCGGGCCTCTATAGCGTTCCTTCAGGAGACCCACTTTAAAGGTGCAGCTCCCCCCCCCCTGAGGGACTCGAGGTTCCCAACTGGGTATTTCGCAAACCACCAGTCAGCCAAGAAAGCAGGTGTGGCAATTCTATTCGCCCAACACATCCCGTTTTGCTGCCTGGATACGAAAATAGATCCGAACGGGCGCTACTTATTCCTCAAGGGTACAATTGCCGATAAGAAGTACACGCTGGCCGCGATATACGCCCCGAACTCGGGACAACACCGATTTCTATCAAGGACCCTCCAACTCCTAGACCGGTTCCGAGATGGACTACTCATTGTAGCTGGGGACACTAATGTCCCACTAGACCCTCGTCTCGACACCTCTAGAGGGTGCAGCTCGCACTCCGGTCTCTGTGTTCGGACAGTCGGGAAGGCCCTGCGAGATTCGGGCTTGGCTGACGCTTGGAGAGTGCTCCATCCAGAAGACAGGGACTACTCGTTTTACTCACAGGTCCACCACGGTCACAGCCGCCTGGACTATATCCTGATTGCTCAGGAATACCTGCACCTCCTTCTGACCTGCGACATCCAGACGACCATCTGGTCGGACCATGCCCCGGTGCTAGCCACGCTGCGCTCACCCTTGTTTAAACCGAGCGACAGACAATGGAGATTAAATGAACAGGTGCTTGGGGACTCAGTAGTTTGCACAGACACGAGAGAAGTCATCCGACGCTACTTCCTGGAGAACCCGGCTACGGACACCTCTCCACAAGTTAGATGGGAAGCCCACAAATGTGTCCTCCGCGGCCACTTTATTAAGACCTGCACAAGACGCAAACGGAACCAAAATCACGCACTGAAGGACCTACACAAACGTACAGCGCAGCTGGAAATAGTACACAGAGCTGATCCGACCGAAGACAATCTCCGACCCCTGCTAGAGGCGAGGAGGGAACTACGCTCCCTCTTATCCCGGAACCTGACGCACACACTCCGCAAATCCAGGAGATTCTTCTATGAGAACTCGAACAAATGCGGTCGCCTGTTGGCCCACATGCTCCGCAAGAAAAGGAGACAGTCCCGCATTACTCTCCTGCAAAAGGCTAATTCGCCTCCCGAACGGAGGCCACAAGCCATCATGGAAGAATTTGGAGAGTTCTATGCGAAACTGTACAACCTACCGAAGGAGGTAGGAGCAGAGGCAAAACTTCGGAGACGTGCCGACATTCGAGAATACCTGGAACAACATCTCACCCAGAAACTCACGCAGACCCAGGCAGAGGACCTGGACGCCCCCATCACCCTAGAGGAGCTAAAAGGAGCCCTTAAGGCGGCAAAAGCAAACAAGGCTCCTGGTCCCGACGGCTTCCCGGTGAAGTATCTGCGGACATTTGAAGAGCTGCTCATGCCCGAACTATTGACAAGCCTTAATTCGTTGCTGGACGGCGGGAGGTTCCCGGAGGATACATTGATGGCCACAGTAGCGGTGGTCCCCAAAGAGGGTAAGGACCCCACATCCTGCGCCAGCTATCGACCTATCTCCCTCCTTAATGCGGACCTTAAGCTTTTCACGAAGATCCTGGCCCGCCGTGTGGGGGAGGTAGCACCGGATCTGGTGCACCCGGACCAAACAGGTTTCATCCCAGGACGTGAGGCGAAAGATAATACGACCAGAGCCCTCAATATCATCCATTCCGCTAAAACCACCTCCCGAGGGGGCCTCCTGCTCTCCACCGACGCCGAGAAGGCTTTTGACAGAGTCGACTGGCAATTCATGGAAGAAACCCTCCAGGCTATGGGTTTCGGCCCCAACATCCGAACATGGATAGCAGCCCTATATACATCACCGAAGGCCCGTCTGAGGATAAACGGAGCACTATCCCCCGCTTTCCCAATCAGCAACGGCACGCGACAGGGGTGCCCCCTGTCCCCCCTTCTGTTTGCCCTCACGCTAGAGCCCTTTCTGGCGGCGGTCAGACAGGATGGGGGTATTACGGGAATAAAGGTAGCCAAATCGGAACACAAAGTGGCCGCTTATGCGGATGACTTGCTCTTCTTTATCGGCAATCCGATAGTCTCGCTCCCCAATCTGCTACGGTCCTTTCAAACGTATGGAGCGCTCTCCAACTTACGCCTGAATACGGAGAAATCCGAGGCTCTGCCCTTGGAGCTCCCCCCCGGCCTAACAACCCATCTGAAGGCAAACTTCCCATTTCGTTGGTGCACGCAACGCATTAAATACCTCGGCATCTGGCTGATGAGAGACCTAGCAAAGATGTTCACGGAAAACTTCCTTCCCCTCCTACGGACACTGGCCGCGGACATGAAAAGATGGGGGGGATCCTGTATTTCATGGTTCGGGAGGATAAACGCGGTGAAGATGAACCTCCTACCGCGCCTCCTGTACTTGTTTCAGACGATCCCCATCAAAATCCCCAAAACCTTCTTCAACGAGATGTCCATGGCCATTAATCGCTTCGTCTGGGCCTCGGGAGTGGCCAGACTCCGATACACGCACCTGATTAGAACAAAACGCCAGGGTGGAGTGGCACTTCCCTCGATACAAACATACTACCAGGCAGCTCACCTCCTCAGGGTGATAGAATGGCACGTGCTGGACACAGACAAACAATGGGTTGGCCTAGAGCGAGCTGCTTCCAAGGAACGCCTGCCCTGGATTACCTGGTTGCCAAAACCCGCACAGACTAAAGAAATCAGGTCTCACCCACTCATTGGAGCTACCCTGCAGATCTGGGCGACATTACGGTACAAGCTCGACCTCACCACCAACCCCAACCCGCTGACCCCAGTGATCTATAATCCTGAGATTGCCGGAGGCTTGGCCCCCGGGGACATCGTCGGCCTGGGTAACCCAAACGCCCCGTGGCTTGGCGACTGGTGTGCAGACACACATCTGAAACCCTTAGAGACAATAACCTCCTCAACGCCCCCAACGGGGCTAGCCCGTTTCCGATACC
Organism: Pelobates fuscus; assembly: GCF_036172605.1. Taxonomy (NCBI): domain Eukaryota; kingdom Metazoa; phylum Chordata; class Amphibia; order Anura; family Pelobatidae; genus Pelobates; species Pelobates fuscus. The sequence continues at coordinate 17,511,238 of NC_086324.1, read as the reverse complement.
ATCAGATCCAGCACTACCACAGCTCTCTCCAGGGGAAACAACTACTACTCAGGAAAAAGTCGGGCTTTGAGACCCTCTGTACGGAGAATCGACATCTGCCGCGAGGAATTTCCACGCTGTATTCCATGATATTGCAAGCTACCAGGCTCCCCCCTGCGAGATACCAATCTAAATGGGAACAAGTCACGGGAACTACCCTCTCTGAAATGGAATGGGAAAAAATACACGTCCTCGCCCATCAGAGTACGACCAGTGCGAAACTTCAAGAAACCAATTACAAACTCATGACGAACTGGTACCGGACCCCCAATAAGCTTTTCCAGATGGGGTTGCTACCATCAGCTAGGTGCTGGAGATGTGGAGCGGACGATGGCACGGACCTACACATCTGGTGGTCATGCCCGCCCATCGCGGCATTCTGGCGACAAGTCCACGGGAAACTACGCGAGATCCTTGACTCCGACATACCACTACAACCCCTACAGATGCTACTCCACCACTCCACGATGCCCCTAGGAGCCTACAAGAGATCTCTTACGCGACACTTCCTAAACGCTGCCAAGAGCCTCATCCCCGCTCGTTGGAAATCCACAACAACCCCCACCATAGCTAACTGGATGGAAGCAGTAGAAGAAATATACAGTATCGAGAGCCTCACAGCTGACCTACAGGGGACGGCGGAAAAGTGCGCCCGGCTGTGGGCTCCCTGGATCGAATACATGGCCCGTGTACCGGCGGGTCCCCGGAGACGTGGGGCTGAATAGACGGGAGTGTGGGTAGACTCGGGTTGTTGGGCTATGGGCCGGGGTGTCGCTGGCTGACCCTCCTCCTGGTTTCCTCCCTGCTGTTGCCGACCCTCTCTCCCCCCCCTGTTATCCCATCCCAACTGCCCTTTTTCTACCATTCCCAAACAACAGCCCCCCCACTATATGGCCATCTGACCAAGCTGAGGTTATGGATGTAACATACTGTATACAGACGACGAAACCACCCGCCTTCACTTGAGTTATATGGACAGAGGTGCCTCCCCACTCCACCAGGCACCTAAACGACGTTGACAAGACCTGACAAGGGACCCATTACCACCCAGACCTAACCCCGACCTATATCTCTTCCCCTTCCCCCCCCCCCCCCCTCCCACAGAGGGGTAGACAGAGACCGACTAGAGACAATAAAGATGCGGAGTTGCGCCGGCCCAGGGCATCTCCAATTAGGATTTCAGTAAAGTGAATATTACAACATAAAACTAAGTGATTAGCCTACCAAACTAACTTATACCTAGGCATCATACTGAAATCATCTAAGAGAGCTGAGTTAGGGGGCATATAAGACCAATTAAGCAATCTCTGTATTATACAATCGACCTCATAAGCAGAAAAAGGCCCTGTGTCCCCCGCACGACTCTGGGCGACTAAGTTGAACCTCTCTGCTACGAGTCGGGGTTGAAACCCCCGGTTGGGTCTCCTGCATCCACCATGTTGATAAGAACGCCCAACCCGCTTCGCACATTTATCTTGATGTACTACCCCCTCTATGTATGTATGTACCTTTACTCACTTTCCCTTATGACTGCTTATATGTTTGTAATATTATAATGTCTTTATGAAACCTAAATAAACATTCAGATTGTCAAAAAAAAAAAAGTTCTTCTAAAGGCAGCTACAAAGGCATTATAGTTATATACTAACGGGTTATCGTTCTCCCATAGTGGGTTGGCCCATCTCAGAGCTTTCTCAATGAGTAAGGTAATAATAAATCCAACCTTTGCCCTATCTGTAGGATAGGAGCGAGGTTGTAATTCAAAGTGGATACTGATCTGGTTAAGGAAACCACGACACTTCTCAGGTGAGCCACCATAACATACTGGTGGTGTAATATGGGAAGAGGCACCTATAGTGGCTACCTCTAGGCCTGAGCTCACAGGAGAAATAGAAGTAGTACGCGTCTCCTCTGGCGGGTTATTAGCACGAGACAATAACGCCTGTAGTGTTAGCGCCATCTGATCCATTCTGTGCTCCATGGCTTCAAACCTAGGATCAGAAGGACCAAGCTGACTGTTTGTACTTGCAGGATCCATTGGCCCTGTCGTAATGTCAGGATCGGGACAGGGATCCAACACGCAGAGTACAAACAGGTACAGGATACGTATACCGGACCTTAGAATGGCCGGACTAACGTACGGAGAGTATAGAGAATGGTCAGAGACAAGCCGAGGTCGAGGAAACGAGAGGACAGGTAAGCGAGGAACAAGCCGGGTCAAGGATAACAGAGGTAAACAGAGTAAGTCAAACAAGCCAAGTCGGAACCAAAGGGATAACAGAAAATACCAGAGCACTGTGTGACTAGACAGGCTAGAACCACGACAGGGCAATGAGCAAATGAGAGAAGCAAGTTTAAATACCCTGGCTCGGAGAGAGAGACACGCCTCCGACGAGATCTGATTAGTCTCTAAAGGATTGAGTGACAGGTCGTTCCGGGCTGGCGTCATGGCGTCGGTTTCCGGACGTCCTGCTACAAAAGGAAGAGACTCCCTCGCGGCCGGCGTTTACGTGACCGGGAGGGCCGCGAGGAACAGAGGAAACAGCCCGTCCGGAGGGATAGACGTCTAAGTCTCTGCCTCTCTCGGAGGTAGAGACTTCAGGTACCCTGTGTCAGGGTACCTGAAGCCTCTACCTCTGAGAGAGGTAGAGACTTAGAAGTTTATCCGTCCGGACGGCATGTCTCCTCGGTTCCTCGCGGTTCACCCGGTCTTGCAAACGCCGGCCGCGAGGGAGTCACTTCCTTTTATAGCAGGAGGCCCGGAGGCCGACGTCATGACGCCAACCCGGAACGCCCTGTCACTCAAATCTGTGGAGACGAATCAGGACTCGCCGGAGGCGTGTCTTCTCTCCCTAACCAGGATACTTAACAGTGGCTCTCTCATTTACTCATTGCCCTGTCGTGGTTCTAGTCTGCCTAGTCACACAGTGCTCTGTTATTCTCTTGTCTTTTGGTTCTGACCCGGCTTTGGTATTTACTCTCCTGTCTTTCTGTTATCCTTGACCCGGCTTGTCTCTCGCTTACCTGTCTTCTCGTTCCCTCGACCTCGGCTTGTCTCTGACCATTCTATACGTAGTTTTACGTTAAGTCCGGCCATTCTAAGGTCCGGTATACGTATCTGCTACTCTTTGTACTCTGCGTGTTGGATCCCTGACCCGATCCTGACATTACGACAGGGCCATGGATCCTGCAGGTACAAATTGTCAGCTTGGTTCTCCTGATCCTAGGTTTGACGCCATGGATCATAGGATGGATCAGATGGCTCTAGCACTACAGGCGCTGCTATCACGTCCTATTAATCCACCTGAGGAGATGCGTAATACGTCTGCTTCTTCTGTGGGTTCAGGGCTAGAGGTAGCTACTGTAGGTGCTTCTTCCCGAGTTACCCCACCTGTACGTTATGCTGGTTCTCCTGATAGGTGTCGTGGGTTTTTGAACCAGATCAGTATCCATTTCGAGCTACAGCCCCGTTCCTACCCTACTGATAGGGCAAAAGTGGGATTTATTATTACCTTACTCATTGAGAAAGCTCTGAGATGGGCTAATCCGTTGTGGGAGAATGATAATCCATTAGTCTATAACTATAATGCCTTTGTAGCTGCTTTTAAAAGAACTTTTGATCCCCCTGGCAGGAAGGTCAATGCAGCCAGATTACTGTTGCGCCTTAGACAAAACAACCGAACACTTGTGGATTACGCACTAGAGTTCAGGTCTTTGGCGGCAGAGGTAAAATGGAATGAACAGGCCTATATAGACGTATTTTTAAATGGATTATCCGATGTAATACTTGACGAGGTAGCGACAAGAGAGCTTCCCGAGAACTTGGAAGACTTAATTTCCTTTATCTCTCGTATTGACGAACGTCTAAGGGGGAGGCAGAATACTCGAGATAGAACCGGTAGATCTTCCTTTAGACTAGCACCATTATTTCAAATTTCTGAAACCAAAACTCCACAGTTTTCAGAACCTATGCAGTTAGGCCTTACTCGTCTGTCAGAGGAGGAGAGACAGTACAGGAGAAGGGAGGGACTGTGTATGTATTGTGGAGCCAGAGGTCATGTACGTTTGAGCTGTCCCAGTCGTCCGGGAAACGCTCGCACCTAAGTTTCTCTAGAGGACAGACCTTGGGTGTTTCGATTTTGTCCTCTACTCATAACTACAAAGAACATAGACTCCTATTACCGGTCTCTTTAACTTGGGAAAAGGGAACCTTAGAGACTATGGCATTGATAGACTCCGGCGCTGCTGAGAGTTTTATCGACCAAAAGTTTCTCACCAAACACACTATCCCATCCCAGTTAAGGAAGACACCCTTGGCTGTTGAAGCCATTGATGGTAGACCTTTAGTTGAGCCTGTGATTTTCTGGGAGACCACACCTCTTAACTTAACTACTGGTATTCTACACAAGGAGGAAATATCCCTACTACTCATTTAATCTCCTTCTGTTCCCATAGTCCTGGGATACTCCTGGCTTAAGAGACATAACCCCGTTATAGATTGGAGATCAGGGGAAATAGTTTCGTGGGGTCAGGATTGTCAAGAGAATTGTTTAAAGAAAGTGTCACCTCTCTGTAGTGTCAACGCACTTAATAACGCTACCGACTCTACCAAAGTACAGATACCGTCCTTGTATCAAGATTTAAAGGCAGTATTTGACAAAGGAAAGGCTGATACCTTACCACCACATAGGTCTTTTGATTGCAAAATTAATTTACTTTCTGGTACTATGCCTCCCAGGGGTCATGTATACCCTTTGTCTACGAATGAGAACTTAGTTCTAGAGGAGTATATTCGTGAAAACCTAGACAAGGGGTTCATTAGGAGATCCTCCTCTCCTGCTGGGGCTGGATTTTTTTTTGTTAAAAAGAAGGATGGTTCTTTAAGACCCTGCATTGACTACCGAGGTCTTAACAAGATAACCATTAGAAATGCATATCCGATTCCCTTGATCACCGAGCTTTTTGATCGATTAAAAAGTTCTAAGATTTTCACTAAGTTAGACCTTAGAGGTGCTTATAATTTGGTGAGAATTCACGACGGAGACGAGTGGAAAACTGCGTTCAATACTCGATATGGGCACTATGAGTATACTGTAATGCCTTTTGGTCTCTGCAATGCCCCGGCGGTATTTCAGAATCTTATTAATGAGGTTCTTAGGGAGTTTCAAGATGACTGTGTGATTGTATACCTTGATGATATACTTATACATTCCAGGGATATTGAGACTCACCACGGACAAGTCAGAAGGGTTTTACACAAACTTCTTCAGCATGGCTTATACTGCAAATTAGAGAAATGCAGCTTTGACCAATCCCAAACTACCTTTCTTGGTTACGTGATTTCTGGAGAGGGGTTTGAAATGGATCCGGAGAAGCTCCAATCCATATTAGATTGGCCTTTACCTAAGGGTCTCAAGGCTATCCAGAGATTTATTGGTTTCTCCAATTACTACAGACGTTTCATTAAGGGATACTCCTCTATCATTGCTCCCATCACCAATATGACCAAACAAGGGGCTGATACTAAGAATTGGTCTACTGAAGCACTTCTGGCTTTTAAGACACTCAAGGAGCTGTTTGCTTCCGCACCAATTTTAGTTCACCCTGATACTACACTACCTTTCCTACTCGAAGTTGACGCTTCTGAGACAGGTATAGGTGCCGTTCTGTCCCAAAGGTTGGGTGTAGATAAACCATTACATCCTTGTGGATACTTTTCCAAAAAATTGTCAGGTACTGAAAGCAGATATGACATTGGTGACAGGGAACTCCTAGCGGTTATCATGGCCTTAAAGGAGTGGAGACATTTATTGGAGGGGACTTTGCATCCTGTTACTATTTTGACAGATCATAAAAACTTATCCTATATTGGAGAGGCTAAACGACTATCATCTAGACAGGCTCGTTGGTCCATATTCCTCACTCACTTCAACTACATACTCACATATAGGCCAGGTTCTAAGAATTCTAAAGCCGATGCCTTGTCTCGCCAATATGAACCTGCTGCCATATCTGAGCCGGTTTTGTCCTCTATAGTACCCAAGTGTAACATTATCGCTAACACTACTCTCAAAATCCACTCTCCGCTGCTTGATCAGATAAGGAGCTTGCAGCATCTGGCACCTAGACTGACCCCTGCTTCCAGACATTTCGTTCCTCCTGAACTCCAACTGGAGCTCTTACAGTGTCTTCACGAGAGTAAGGTGGCTGGTCATCCGGGTGTTCGCAAGACGTATTCTTTGATCTCCAAAGATTTCTGGTGGCTTTCGTTACGGAGGGATATTAAGGATTTTATCGGAGTCTGTGAGGTCTGTACTAAAACTAAACTACCGCATTCGCTTCCTTGTGGCCTTCTACAACCTCTGGAAATTCCTGACAAACCTTGGTCCTGTGTGGCAATGGACTTTATTGTGGATTTGCCTGTTTCTAAAAGGCACACTGTTATCCTCACCGTAGTTGATAGGTTTACCAAGATGGCACATTTCGTACCTTTACCTAAACTTCCGACTTCTCCTGAATTGGCGGAGATATTTGCTAAAGAGATTTTTCGCTTGCATGGGATTCCTTCGGAGATCACTTCTGATAGAGGCTCCCAATTTGTTTCACGTTTCTGGAGATCATTCTGTTCTCAATTAGGCATCAAATTGAATTTTTCTTCCGCCTATCATCCTCAGTCTAACGGAGCTGCCGAACGAACCAACCAGAAGATTGAGCAATACTTACGTTGTTTTGTTTCCGAACACCAGGACGATTGGGTCGGTTTGATTCCTTGGGCGGAGTTTGCGCACAACAATCTCGTTTGTGACTCTACGCATTCAAGCCCCTTCTTCATGAACTATGGCTTTCATCCATCTATTCTTCCCTCGGTTTCTCCTTCCCAAGGAGTGCCGTCGGTTGATGTCCATGTTGCCAATTTGAGGAAGTTGTGGGATCAGACTCGACAAATTCTTCTACACAATTCTATGCTGGTTAAGAAACATGCTGACAAACGTAGAAGGGCGGCTCCGAATTTTGTTCCAGGCGATAGAGTTTGGTTGAGTACTAGGAATATTCGCCTTAAAGTTCCTTCCATGAAATTCGCTCCTCGTTATATTGGTCCCTACAGGATCTTGACTCGAATTAACCCAGTGGCGTATCGTCTAGCTCTCCCAGCTACTTTACGCATCCCGAACTCCTTTCACGTGTCATTGCTGAAACCTCTAATCTGTAACAGATTCTCCTCCACAATCGCCCCTCCTCGCCCTGTTCAGGTGGAGGGTCAGGAGGAGTATGAGGTTAACTCCATTATTGATTCTCGTGTCTCCCGGGGGAGAGTACAATATTTGGTTGACTGGAAGGGTTATGGTCCTGAGGAGAGGAGTTGGGTACCACAAGAGGATGTTCATGCTCCTCGCCTTCGCAGGGCATTTCACTCCCGCTTTCCATCTCGCCCCGGCTCCTTCCGCCCGGTGGGCGTATCTGAGAGGGGGGGTACTGTCAGGGTACCTGAAGCCTCTACCTCTGAGAGAGGTAGAGACTTAGAAGTTTATCCGTCCGGACGGCATGTCTCCTCGGTTCCTCGCGGTTCACCCGGTCTTGCAAACGCCGGCCGCGAGGGAGTCACTTCCTTTTATAGCAGGAGGCCCGGAGGCCGACGTCATGACGCCAACCCGGAATGCCCTGTCACTCAAATCTGTGGAGACGAATCAGGACTCGCCGGAGGCGTGTCTTCTCTCCCTAACCAGGATACTTAACAGTGGCTCTCTCATTTACTCATTGCCCTGTCGTGGTTCTAGTCTGCCTAGTCACACAGTGCTCTGTTATTCTCTTGTCTTTTGGTTCTGACCCGGCTTTGGTATTTACTCTCCTGTCTTTCTGTTATCCTTGACCCGGCTTGTCTCTCGCTTACCTGTCTTCTCGTTCCCTCGACCTCGGCTTGTCTCTGACCATTCTATACGTAGTTTTACGTTAAGTCCGGCCATTCTAAGGTCCGGTATACGTATCTGCTACTCTTTGTACTCTGCGTGTTGGATCCCTGACCCGATCCTGACACCCTGACACGAACATAGACCAGCTCTCTAACGCGGGAAATCACGTAAATCCCCACGCTTGAGAGCTGTTCGTAAATGTGCGAGCCGTCGTAAAACAGGTATGTTGCAAAGCAAGGACCACCTGTAATAATAATCATTGAAAGCTTTGCCTATTTTTTTTTGATAACAGGCATTCTTCCTCTTTATATATGATGTTTGAAATTTTATTTATTTTTTTATTTTATTAGTGAGCAGTGTATCTGCTCTATTTCTTTTATAATAAAAAGTGTTTTTAGTCTCTCTCTAGAGTTTTACTTACTTTGTTCATGAGATGGTCATTCGTTTTTTTTTTTTTACATCTGTGATCTCGTTTGATGATTCAGACGGGGATACCTTGTTATCTTTAGAGCGGTTGTATAATTGAATATATAAATCCGCTTACTCCTTCTCTCTGGATTCCTTGGTCTTTGCTGCACTCTAAATTATTATTGCTCGGAATACAGAGCACTACAGAGTTCCAAACTACCTCTAGAAGCAACATTAGCTCAAGAAGTGTGCAGCGGAAGCTTCAAGAAATGGTTTTCCATGGCTGAACAGCTGGATACAAACCTCCCAGTAACATGTGCAATCCCAAGTGTCAGCTGGAATGATGTAATGCACGTTGCCACTGGACTCTGGAGCAATAACTATGTTCTCTGGAATAATGCATCATGTTCTATCAATCTATCTATCTATCTACAAAATCTGGGTGTGGTGGATACTGAATACTGCCTCTAGAATATATAGTGCCTACTGTAAAGTTTTGTGGAGGAGGGATAAAGATCTAGGGCTATAGTTTGGGGACTGGTCTAGAGTAAAAATGGAACATTAAAGACATTTTTAAAAATTGGGTGCTTCCAACTTTGATGTAACAGATGGAGGAAAGTCCTTTTTTAGTTTCTACGTGGCTGTGCCCCTGGTCATAAAGGAAGTCCATGAAGACATAGTTTAACGAGCTTTGTGTGGAGGCACTCGGACGGCCTGCATAAAGCCTGGACATGAGCCCCACTGGACAGCTTTTGGATAAACCGGAACTTTGGTTGTGCGCCGTATCTCACAAATCCTCTATTGGCAGAATGTGCACGATATTCCGACTCTATATCAATGTCCATGGTTTTGTAAAGGGATATCCAACAAGATCATATAGGTGTGATGTTTAGGTGCCCAACTACTTTTTGCCATATGGTGTATACATATTTATAACCATCACTAGGATGATCCCCCCAGTGCAGTAGCTACAATGATACTTTACCTTTAACCCGTGATCAAAACTCATGCGCTGTTGACACAAATGTCATTTGCAAATGACAAATGTCATTTGCACTGCTTGACAACGTAATTATATCTTAATCACACGTAACACTGCATAGCTTACTATAATATAGCTTGTTATATAAAAATAATATTGTATTTAAATAGTGTAAAAAACGATCTAAAGGAATGTGTGACTTTCACGTAATGCCGTGTCTATTTTTATTCGTTAGTTTTAGGTTCTCATTATACAGAACTCGGGTAACTTATTTTCATCTCTAAATGAATTATGTTCCTATAAAATACAAATGGATTAGAACATAATAATTTGATAAAAATGAATGGGAAAAGACCGGTTTTATTCACTTTATAGTGAATTTCAGAGAATTAAAAAAAGTTATCCAAAATCAGCACATTTTACCTAAAATGTTAGTTTTTAATTTACTATAAATTGTTTATGAGTTGCTTATGGTGCTTATTTTACCACTGGAAATTAAAACAAAAAATCAGCTTTGTGCCGTTTGTTATCTTGTCCGTGTCCCAAGCTCCCCATAAACTCTCCAAATACCTTCCAAAGCGGACTCAGCCGTGTCTGATGAAGAAGTTGCATAAACGAACGTGAAAGTAAAAGCATCCTTGGTAAATGATACAAATGGGAAAGCGGCAAGTCTTTAAAAAACTTACAGTAATTTAAAAACCAACAAACCCACAGATCAGGAAATGAAACCCCCCAGAATGGAACCGAAAACAGCATTAATTCCCATAACCTAGTTAATGTGGTTATTTAACATTTAATATAGAAACAACTCTTTAACCCCTTAAGGACAAAACTTCTGGAACAAAAGGGAATCATGACATGTCACACATGTCATGTGTCTTTAAGGGGTTAAAGAGCAAGAATAGTACATAAATAAACATATTACATATGGGGTTACAGTATAAAGTGGGCAGGTCCATACCTAGGGGTTGGCAAAACCGCCCCCCACTGCGAGTGCAGGCCAAAGGGGGCGCAACAAACAATGTCAGCAGGGCCAGCACTATCCAAGCACCAGCCCTGCTCTGTGCCATGAGGGCCGGCACTTAACTGGCAGGGAAGGGATAGGAGACCCGGGACCTCTAGCCTGCAGCTCTGCCTTTTTTTCTTGAGAGCTTAGAGCCATGAAGTCATTTCTAGTGACAAGTCTAATTTGCAGTGATTTGAAGTAGTCCTAGTGCCTGAAGTCTGTATGTGCAGCGTTTCGCTTTAAAATGGCCGACAGCTTCCTTGGGGGTGTCATCAGCCAGCCTGGAACTAGAGTTCAGGACTGGCTAATGTCAATTCTGTGCAACTTTCATTGCACAGAAGTTCATTCATTGGCTGAGAGTGGTAGCTGACGCTCTCAGCCAATCAACAGTGATGACTGTGGCTTCCATCTTTTGCGGCTCCGCAGAAGCTAGAAGTGCATCGCTGGGCCACCAGGGAACATCGGAGCCTAGCGGGCACCCAGGTAAGGGGGCAAACCATTATCGGGGAACTGAAAAAAAGCCCATCATCTTGGCATCATGTTCAACAGGAGTTAATGGAATATGTATTTATATTGCATTGATCTTTTTCCATAATTATTCTGTACCATGAGATTAGGGCTAGCAAGATGCAGGTTTTCTAATCCTTCTGTAAGGAATTCTGAATGTCAATACTTGATTTGTTCATTCATTGCTTCACACACCGATCCTGTAACATTTCTCCATAAAAAGAACAGCAAAAATATATATGTATACATTCCATCGCGGTTTATCCATTTTTCACATGCGGTCATTATGTTGAGGTTCAGTCAGCAGCAGAACTACTGCAGGTGCAGGCCACACCGGAGCCCACTAGCTAGGCACATTGGGTGGCTCTCACACTTAGGGCCACCTAATGGTATCTTACATCAGGGGCCCAACCTTGCACTGCGGCCTTTTAATGGCAACACTGGACTCCCTTCAGTTTGACAGTTTGGCCACAAAGTTTGGATGAAGTACGTACAGGTCACTTTCTATCAGATTACACAGAGCCAAATGGGGGGAATCCTGGATCAACTCCACACTCTCATTATCCTTAACCAGCACGTGCTGCAGTAAGCCGACTCCACCCAAAAGGTAGGAAACTTGAGAGTGGGTAAAACTATGTAAATTATGACATGTATATGTGTTTGTGTGTCAGTGTGTATGCCTATCTGACAGAGCCTAGAAAATATACAAATACGCACATAAAAAATTGAGCACAAATAAAATCAATGAAAGTTGCTTCACTCCTTCTGTTGATATGGGGCAGCAAAATCACAATTTATTAAGGCTTCATATTTATATATAGAACTGTCTGGATATTATTCCATTTCATACCATCTGCAATGTAGGCAGAACCACGGCAATACCTTTTACCACCCTACTCAAAAATTCAGTTTGCCACCACCGTTATGTAGCTGTAATCTCCAATTGTTTATTTAACCCCTTAAGGACCAAACTTCTGGAATAAAAGGGAATCATGACATGTCACACATGTCATGTGTCCTTAACCCCTTAAGGACACATGACATGTGTGACATGTCATGATTCACTTTTATTCCAGAAGTTTGGTCCTTAAGGGGTTTAAAAAAAATGATAATGTCTACATTGCAAAATAACAGAAAAAGAAAACAAAAGAAATATATAGAAAATGCATTATACACAAATAGTCCAATGTCTGATAAACCGCGCCCGGAGGCCGGAGTTTAACCGTTTCAGTTCATTTTGATGTAGTGCAGTATCCTAACCTCACATTTATGTTTTTTTTCCCCTCCCATTGAGTGATAAATAGCAAGGCTCCCAACTGTCTCGGAGTCAGCGGGATAGTCCCTATATCAGAATCCTGTCCTGCAGTCCAGATTGTGTTCCCTGGTGTCCACAACAGCTTGGCACCAAAACCTCTCCCCAAAAAGTATAGAGCAAGTGCATCATTAGAAGTCTTCATGCTACACTAAGGGCACTAGGACCATGCAGAATGCTCTGAAACAATGTTCTTTCGTGGTCTGCCGTTAGTGGGTCGTCCTGTGTGATTGGCAGTCAGTCTGGCGGGCCGGACGATCTCCCTGAACATGATCATACCAGCTATCCTTTTAATCTACATTCATGCTTTTCACAATACACTGTGGCACCACCTATGGCAGAGCGCCCCCTCTGTCTGCCACCCGGTACTGTAACATGTCTCTTCTCCATTAATATTGACTGGTGCTCTGAAGTATTATTATTCTTAGTATTCTGCACGCTTTGGGGTTACATATACTGCATGGTTGAATTGTACGTCGAGTTCCAGAGACATGTAAAAATTTACTTCATACTAATGTGTATTATGTTAAAACTTGTCTCGCAATGTAATGGGAGGTTCATGTCTGTGTTCATAGATAGAGTGGGTGCTCATAGAATCGGGATATAAAAAGGTAGAGATATATATAGATCACAATTTAATTTATCATCAAAGAAATTGAAAAGCAGCAGAGCTTTACGGTACACTGCCTGATTGCATCAACAACCCTTATTACGCCACTTGATTGGGATGGTGCCCTGCCAAGGATTTTGCTTTCTCTTTGCAGAAGTTTAAAAAATGTCCTCAGGTTAGATGAACACTCATCTCAGATGCTTCACATACAGAGTCTCTGGACCTCTCCCCACAGCAGGTGTAGGCACCATCTTTGTAATCACCCTGGTGGTTCATCCAGATTTCAAAAGCACAGCAAATGTCGTAAGCCGATAGAGAGTTTCCTGCGTCACATTCTGTGGATGCTACAAGGTATGCATATCCCAGAGCATGTGATGCTTCATATATCAGTGTCCCCGGAAGGGATCCTAGTCCTAAATACTCCCTTTGTCTATAAAAACTTGGCGTTAAATTAATTATGTTTAGACTTTCATTATAGCTTTTCCAATATGATATCTCAATACTTTCAACCTCCTCTGTCTGCAATTTATCAATGAGGTTTTGCACGAGGCTGGGACTGATCAGAGGAACGTTTTGAAACCTTTTTCGTTGTCGAAGTTCTTCAGGTTTGTCCACCAAGAGGCTGTGCCTTTTATCCAAAGCGTCGGCCAAGATAAGAAGAGTTCTTTCTGTTACTTTGTCAACTGGTCTTTTATTGCGACTTTTTGACCGCTGTTTGAAGTCTCTGAAACACACACAAATAAAAACTTGAATGAATCACAAAGTATGTTTGCCGAGCTTGGCTGATACATTCTTGCCTAGTTTATGGATGTTTATGTTTCATTGCTCATTCAATGTCACCCATTCCTGTACACAAACCACATTATTTTATGACAGCAATGATGGGATTTTTTGAAGGAACACTACGAACAAATTAGCGTTAAATTTACCCAATAGAAACTTTTAGTCTAGATTTACATTTCTTTCCCCTAATAATACCATGAAGTGTAATTCATTAAGTGTTTTAATTAAGAGAGTATTCATTCATTAAATCTTACTTAAACGTTGCATGCAGCCATTTTGTTATAATAGAGATCTGTAGAGACTGCAAACCCTCCTCTTCTAACCCCTCCCAGACTTTGCTGTTTAATCACAGGCTTCCCAATACAGCTTAATGAGACGTCTTTATAAGTCAGGTGCTCTGGGCAATTGTTGCCTCCTGAGGTCAGCTGCATTGAGCTAACGAAACCAGGAAGTAACATTACCTGTTGTCTGCTTCAAAGCCAAGGGGCCGTAACCAGGTTGATTTATAAAAGTGTCAATTTCTATTGAAATCTGCACTTTTTGCTAAATTTAAAAAAAGAGGACACTCTTCACACATAAAGCTTTTCAGCAAGCTGAAGTTGTTTAGGGGTCTGGAGTGACCCTTTAAGCTCACATTTTCTCCTATATTTATATCACATGGCCTCTAGAGGGTGCCACCTCAGCCTGGTTTCCATTGCTAACGATGTTGCACACATAACAAACAGAGACACTGCACTCAATAAGATCCATACTGGAGCGTTCTCCCAAGGTACAGAGTGAAAGAGTGTGAAAGAATAAAAACTAAACTCTAATGAAAAGAGAACAAACAAGTATAATGGGTCTGAAGTCAAACACTAATCACACTCAGCCAGCCATTTTGAAACGTTGTCCAAAATATAAAGCAAAAGAGTGTAATGGATTTAAGATCAGATTTCTATAGCTCTAAGTCATCCGCATATATAAAGCAAGAAAGAACTAAGAAATATTAACCAAGGCGACCTTGCAAACCATCTATAAAGAATAAAAAACAGAACTCAAAACAGCAAACGAGATCCTTAGAATGCAAATCAGAAAATAGTATTAATGCATAAAGTTAGTATCACTGAGAAGAACACGTGCATTTCATAAGCAAAGTGTCATCAATGAAGCAGCATATCAATCTCTAAAGGAGGTAAAGTGTAAATTAGGATCGGCCAGCTAAAATGATGAATAGCAGGAGAAGCAGCCAAATGAAAAGGAAGCTGAATTACCTCCAACTCTTCGGAATCCGAGGATGGCACCTGAAAGAAGAACTAATAATTAAATGCATTGTTTAGGCCTTCAGGATACAAAGAATGCAGCACATGTATCTAATACTTCTCCCTACGCTCCAGCAATCAAAACCTGTCTCCAATCCTACGTAAGGAGGGACATGATGCAACGTTTACTATCTCAATTGAGGGACATTATGGTAAGTGTTTAGGAACAGGACGTCCCATACGCTTCGTCATGATAGTGGACTTATGACAGGTGTTCTTTCTCATTGTAGTCTCACAAAAAAAAAAAATCAACTTCAGCTCAGCCCCTTTGGCCCTAAATTTGAAATCTCTGGTTCTGATCCCAGTTAACCCCAGCAACACTGTCTGTCTCACTCCTGCACCTCACGTATTTAGGTAATCTCTGGTTCTGATCCCAGTTTACCCCAGCAACACTGTCTGTCTCACTCCTGCACCCCACGTATTTAGGTAATCTCTGGCTCTGATCCCAGTTACCGGAGTAACACTGTCTGTCTCACTCCTGCACCCCACGTATTTAGGTAATCTCTGGCTCTGATTCCAGTTACCGGAGCAACACTGTCTGTCTCACCCCTACACCCCACGTATTTAGGTCATCTCTGGTTCTGATCCCAGTTTACCCCAGCAACACTGTCTGTCTCACTCCTGCACCCCACGTATTTAGGTAATCTCTGCCTCTGATCCCAGTTACCGGAGTAACACTGTCTGTCTCACTCCTGCACCCCACGTATTTAGGTAATCTCTGGCTCTGATTCCAGTTACCGGAGCAACACTGTCTGTCTCACCCCTACACCCCACGTATTTAGGTAATCTCTGGTTCTGATCCCAGTTTACCCCAGCAACACTGTCTGTCTAACTCCTGCACCCCACGTATTTAGGTAATCTCTGGCTCTGATCCCAGTTACCGGAGTAACACTGTCTGTCTCACTCCTGCACCCCACGTATTTAGGTAATCTCTGGCTCTGATCCCAGTTACCGGAGTAACATTGTCAAAACTGTCACAATGATCTTTGGAACAGTACCTAAATTACACAAATTACTCAATTCCCATCTATCCATCAAAACAAAATCAAATAGCACACTGACCGCAGTCCACTCTTTCAAATACTTGGGTATGATGTTAGACCCCAATCTATCTTGTGGCCTGTACATAGAAAAACTTGCATCTAAACTTTATCCAAAACTAGGTGCCCTGTACAGAACGAAATCCTGCCTAAGCCCTACAGTAAAGGAAAAGATTGTACAGCTGATCATTGATTATGCCAATCATTGATTATGGGGATGTAGTATATGCACCTGCACCGCAAATCCACATTAATAAACTGAATACATTGTATAACTCGTTCTGTCGCTTTGTGCTACAATGTAATGACATGACCCACCATTGTGACATGCTAAAATAACTAAACTTCCCCGCAACACCAACACCAGGTGGAGGGACAAATGTCCTATAGGCCTCAAACCAACAAGTCATCACGTCCCCACAACAATAGCATTGACATTTCTGGCCTGGCAATCCCCAAGTACTAAAGGAGGCAACTCGATATAACGCACTAGTCCACAATAGAAAATACTGTGCATAGTTACTTTCAATTTACTTAACAACTTGTTCCATAATCTGGTACTTTTAATGCAAAGTGTGCAAAGTCTCTTATTGCCATACCAATGTTATGATATGTTTATATACCTGCCTACACCTGCTGTTGTGGGAATGTAGGCATCTTTGTTTTCTCTAAGCACAAATAAAATAAAGATTGACAAAAAAAAAAAAAAGAACGAAACTGGCTTTCGCTGGAATCCAGACGCACCCTTCATCTTTCCAGCCTTGTGTTTAAGAGCTTTTCTGGGAAGCTCCCACCCTACCTGAGCAGAATGCTCTCCTCGGCTGTTCCCACCTCCTATAACCTCAAATCTAGTACCAGCACTTTATTTAGTTTACCTCAATACATAAATAACAAGGAGTTTGTTGCACTCACCGGAACATGCTTAAATGGGGGGGCTGCTGGGGGCGAATACATACAATAAAAAATAAAAATCCAGCGCACTCCCAATCTACTAAACAGCTACTTTTGTGCTGATTTTGTAAGTTTTATTAAAAACAAGTAATCTAGGCAAAAAATAATAATATGATCATATAATGTAACTAAAACCCCATTATTTTTGCCTATATTAGGTGTTTTTAATAAAACTTATAAAATCAGCACAAAAATAGCTGTTTAGTAGATTGGGAGTGCGCTGGATTTTCAATACAAAAAAGAAAGCAGCCCGATCCTCCTTTTCCTACAGAGCACCACAATTATGGAACGACCTCCTGCACACTTTCAAATCTTTCCCAAGCCTAAAATCCTTTAAGAGATCCCTCTCTACATACCTCAAAACAGAATGCACCTGTCATGGTTGATTATATATTTCCTACCTGTTCTATGTTAAATGTTGTATATATTGTGTATTAATATTATTTTTGTATTTTATTGTACCATAATGTAACAATGCAATGTTTTGTGGACCCAGGACATACTTGAAAACGAAAGAAATCTCAATGTATCCTTCCTGGTAAAATATTTTATAATTAATACATGAATTCACTTTGGACATCATTACAAACAATTCTCACTTTAGCGAATAATGCTGAATATACTATCAGGGTTATTTACTAAAATGAGAATTCAAATTGCATTTCTAATTTTAGGCTTGAGTAGCTGAGCTGAAAACATAGAGAGTTTTTCCAGTTTGGTTATTCCGATCCTAAATTTGAAATTCACTTTGATTTTACCTTGAATTCTCTCTTTAGTGAATAACCCTGTAGTTGTTAATATGCAATTTGTAGAAGTATCATAGAGCTCCGCAGCAACAAAACTCACATTAATGTGCAGGGTGTATTAAAATATCACAGAGCTCCGCAGCACTAAAACTCACATTAATGTGCAGGGTGTATGAAAATATCACAGAGCTCTGCAGCAACAAAACTCACATTAATGTGCAGTGTGTAAAAATGTATCGCAGAGAGGAACACTAAGGGAGGGGGGAGGAACATTAAGAGGAATGGGGGGCACTAAGAGACAGGTAGGGGGGGGGGAGAGGAACACTAAAGGACAGGGGAGGGAGGGGAGAGGAATACTAAGGGACAGGGGAGGGAGGGGAGAGGAACACCAAGGGACAGGGGAGGGAGGGGGGAGGGATACTAAGGGACAGGGGAGGGAGGGGAGAGGAATACTAAGGGACAGGGGAGGGAGGGGAGAGGAACACTAAGGGGCAGGGGAGGGAGGGGAGAGGAACACCAAGGGACAGGGGAGGGAGGGATACTAAGGGGCAGGGGAGGGAGGGGAGAGGAATACTAAGGGACAGGGGAGGGAGGGGAGAGGAACACTAAGGGGCAGGGGAGGGAGGGGAGAGGAACACTAAGGGACAGGGGAGGGAAGGGAGAGGAATACTAAGGGACAGGGGAGGGAGGGGAGAGGAATACTAAGGGACAGGGGAGGGAGGGGAGAGGAATACTAAGGGACAGGGGAGGGAGGGGAGAGGGATACTAAGGGACAGGGGAGGGAGGTGAGAGGGATATTGAGGGACAGGGGAGGGAGGGGAGAGGAATACTAAGGGACAGGAGATGGAGGGGAGAGGAACACTAAGGGACAGGGGAGGGAGGGGAGAGGAACACTAAGGGAGGGGGAGGGAGGGGAGAGGAACACTAAGGGACAGGGGAGGGAGGGGAGAGGAATACTAAGGGACAGGGGAGGGAGGGGAGAGGAATACTAAGGGACAGGGGAGGGAGGGGAGAGGAACACTAAGGGGCAGGGGAGGGAGGGGAGAGGAACACTAAGGGACAGGGGAGGGAGGGGAGAGGAACACTAAGGGGCAGGGGAGGGGAGAGGAACACTAAGGGACAGGGGACGGAGGGGAGAGGAACACTAAGGGGCAGGGGAGGGAAGGGAGAGGAATACTAAGGGACAGGGGAGGGAGGGGAGAGGAACACTAAGGGACAGGGGAGGGAGGGGAGAGGAACACTAAGGGACAGGGGAGGGAGGGGAGAGGAACACTAAGAGACAGGGGAGGGAGGGGAGAGGAACACTAAGGGACAGGGGAGGGAGGGGAGATGAATACTAAGGGACAGGGGAGGGAGGGGAGATGAATACTCAGGGACAGGGGAGGGAGGGGAGAGGAACACTAAGGGACAGGGGAGGGAGAGGAGAGGAATACTAAGGGACAGGGGAGGGAGGGGAGAGGGATACTAAGGGACAGGGGAGGGAGGGGAGAGTAATACTAAGGGACAGGGGAGGGAGAGGAGAGGAATACTAAGGGACAGGGGAGGAGGGGAGAGTAATACTAAGGGACAGGGGAGGGAGGGGAGAGGAATACTAAGCGACATGGAGGTGGTTGGGGTGACACCGTGAGTTACTGCACCGGGTGACACCAACGCTAGTGACGCCACTGCTCCGCAGCACTAAAACTCACAGAAATATGCAGTGTCTATGATTGTATTACAGAGCTCTGCAGCACTAAAACCCACAGTAATGTGCAGAGTGTATAAATGTATCACAGAGCTCCATAACAATAAAACTCACAGGAATGTCTGGTGTATAGAAGAGCCTGGCAGAAATAAAATCCATAGTAATATGTAGTGTATATATGAGTGTACAGAACTATAAACACATTTTTTTTTGCCGGTATTTGGCATAATATTTGACATTCCTATTCAGAGATTGGGTTCTGGAGCAGCAAGTACACTCTAAACAGACAAGTACCCTGACACTTTATACACCAGTGGGTCTCAATCTGTGAGCCCCCCATGCAATGTCACTGGGTCCCTATAGTCTAGAACAGACATTGACATTTAGGGGCCGTGGGAGTCACCATATCACAGTCTGGAAACCAAGAGATTCCAGTCTGGCAACTTAAATTTAAATACCTGATTTTTTCACTCATCTCAGATTTTTCACACACCGAGTCCCTTGAAGTCTCCCAACAACAGCTATAGGAGCCATCTACGTAATTTTCACGGTGATTCATCCTTTGTTCAAACGCGGTCCTAATCGTCTCCTGTAATGCAGGCAGTTTCATCCACACCACCGATTTATAACTTAAACAACATGAGGCTTGGGAAATGAGCAATCCTGGGCGCGAATCAGTGCTCAAAAATTCACATTTTGTAAAGAATTCTGGTATCAAACAAGCAACATTAGACGTATATTGTATGCATCCATCACACTTCACAAATATCACGTTTTGTAGAACTTTGATCAAGTTTTCCACTAAAGAGACAGAAATTAAGGGGCAGCTTGACATTGACAGCCGGACAGGATCAGCATAGTCCACCAGGAGACAGTCCTTCTTCTTCAGAGCATCAGTCAAGATCTTGATTGTTTTCGTTCTGGCATCTTTGGCTAATATACTCTCAACCATGGACAATGAGCCCCATAAGTTGGATCGATCCATGGCTGCAGGACAGCAGACACTGGTGACTATCGTAGAGGACAAACTAGGCTGCGGTGCCTGCAGCACACAACTGCTTTATATGAAAAGCTACAAATTAGTTTCACTTTCCTTTTCTCCACAAGAACAGAGTTTCTGTTCATAATAATGTACATATTCTTCAATGAGTAAGGACTTTAATCTTTCATTAATCTTAAAGACATGAATCAACTCATATTCTGATCAATGTTTCTATTGGCCAAAGGTTGCCAAATACTTCTTATATAGAACTTCTCTAAATATATATGAAATCAGGAAGGCTGCATTTACTTATTTGGGAATCCAGGCCAACTCCCATGGTTTTGCACCCGTCCCTATCACAGGTGCCTAGTTTAACCCCTTAAGGACCAAACTTCTGGAATAAAAGGGAATCATGACGTGTCACACACGTCATGTGTCCTTAAGGGGTTAAAGGACCACTCTAGTGCCAGGAAAGCATACTCGTTTTCCTGGCACTAGAGTGCCCTGAGGGTGCCCCCACCCTCAGGGACCCACTCCCGCCCGGCTCTGGAAAGGGGAAAGGGGTAAAAACTTACCTTTTTCCAGCGCTGGGCGGGGAGCTCTCCTCCTCCTCTCCGCCTCCGTTCCTCCCCGTCGGCTGAATGCGCACGCGCGGCAAGAGCTGCGCGCGCATTCAGCCGGTCACATAGGAAAGCATTCATAATGCTTTCCTATGGACGCTTGCGTGCTCTCACTGTGATTTTCACAGTGAGAATCACGCAAGCGCCTCTAGCGGCTGTCAGTGAGACAGCCACTAGAGAATTAGGGGGAAGGCTTAACTAATTGATAAACATAGCAGTTTCTCTGAAACTGCTATGTTTATAAAACAATTAGTTAACCCTAGCTGGACCTGGCACCCAGACCACTTCATTAAGCTGAAGTGGTCTGGGTGCCTAGAGTGGTCCTTTAAAGGCACTATTTAGCCTTGCACTGCAGAGAGCCCAGGAGGAAGGATTTTACAAGTGAGTGGGTTCATATCATAAAATCAGGCAGAAGCATAACTAGGGACTAGGTGCAAGAAACAAAGAAGATCTCCCCCCCCCCCCTTTGCTCTCCCCTAAGTAATATACCTGAGATATGGGGTATGTGAGATACTTGTGGTGGCTGTGTGT
This sequence comes from Pelobates fuscus, assembly GCF_036172605.1. NCBI lineage: Eukaryota > Metazoa > Chordata > Amphibia > Anura > Pelobatidae > Pelobates > Pelobates fuscus. The sequence goes on along the minus strand of NC_086324.1, from coordinate 17,489,832 downwards.
GATTCTGTGTGGGGCAAGGATGAGTGTGATTGTGTTGGTTGGCTGAGTGCGATTGTGTGTATGTGTGTGGCTGGCTGTGTGTTATTGGATATGGGATTTGGCTGCCTGTGAGTGTAGAGAGATTGGCCCTGCTAGGGGTCACTTTCCTAAGCATGGCAATCCCCCGTGCTGACATTAACAAGCACCCATACTCCCCCAGCAAGCCCCCAGTGGCTTACTAAGCGGTCACCGGAATGAAGCAGAGAACAAACATCCTAACTGATAAAGCCGACAGGCGAAATGCGTCTCGGAGCAGGACCACCTGCAATTGAGGACTGGTATCACTAGGCACTTTCCATATATATATTTTATGTTTTCTGTTTAATAATGTGTATTTTAAGTGATTCCTGCTCTCAGAGGTCCTGCATTGTTCTCTGCTTACATCGTTCATGAGGGGCAGTGCTCTCCTTATAAGCACATTCACTGGTATACAGAGAGCCTCGTATAATCGTTATCCGTTTCTCTCTTTTTGTCTCCCCATTTGGAGGAACATCTGACCAAGGACCAAGAGAGAGAGGGTTTGGTATTACCTAATATACCTCTGTGCAAGTGAATTGAGCCTATCCATATGTGGCTCAGGACCATGTGAGTGTGGTCCACACTTTCTTCTAAGCACCCTGTGAGGCTCGATATACTTCACCATTGTATATATATCTTTTTTCCTTGTAGGCAATTGCGTACTTCCCCATATTGTATAGGGGTAAGTTCACTCTGTCTCAGCGCTCCACTAAGTGTACTCTTTTGGTGGTTTGTTCCACCTGGGTTACCATTTTGGGGGTATTTACACGTGTGTAGAGCTGCTGTCTATCCATCTACGGTTTATTTGATAACCCACTAAGAGCCTTTTACACACAGATCACTCTTTCTATATTGTGCTACAGATTTATAATATTGTTCGTTCTTCATGCCCGTTTCTGAAGCCCATGGAACAGCGCAGTCAGGGGAATGGGCCTTGACAGAGCCAGGAGTAGGCAGGGGAGTAACCAGTTAAAGGGGCGTGGTTATCTGTAAATGGGGGTTGGAAAATAGGAGTATATTAAGCAGCCATTTTATGAGTAAGGGACATTTTAACTGAACTGACACTTACCTGGTAATTGTTTTGGCAGGTCTGTGTTGGTTTTTCTTTTGTCTTTCAGATCATGGCATCGCTGGAGGAAATCCTGGAGGGAGTGAGAGCTGCTGTGAGGGATAGAGGACTGGCCTGGCTTCATGAGCAACTTGGGGCTCAGGGTCTCCCCCCCCCCCCTACAACCCCTGCGGCGGCTGCACGGCGTTCCATGAGGAGGGCGAGACCGCCCCAGCGGCTGAGCCCAGGCGTGGAGCCCGAAGTCGGCAGACGGAGGAGCCCGTCAGTGGAGTCTGTTGGGGCCCTGGATGAGGTTGCGGGCCCCAGCGGAGTGGAGGTACCACGGCCGGCACCGCCTGTTCAACGCGGTGCTGGCCGGGCACGGGCAGCAGCTAGGCCGCGGCCTGCCACGCGGTGCGCGCCCAGCCAGAAGGCGGCCGGCGGGACGGTTGCGGCAGGAGCCAGGACCCAGAGCGGATCGGATGGAGGGAGCAGTGAGCGGATTCGGCCCGGTGAGTCAGGGAATGGCGCTGGGGCCGGGCAGCGGGCAGGGGGCAGTGCAGAGGCCTCTAGAGACCAGGCGGTCCCCCTGATGGCAGGGGGAGCCCCTGGACAAGGAGACACATCGGGGGCGGCCTATAGTGGGGCCAGGTGCAGCACTGGGGACACAGACGGCGGGTCCGCCCAGCCAGGTACCTCAGGGCAGACAGGGCCCACGGCTTTGGGGGACCGGGGGCGCCAGGAATGGCGGCCCAAAGGGGGCCAGGGACAGCGCGTAGGGATAGCTCACAGGAATCAGCCCAGGGCATGGAGGCAGGACGGGTTAGGAGAGAGCGGCAGGGCCACAAGGGCGTCTCCCAGGGGCGGCGGGATTTCACACACGACCCTAGGCCGCATCTCAGCAGGGAACAGCGCGGCGTCAGTGCCAGGCGTGACAGGAGGCGGGCGGACGGGTGGAGGGGCAGAGAGAGGAGCCGGTCCACAAGCAGGCATAGTAGATGGAGATCAGTTTCGGGGGAACGGAGGAGGAGGCAACGGCGCAGCACGTCTGGGTCATCAGGCAGGAGCTCGCCAGGTCAGCGGCGCAGCGCTTACGGCCGGGAGGGCCAGGCAGTGGGACGGGACAAGGTGCGGAACTACAGGCAGGAGCGTAAGGAGGTGGGGCGGGTATGTGATCATGTGGACACACTACCCAGGTGTCGTTCTCCTTGCAGGTCACGCAGCCCTACACCCGCGGTCCTGAGGCAGGGCCAGGCTGACAGGAGTCGGCGCCAATTGGATGCTCTGGAGCCAAGCATGGCGGACGGAAGGGAGACAAACCCACGGCCTTCCGCGGCTTCGGGCTCAGGCGGTGAGTCAACTGTTGCACCACACGCAGGAACACTGTTGAATTGCTTAAAATCTTTCTTAGACTCATGGGCGGGTGGAGAAGTATCTTCACCTCAGTTTGGGAGAGTGTGGACGTGTGAGAAGGGCCAAGGGTCATCGGGTAGGGCCGAGGGTCCGGCACAGGATAGCGAGGTGGGTTTATCTGTGTCTGAAGCTAGTAAGGAGTCGGGGAGAAGGTAGGTGTAGGGGGCGAAATTACCGACGCTGCGCGGCAAAATGTGCACGTGTCTTTCTCGGGTCCATTAGGATGTCATTTGAAATTGGAGGTAAAGGAAAAGATTTGGAAGGGTGAGTTTGTGGAGGTTTTTTTCCCTCCTCCCGCTGGAGGAGTTTTTGGACATGAAGGAGGAGGACAAGAAGGACGCGAAGAAGGAAGAGGAGGAGAAAAAACGTAGGTATCGGAAGATTCCCAAAACATTTGGGAACTGGCTAAGGGCCTTTTGTATCTTAGCCAGCGTGATAGGGGAAAAGTCCCCGGATAAATGCTCCCAACTGTTTTGCTATCTAGATGGGATCGGGGAAGCGTACCGGACATACGGTGGGGTCGCATGGTGGCGGTACGATAAGCAATTCCGCCAGAGGTTAGCAGCGAATCCCAGCATGCGGTGGGATCAAATGGACCTCCCCCTCTGGATGCGGCTCATCATGGCGCAGAAGGCTGCGCCCTTTCACGGGACGGCCGGTGCGGCCCTTGGGGGACCTGCATCGGCCGGGCAAAAGAAAGGCTTCTGTTGGCTCTTTAACGAAGGCCAATGCAAATGGGGTACATCGTGCAGGTTTAAGCACGAGTGCTCCGGTTGTGGGGGGGCCCATGGTGCCAGTCGGTGTTTCAAACGAGGTAAGTCTGCACCAGAAAGGGGAGCCAATGGAGCAACGGCCCCCTCCGCTGCCGCGGGGGGCAACCCCGGTGAAAATAGGCGAGATGCTACCGTGGCTAAAACAGTACGGTAACCATCAGGATGCCGAATTCTTATGGCAGGGTTTTACGGAGGGGTTTACCATACCGTTTCAGAGTAGGGATGTGGGGAGGTTATGCAGTAACCTAAAGTCGGTGGGGGAACACCCGGAGGTTGTGCGGGACAAGTTGCTTAAGGAGGTGCAGCTGGGTAGAATGGCAGGGCCGTACGCGGTTCCGCCGTTGTCTGACTTGAGGGTGTCCCCGCTGGGGGTAGTCCCCAAGAAGGAAGCAGGCAAGTTTCGGTTGATCCATCATTTATCATACCCAAAAGGGGCGTCGGTAAATGATGACATTGACGAGGCCCTGTGCTCCGTATCGTATGCATCATTCGACCATGCTGTTGAGTTGGTGCGGAGAGCAGGGCGAGGGGCTTTGATGGCGAAAGTGGATGTGGAAGCAGCATTCCGGCTCCTTCCTATCCACCCGGACTGTCACCACCTGTTGGGGTGTTTTTTCGAGGGTAAATTTTTCGTGGACCTATGCCTACCCATGGGTTGCTCCATTTCGTGTGCGTACTTTGAAAAATTTAGCACGTTCTTGGAATGGGTAGTGCGTAAGGAAACGGGCGGGGGTACAGTGGTCCATTACTTGGACGACTTCTTGTGTGTGGGCCCGGCGGGGTCCGACAGATGCGCCCAGATACTACGGGTTTTTCAGAGGATAGCGCAACAGTTTGGGATTCCTTTGGCTGAGGACAAGACAGTGGGTCCGTCCGAGTGCCTGAGTTTTTTGGGGCTGGAAATTGACTCGGTCATGGGGGAATGTAGGCTGCCGGAGGAGAAGTTGAGGGTGCTCCGCCAGCAAGTGAGCGCAGTAAAGGGCGCTAGGAAAGTTACGCTGAGGGGACTGCAGTCCCTTCTGGGAAGCCTTAACTTTGCTTGTAAGGTGATCCCTATGGGGAGGGTTTTTTGTAGATTGCTAGCTAGGGCTACCTGCGGTGTTCGGCTGCCGAGTCACTACATCAGGGTGTCTGTGGGCATGAGAGAGGACTTGGACATCTGGGACCGTTTCCTCACCAAATTTAACGGGCGGGTGTTTTTCAGGGATGCGACAACGGCGTCAAGTGACGCTGGGCTGTTTACGGACGCCTCGGTGAGCGTTGGCTTCGGGGCATACCTTGGGGGCAAGTGGTGTGCCGAGGTTTGGCCTAAGGCTTGGTTGGAGAGCCCCTTGATTAGAAATCTGGCCTTCTTGGAGCTTTTTCCGGTGGTGGTAGCGGTATCGTTCTGGGGCAGGGAGCTCAAGGACAGGAAAGTTATCTTTCACTCTGTTAACATGGCGGTGGTACAAGTAATTAATAGTCTCTCGGCGTCGTCCCTTCCCGTGGTACGGTTGTTGCGGCAGCTAGTGCTTTTATATATGTCTTGGAACATTGGTTTCAGGGCGCGGCACGTGCCGGGTCTGCTGAATGTGGTCGCTGACGCTCTGTCTCGTTCGCAGTGGGAGCGGTTTCGGGAAGCGGCGCCGGACGCACAAGCAACGGGACAGGCGTGCCCAGAGGAGATGTGGCGGCTCGGGACATCGTGCTTGGGCGATATATAAGGAGCTCGCTAGCACCGGGAACTTGGGCCGCTTATACAAAGGTTTGGAGTGAATGGGAGGAGATGATGGCGCAGGCTGGAGTGGGCGACTCAGCAGCCGGTAGGTTGGATACGCTGTTGTGGCTTCTTTGCAGATTGGTGGCAGGTGGCTCGTCCCCTTCTAGGGTTGAGAGCTACATGTCTGCTCTGGCTTTCCTCTTCAAATTTAATGAGAAGGAGGACTTGACAAAGCATTTTTTGGTGAAACAAACTTTGAGGGGATTCAAGAAAGGCAAGAGGTCGGTGGATACGAGGAGGCCCGTGTCCTTCGCCACCCTTCAAGGGCTGGTGGGGTTGTTGAACGGCGTGTGCATATCGGCATTTGAGGTAACTTTGTTTTCTGTGGCTTTCGTATGGGCTTTCTTTAGGGCTTTTCGATTTGGAGAGTTGGTGAGCGCCAATAGGACAGGGACAACGGGGCTCCGGTTCGAGGATGTGGTGGTCGAACAGGACAAGGTCGTGATTTGGCTCCGGCGCTCGAAGACGGACGTCTTCGGAAAGGGTAAGAAAATTGTCTTGTCCTCGCTACCGGGGTCTACGGTGTGTCCGGTGTTATGTGGGGACATGTTTTTGCAGATTCGCCCGAAGGTTGGTGGTTGCTTCTTGATACACGAGGATGGGAGAGCGCTGTCGCGCTTTCAGTTCTTGCGGGTCTTTCGCATGGGTTTAGCGAAATTGGGCTTGCAGCCCGGGCAATATGGTACACACTCCTTCCGTATTGGGGCTGCGACTGAGGCGGCGCGTCTCGGGCTAGGAGAGGAGCGGATAAAGCGGATTGGGAGGTGGGAATCCATACGGTTCCGCGCATATGTAAGGCCGGACAGGTTGGTGTGATTGGAATGGTGGCTGTGGGAAACAGGTGCTCTGCCGGATAACTGAATTTGTTTCTTTTCAGGCTTGGTCGCTTGGCTGGTGGGTCACTCGTTTGTCTACTGGGCGGAGAAGAGGGCCTCAGTTCGGAGACAAGGCACACAACTGGGTTTTCTTCTGGACACAGTGGACCTTCAGTGGTTTGGTTTTCGGGGTTTCAGCTGGCAGAGCATAAGTGGGGAGATTTTTGGGATGTTATCAAGGGGGTTCGCCCCGGATGTTCTTTTAATTCACGGTGGGGGCAATGATTTGGGTTTGGTCCCCCAGAAGGTGTTGGTCAGGAGAATGAAGAGAGACCTAGATAGGGTACGTGAGCTGGTCCCTGGCATGGTAATTGTGTGGTCTGAGATGGTGCCGCGGTTGAACTGGAGGCATGCCAGGGACCCGGCGGCTGTGGCACGTTGCCGAGGTAAAGTTAATAAGGCCATGTCAGTTTTTATTAGAAGGATAGGGGGGGTTCCGGTGAGGCACTTAGAACTGGAGGGTATGTTGCCCGGTTATTTTCGGCGGGATGGTGTGCACCTGTCTGAGGTTGGGTGTGATCTGTTAAACTTAGGCTTCCAAGAAGGTATTGCTAAATCCCTATTTATGTGTGGTGGGGGTCGCTCGAGACATTAAGGGATCAAGTCTCTTGCTATGGCGGGATAGGGCTTGGGTAATTGGAAGGTAGGAGGAGTATCAAGTGGTTAGGCTAAAGTTAGGTTGGATTAGACCGGAGTGTTAAATGGTTTGTGGGTTCGAGCTCATCGGTGGCTCCGAACCAGGTGGTGTAGGGGGGTCTCGGTACACCCCTACAGTTAAACAAGTTATGGATATGGGGCCTCTTTGGTAGGCCATGTGTTATGTGTTATTTGTTATTTATAATGTTATGTATTGTTATTGGTCGGGGTCATTGCCGGGGGTAATTTATGTACGGTGGGGGATGGGGGTAAATTTATATTATGTGGCAATGACCCCAATTTGTTACCTTGTTTATAATAATAAATAAAGCTGTGGACTTTTATATTCCAACAGAAATACGGTGTCTGTAAGTTATTGGGGTGTTGGGGTAAACAGCGCACCTGCCGAATAACGACTGTGCGCATGTCATGGATGTCGTGTTTCTACACAATGTGCAAAGTTTAACCTTTCTCAAATTCTGTTAGATGATAATTGCTTGTAACGGCTATGTTTTTACACGCTGTTCCATTCATTACCTTTACAATACCCAGGCCGAATGTTGGCCGTTGTCCTCCCCTCCTTTCTTTGTGATATTCTATCAGCATCATAAAAAACAAAAAATACAATACAATACTATCACCACAAATACGTAAAAACTAGTCGGCGATAAGTATTCAATAACAAGTCAAGTAGACAGGCTCCATAAGATCACCTCCCAGGTGGTAATCCTATTAGACCAGAATATAAGCAACAAACGTTCGGGATACGGCTGTGATTCTAAGGAGAACATAAACATAACATAGTGTTTTACAGTCAAACAATGAAATGTGCGCTGTAGAGGTTTGCACTCACAAGATATGGATGTATAAAGCGCTCAATGGGTGCCTCCCCTGATGTTGTGGGGGGCTGTATGTTCCTTCTCCTTGGTCTGCGGATGTAGCAGGAAAAACAGGACTCCAGATAGGAATGTATAAAAAAAATGGCTGGTTTTATTGAATAAAATTGGTGAAAAAACACCAGAATAAATGCTATCAAAACAGCAACAGGATTGGTCTTACGCGTTTCGTTCCACAATTGGAACTTCCTCAGAGACCATAAAATCAAAAACACGTTACAAGTAATAGTACAAAAAAAAGCCTAAACATCTCCACCCAAGAGTCCCTTTAAATAGGGCTAATCCCTAAGTCCATTGGTTGCGCTGAGGGTGTTCACCTTGTTAATGATCCCATTGGCTCCCTTCTCCTGTCCGATCACCTGTTCAATCAGCATCATCTGTTATCACCACGGTGATGGTGTTGGTATTAGTTGTTGCCGCGGCATTTGTCTGTGCTTATTTTTTTGTTTTTCCATGAAACATTGTCACGCAGCTTATGATGTGTATAGAGTGGAGATCGATAATGATAATTATTCTGATATTCTTATATGGAATAAATTAGTTGATAGCATTTCCAAGACATTGTCTTAAGGAACATGGGTTCCATTATAGTGTTATGTTATGTTGATACAGCAATTGAAGTGGTATCTTAAGAACGCCTTTTTTTTAATAACACCTCTACAACTCACTGGCAAACATACAGTATAAAAACATCAGGTGCTGTTGTGCTAGTTAATCCTTCTAGTGTTTTGTTTTGTATACGATTTAGATATATAAGAATTATTTGAAGCAGCAAAGTATTTACCACATTTGTTCTCAATGATATGTAAAGTTACATTAAGGACCAAACTTAAGGACCAAACTTAAGGACCAAACTTCTGGAATAAAAGGGAATCTTGACATGTCACACACGTCATGTGTCCTTAAGGGGTTACATTTTAAAAATACTCTTTAATTCAAAATCTTTCGATTTATTTAGAATAGTTGATAATTGGAAACAAGAAATTACCAATTTTTCTTTGTCCTGTTAGGGAGAAGACTTATTCCCTAAGTTACAGTTACAATTAGTAAATAGAATAACTACAGTTATTAGTGCCTTAAAATACCAGAAACACCCAAAAATTGTCTTAAAAACATTTTTTACCAAGATCTGACAGCCATTGTGGAAAGTCATGTTCGTGAGATTGGATGCTTAACAATATGAATCTTTTTTGTTTAAGTATATTTTCCAGCGGCTGTTTATGTATGATGAATTGATTAAACAATCAATAGGTGGGACCATTACCACAAAGTATATGTATTACCACAAAGTATACCACAAAGTATACCTTTAAAACATCACAAATCAGATAACATGTTGTTGGTATCAAGAAATAGACAAATACAATATTTGATCACATGTATTTTATATATATATATACATATAGTGATATGGATGTCGACTTGGTATTGTTGACATATTTTCACCTGTTTGCAGTAGGTGACCCAAGTGTGGCGGAACCAGCCCCGCCACTTGTGCCTGGAGAGGACTGCTTGCCAGCCTCTTGCCCTGTGATTATGGTCCTTGGGAGGTTTGGGCTTGAAATAACTGATTTGGGCATGTTGTATTGTATTATGCTGCTACTGGCCCTTTAAGAACCATCTGGGGACATACTGTGGAGTTACTGGGTGGCCACCATTTCATGTTTCAGAAGCACACGGTGAGAACAATGGATGGCGGCCATTTTAACTCACAGACACTGTCGTGACTTTTCTACACGGTGCCATCTCGCCGGTATTTGATGCACAAAGACATCATGCAGTAGTTTTAAACTATACAACAGGGGACACATTATACAGTAATTATTTTTTATATAATCTGTATATGTTCTGCGGAATCTGCATTATACTGTATCTTCCAAACTACTGAACAGATCTGGGTGAATTCTGGATATGTGGTTCACACAGATCCCCCGGTTCTGAGGATAAACTTTATATGGGGTTATTGCATGTTTTGGGGTCCCTGTGATATGTTTTAATAAACTGTATTCCTCTGCCTGTGATAATGAGATTACCCATTGTGTTCAGTAATCATATCACAGGCAGAGGGGAGGATTTTGTGTGGGAGTGTCTGTGTGTATTGTGGATTGGGAATAAAAGAGGCTGTATGTGCCAGTACAGTCAGATTCTGCTAAACCCTCCAAACGAAGTGTCGTCTTGTTATTGGGGGAATTGGATTGTATGCTGACTGCCAGGAGTGTAACCCTTTCGTATGGTTTTCCCTGTTCAGCTGTTTCCAGGATTCGTGTAGTTCGCAGTTCGGGAGATTGGTGCTTACAGTAGCTGCCGGTGCATCTGGAAAGGGGAATATCGCCTAAACGGTTTTTAAACTCTGGTGAGCAAAACAGTCCGTTACACCAAGTTATCAATTTCCAAATCTATTATGTATGTTTCACCTGTAGGCGATAATTCATAATACTCTTTTACCTGCCATTGACTGACCTTAATTCTGGCAGTTTGAAAATGTTTTATTTCATAATTAAAGGTTTATGTGAAGCAACGTTTCTGTCTGGGCTTCAATTAAATTGAACCGTTGAAGTGCTTCACTTATATTAATGAGACTTGTGTCATTAACATCATAACATCAACACTCTCTGTACACTTAAACAAATGCAGAGTTGTTTCTGATTTAATAAAAGTATTTTACACTTTGTTTGTAGGCCAGCTGCATATGGCATTTTAGCAGGTATGGGGGGGGGGGGGGGGGCGACGACACATGGGCAGGCACAGGAAGGGAGGGGGGAAAGACACATTGGCAGGTATAGGAAGGGAGGGGGGAGACACATGGGCAGGTACAGGAAGTGAGGGGGGAGAGACACATGAACAGGGAGGGGAGGGGGGAAATTAGACACATGGACAAGGAGGGGGGAAATGAGACACATGGAGGGACTGGGAGAGGGGAATGAGACATGGAGGGGCTTGGGGGAGGAGACACTTGGAGGGGGCAATGAGACACTGGAAGGGGGTAATAATGAGACATATGGAGGTGCTGGGGGTGATTGAGACACATGGAGCTTCTCAACCGAACCGGAAACAAGTGCAGTGCTACATTCAAAAAGTGCAGCCTGTCGTTGAGGAGTTAGATGACTGATGATGATGATTTGATGAAGATTTTAATATGGTATGTCTTCCTTTAATGTCCCTACAACATATATGTATTTGCTATGCTTTCGTCTTGTATTTGTGCTTCATAATTAAGGTTTTCAATGGAATTTTTTTGGGGGGCAGGAACTGAACCCATGCTATTGCTACAGAGCAACAATCCGAGAGGATTGTTTCAGTCTTGGAAGAGGGCATACTGGACGGGAGGGATGCCACTCAGAAGAAGTTCTGTTTCGGGCCCTGGAGGATGTTCAGGTTCGGCGGAGGAGCAGCGGGTGCAGGGACAAGTGGCTCTGTGGATGCCTCTCCTGCAGCCTCTAGAGGAGTGGGTGATGGAGCTTGAGGACCTGGTCTGGATGGAGCTGTGGCTGGACAAGGCTTACCAGGCACTAGAGTGGTACGCAACCGTCGTGACCACTGGATGGCTGACTATAGTGTGCCAGAGGGTGAGGACTATAACGGCCCTGGCCTATTGTGGGAGGCCTTTGAGGAGGAGTTTGTTGAATTTATTGCTTGTATGTGCCTCTCCCACTCCCCCTTTTTCTTGACCTATTGTTTCCCCAGCAGGGCGTTGTCCCAGGGACACTGCCAGACCAGTTTAAACGAGCTGTTTTGTCCCTCCCCAATCTCCCAACAGCCCTTGCTATTGTCTGACCCCACCCTTCATTGTACTATAGTGCTCTATGTACCCTATTGTATGTAAATGTGTGTATCAATTACTTTCCTGCATTAAACAGAACTACTCCCAGCATTAAGTCTTGGCTAATGTGTGAGGGGACTGCTATACTGGCTATAATTATTTACTATACAGCTATATTTTCTGGAGGAGAGGTCTACCCACTGGGAGCTGGATCCAGGACTTGGGTCCAGGGTGGGAGGAGACGGCGAGACCCCAGCCAAGCTGCGGCAGCTAGGGGCTGAAAGTGCTTATGGTGTCCCAACGATAGCTAGGAAGTGTGTTTGGCGGAGGTACCCGGTCCGCCACAATCACTTCACATGATTAATGTTCCTATATAGTACAAAAGGACCAGAAAGTAATAATTACAGGCTTTATTCAATAAATAGTACATTTTAGAGAACTAAACAATTTATTTAAATTTATAAAAAAGCCAAGCTGTGCCAATAGCAGAGTTTTCCCAGTCAGCACTTTTTACCTAAAATTTGGTTTTCAATTCACTTCAATTTAATATAAATCATTTATGATTTGGTGCTTATTTTACCACTGGAAATTAAAGACCAAAAATCTGCTTTGTGCCATTTATTTGTTGTGTAAGCACTGCATATCTATCCCGTAGCTTTCCCAAGCTAGAACCCACCAATATTGGGGTAAGTTAGAGTTGTGGTGGGCTTTAACATGCTATGGCCATTTTAATTACTAATCTCTAACAATTATAGGCTTGTAAGATGTGACACTGTGTGTTCACTATCCCCTTAATATGTATTCTGTATATCAGAGCAGTGGCGTAACTACTGCGGGTGGCGTCTGCCCCGGGTGCAAAAATCATGTGGAAGCAGCACCGGCACAGGGCCGCATTGGAACTTCCCATCTGTCACTTAATAGCAAAGGCAGAGCTTAGCATGAGGACATGCTCACGTTAGGTTCTGTCCTCGCCGTCGAGTGACATAGCCGATTTCTGCTGATCAAAAAGTAGTAAGAACTTGGAGCTGAGCTGAAAGGCAGTAAACTTATTTTGATTACTGTTGCCCTCTACTTGCAGAATTGCTGAACGTTTACTTCCTCATTTAAAGACATCTTACATTTGTCATAAGACCCGCGGTTGCAGTTTACATTAAATATGGTCTTTTGTTTTGTTTTTTTTAAGTAGTTTTTACAAATTTTGAAAAACATTTTAATTTTAGTTTACTAACGCTTTCTGGCAGCGTGAAGACTCCTGGAAGGGCACTTGGATCTATGGTTTGAATGTTCATAACTCCCTGGGGGTGGTACACTGGGGAGCGCACATTTGGTCCTGCCCCAGGTAACTATGGTTACACCACTGTGTCAGAGATAGGCAACCTTCAGCAATCGGAACACAATGCTGGCAAAGCATCAAGGGAGATGTAGTCCACAATATTTGAAGTGCTGGAGGTTGCCTATCCTGCTCTATATCTTTCCAGCCATGAGAGAGCCTGAGATCTTTACTGTGGTAATTCACCCCTACCTTCCTTTTCCCATCATTCATTGCATGATTGTCAGTCTCTCCAAACCTAATCCTATCTGCAGTCTCTCTAATCTGCATTCATGCTTTTCACAGTACACCGTGGCACTACCCATGCAGTGGCAGAGCAACCCCTCTGACTGGTACCCGGTACTGTAACACGTGCCGCTCATCCCTTACCCTCACTCTGCATCTTCTTTCCAAAATGCTGTGAAAAAGAAATCCTGATTATCTGGAAGATTAATATGGACATTTAACACAAAAAAAACCCCTCACTGTTTGATATGTGAAAATGGTGCGTAACACAATATGTTTTTGTATTCTGCACATTTTAGGATTGAATATGCTCCATTGAGTTCCATTGACATGTAATTCATACCATTGTGTGTATTATATTAAAACTGATCTCACAACCTAATGGAAGTTTCAGGTCTGTGTTCATTGAGGGCTTATAGAATCTGAATATGGGAGGTAAGATATATAGATCACAATTACATTAATCATCAAAGAAATTGAGAAGCATCAGGGCTTTAGAGTGCACTGTCAATGCTGCCTCGTTGCATCTGCACCTTTATTATTGATTGGGATGGTGCCCAGCCAAGGATTTTGCTTTCTCTTTGCAGAAGTTTAATAAATGTCCTCAGGTTAGATGAACGCTCATCTCAGATGCTTCACACACAGAGTCTCTGGACCTCTCTCCACAGCAGGTGTAAGAACCCCCTTTGTATTCACCCTGGTGGTTCATCCAGATTTCAAAAGCACAGCAAATGTCGTAAGCCGATAGAGAGTTATTTTTGTGCGTCTTGTCTGAGTTTCCTGCATCACATTCTGTGGATGCTACAAAGTATTCATATCCCAGAGCATGTGATGCTTCATATATCAGTGTCCCTGGAAGGGATCCTCGTCGCAAATGTTTCTTTTCTCTATAAAATGTTGATGTTAAGTTAACTGTTTTTAGACTTGAAACATAAGTGCTTTGCCAACCTGATATCTCAGTACTTTTAATGAACCCTGTGTGCAATTTATCAATGAGGTTTTGCACGAGGCTGGGACTGATCAGAGGAACGTTTTGAAACCTTTTTCGTTGTCGAAGTTCTTCGGGTTTGTCCACCAAGAGGCTGTGCCTTTTATCCAAAGCGTCGGCCAAGATAAGAAGAGTTCTTTCTGTTACTTTTGTCGACCGTTGTTTGTAGACACTGAAACACACAAATAAATAATTTAACGGATCATGCAATATTTTTGCCAATTAATTCTCGTAATAATCATAATGGATAATTGTTATGTTTCATTGCTCACTTGGCCTTTTTATCTCAATATCACCACTTCCTGTACACAAACCACATTATTTTATGACATTTTGAATGGGTTATTAAAAGGAACACTACAAGCAATTTAGCTTTACGTTTACTCTACAGAAGAAATTTACTCTAAAGTAGTGAAAAAGCCATGACTATTACGCGTGCCGCTCAGATTTAGGCTACCCAGTTTCTAAAGAGAAATTTCGGATATGGAAGAGGGGTCTGTAGTTCCCTTGGAGTGTCCAGGACATTCTTCTGTGTAGGTGGCGCTGTGTAAGGAGAGAGACAGGGATAGGAAGCTACATCTTATCCCTGCTTCTCTCTCCTGACTGAAACTGCAGGGGAGCAGCACATGCAGCCAGCAGAGACAGCCTACAGATCAGGTAAGTGAGGGATGGGGGGCAGCCTATAGATCAGGTAAGTGAGTCATGGGGGGCAGCCTATAGATCAGGTAAGTGAGGCATGGAGGGCAGCCTATAGATCAGGGAAGTGAGGCATTGGGGGCAGCCTATAGATCAGGGAAGTGAGGAATGGGGGTCAGCCTATAGATCAGGGAAGTGAGGCATGGGGGCAGCCTATAGATCAGGGAAGTAAGGCATGGGGGGCAGCATATAGATCAGGGACATGAGGCATGGAGGGCAGCCTATGGATCAGAGACGTGAGGCATGGGGGGGCAGCCTATAGATCAGGGAAGTGAGGCATGGGGGGCAGCCTATAGATCAGGGAAGTGAGGCATGGGGGGCAGCCTATAGATCAGGGAAGTGAGGCATGGGGGGGTCAGCCTATTGGCCAGGGAAGTGAGGCATGGGGGGGGGGCAGTCAATAGATCAGGGAAGTGAGGCATTAGGGGGCAGCCTATAGATCAGTGAAGTGAGGTATGGGGGGCAGCCTATAGATCAGGGAAGTGAAGTATGGGGGGCAGCCAATAGACCAGGGAAGTGAGGCATGGGGGGGAAGCCAATAGATCAGGGAAGTGAGGCATGGGGGTCAGCCAATAGATCAGGGAAGTGAGGCATTAGGGGGCAGCCTATAGATCAGTGAAGTGAGGCATGGGGGGACAGCCTATAGATCAGGTAAGTGAGGCATGGGGGAGCAGCCAATAGATCAGGGAAGTGAGGCATGGGGGGCAGCCTACAGATCAGGGAAGTGAGGTATGGGGGACAGCATATAGATCAGGGAAGTGAGGCATGGGGGGCAGTCTATAGATCAGGGAAGGGAGGCATAGGGGGCAGTCTACAGATTAGGGAAGTGAGAGATGGGGGTGTGCAGCATACAGATCAGGTAAGGGAGAGATGGGGGATCCACCTACAGATCAGGTAAGTGAGGGATGGGGCGGAGACAGCCTATAGATCAGGTAAGTGAGGGATGGGGGAGACAGCCTACAGGAAGGGTCAGTAAGGAACAGGAAGGTAAAGTAAGAGAAGGAGCAGAAAGAAGAAGGAATAGAAATGAGCAGGAAGAGACATCAAGGAGCAGAAAGGGGCAGCAAGGAGCTGGAAGGGACAGCAAGGAGCACAAAAGGTAAAGTAGGAGAAGGAGCACAAAGTAACAGAAATGAGCAGGAAGGGTCTGCAAGGAGCAGGAAGGGTTTGCAAGGAGCTGGAAGGTAAAGCAGCACAAAGGTAAAGTAGAAGGAGCAGAAAGGGTCAGCAAGGAGCTGGAAAGGGCAGAAGGAGCACAAACTTAAAGTAGGAGAAGAAGCAGAAATTAGCAGGAAGGATCTGCAAGGAGCAGGAAGGGGCTGCAAGGGGCAGGAAGGGTCTGCAAGGGGCAGGAAGGGTCTGCAAAGAACAGAAAGGGACAGAAGGAGCACAAAGGTAAAGGAGCAGAAAGAATCAGAAGGAGCACAAAGGTAAAGTAGGAGAAGGAGCAGAAAGGGTCTGCAAGGAGCAGAAAGGCGCAAAATAAGCAGAAAGTAGCAGAAAGGTAAAGGAGCAGAAGGACCCAAGGAGGAAAGAAGACAGTGGCAGAAATAAAAGAAGACTGTGTCAAATGAAGGAGAAGAAAAGGAGATTGGAGCAGGAAGGACAAGTGAAGTGAACCCTGCACTTTATTCTGGACACCACATCATAAGGCTTTGGTACCTGGGCCTCGCAGGGAAACTTTGGACCTTCTCATCTGCCCAGGTAAAAAAGATTTCAGTGTTAATGTGTTCACTTTTATTTACTGAGTGTCAGGAAGCACAGAGTGCCGCTGGGGAGGGGTGTTGCTGATTGGCTAGAGCGGTCAGCTGGCACTCTAAGCCAATCAGTAGCTCCCCATTCATAAAAAAGTTTTAAAAAATTATGAACCGGGAACTAGCAATTGGCTTAGAGCGTCAATTGACCACTCTAGCCAATCAGCGGCACCCATGCCTGACGTCAATCTGCACTTCCTGACACTCCGTTTCAAAAGCTGAATACCACTGAGCGACCTGGAGATCTGGAGCTGGAGGAAGCCTTTGGGGTTAAACCATTTAAGAGCGGTTTAACCCCTTAAAGGAAAGAGAGCACCCAGGGGCTTCCTGGCATCATAGCATTTTCATTTAGATGAAGTTGTTATGGTGACCAGAATGTTCCTTTAATTTGCTTAAAGGAACACTATAGTGTCAGGAATACAAACATGTATTCCTGATACCATAGTTGTGAAAACGCTATTCACCCTGGCTTCATGTGATAATCACTATGCCACTTCCCTTTCATTACACTGTCAAAAAGGGACCAAGCATGGATGTCATTACAATTATGCCCCCCCCCCGCGGAAAGATTCCTGCGGATGCCCATGAATATATCACAGAGCTTCATAGCAGTAAAACTCACAGTAATGTGCAGTGTGTATGAATGTATCCCAGAGCTCCATAGCACTAATACTCACAGTAATGTACAGTGTGTATTGTGCAATGAGTATGAATGTATCACAGAGCTTCATAGCAATAAAACTCACAATAATGTGCAGTGTGTATGAATGTATCACAGAGCTTCATAGCAATAAAACTCACAATAATGTGCAGTGTGTATGAAAGTATCACAGAGCTCTGCAGCACTAAAACTCACAGTAATGTGCAGTGTGTATGAAAATATCACAGAGCTCTAGAGCAGCCATTGTACACTATAAATAGACACCCACACATGGGCACTGACACTATATACAACAGTGGATTCCTCAGACACCAAGAGATTCCAGTCTGGCAACTTAAATTTAAATACCTGATTTTTTCACTCATCTCAGATTTTTCACACACCGAGTCCCTTGAAGTCTCCCAACAACAGCTATAGGAGCCATCTACGTAATTTTCACGGTGATTCATCCTTTGTTCAAACGCGGTCCTAATCGTCTCCTGTAATGCAGGCAGTTTCATCCACACCACCGATTTATAACTTAAACAACGTGAGGCTTGGGAAATGAGCAATCCTGGGCGCGAATCAGTGCTCAAAAATTCACATTTTGTAAAGAATTCTGGTATCAAACAAGCAACATTAGACGTATATTGTATGCATCCATCACACTTCACAAATATCACGTTTTGTAGAACTTTGATCAAGTTTTCTACTAAAGAGACAGAAATTAAGGGGCAGCTTGACATTGACAGCCGGACAGGATCAGCATAGTCCACCAGGAGACAGTCCTTCTTCTTCAGATCTTGATTAATTTCATTCTGGTATCTTCGGCTAATATACTCTCATCCACGGATAATGAGCCCCATAGTGTGGATCGATCCATGGCTGCAGGACAGCAGACACTGACGATGTGCAGCTAATGTAGAGGAGACTGTAGCACAGAACTGGTTTATATGAAAAGCCACACATGTTAGTTTTACTTTCCTTTACTCTCCAGACAGAGTTTCTATTCATAGTAATGTACACAGCCTTCATAGGACTTTAATCCTTCATAAATCTTAATGACATAGATCAGGGGACCCTGGGGACCTGCCTCCAAATCCAGCCCACAGGACACGCCTCCAAATCCGTGGATTTGTGGATGCAGTGTGTGTTTGTGAGTTGGCTGCAGTGTGTGCAAAGTGGATACAGTGTGTGTTAGTGCATGTGTAGTGGATGCAGTGTGTGTATATTGTGTCTGTGTGTATATATATATATATTGTGAGCGAAAAAGTGGAATAGTGCTTGATGGCAGATATATCAGGCCTGATTTGTTAAACAGCAGCCAGAGAATTTTTTAGTTAAATGCCCCAGGGAGAGAGGTTAAAGTTTGCAATATACATTGCGGATGCTCTACAAAACAAGGTATGGGTCCCTGGGGCGGAGCATTTGGAGAGCAGGGTGGGCCAATGCTCCAACAGCACTAGTTGCTGTGTACTGACCAGAATTTTGATTTAGCTTCAGAATTAACCAGGGGTCAAGTCCTGGGGAAAAAAGTGTGGGAACTCACCCAAGAACCACTGCCACCCCCCCCCCCCCCCCCCCCCCCCGCCTAAATAAATATACATTTCGCAGAAAATTTTCAGTGCATTGAAATTCACAAGATTGGTTATGTTGCCTTTGAGACCGTATGGTAGCCCAGGAATAAGAATTACCCCCATGATGGCATACCATTTGCACAAGTAGACAACCCAAAGTATTGCAATGGGGTTTGTCCAGTCTTTTTTTAGTAACTGTGACTAAGTAGCTACTAAATAAGACTGAACATACCACATTTGCAATACCTTGGGTTGTCTACTATTGCAAATGGTGTGCCATCATGGGGGTAATTTTCATTCCTAGGCTACCGTACAGTCTCAAAGGCAACATAACCAACCTGGCAAATTTCAATTAGAAAAAAACTGAAAAGCAAGCCTTATATTTGACTCTGTAACTTTTGAAAACCCCATAAAACCTGTACATGAGGGGTACTGTTATACACGGGAGACTTCGATGAACACAAATATTAGTGTTTAAAAACAGTAAAACATATCACAACAATTATATCGTCCGTGTAAGTGCCATTTGTGTGTGAAAAATGCACTTTCACTGACGATATCATCGCTGTAATACATTTTACTGTTTGAAAACACTAATATGTGTGTTCAGCAAAGTCTTCCGAGTAAAACAGTACCCACCATGTACAGGTTTTAGGGTGTCTTGGAAAGTAACAGTTAAATATAGTGCTAACAAATTAAATTCCCTGGACTTTCAGCCTGGGTTGTCAGGCAGGTCCCACAAATTTTAATTAATACAAATACCTAATTATGTAAAATTATTACATAAATATATACGTAGATTATTTATATATATATATATATTTTTTTTTTTTTCAAATTATTTTTATTTATATATAGGTATATATAGTTATGTATATATATATATATATATATATATATATATATATATTATTTAGTTATACGTGTATTTTGATATATATATATATATATATATATTAATTTTAAAATACAGTTAGAACGAATTTACACACACATATATTTATTTATTTAATTTTATTTTTTAACGTATTTACATACTTATTTTATATTATATATAAATATATATATATAATGAAAATTATATATATATTTAATTAATATCATTGTACGTGTACTCCAACCCCCTCTCCAACCACCCAACCCCCATCTGCATCCACCCTACCCCCCCTCCAACCACCCAGCCTCCATCTGCATCCACCCTACCCCCCTCCAACCACCCAGCCTCCATCTGCATCCACCCTACCCCCCCTCCAACCACCCAGCCCCCATCTGCATCCACCCTACCCCCCCCCCCTCCAACCACCCAGCCCCCATCTGCATCCACCCTATCCCCCCCTCCAACCACCCAGCCCCCATCTGCATCCCCCCTCCCCCCCCTCCAACCACCCAGCCCCCATCTGCATCCACCCCCTCCCCCCCTCCAACCACCCAGCCCCCATCTGCATCCCCCCCCCCCATCCAACCACCCAGCCTCCAATAGTAGTAAAATATACTTACAGTTCTGACTCAGGGCTGGCTTGGCCTCAGGGGTGCTGGCTGGCTTGGCCTCAGGGGTGGGTGCTGGCTGGCTTGGCTGTTGGCTTCTTCTCCCTCCTCCTAGCGTTACACTCCGTGACTCCGCCTCCACGTGACGTCACATCACTCCGCGTAGCCGCGTACGCAAAGGGCAGGGGAGGTCGGAGGAGGAACAACCCGGAAGTAAGTCCTCCGTCGTCCGTCCGCTCCTGAGTCCTGACTCCTTCACTATGCGACGCCGCGCCCGCTTGCATAGTGAAGGCTCTGCTCAGGAGGAGCACCGGCTGGGCTCAAAAGGCACCTGCCTTTGATCTGCAGGAGCAAAGAGAACGGCGTTCCTGCCATGAAAAAAGTGCAGGAACGCCGTTCCCACGCGTTCCCGCAGGACTCGAGCCCTGGAATTAACTAATTGGCACTCACCTGTAGCTGGTCAATTAGCAGACAGACCTTTAAAAGAAGAGATTAGCCTGCTGCAGGGTGAGGGAGAAAAGCCAGTTAGGAGAGCTGAAGGAGAGAGAACAACTATTGTGCTTATTGCAAAGCTATTTTTTTTTTTTTAATTGGTAAGTGGGAAAGCCACCCAATTACAGATAGTGATTTCTGTCTAGTAAGGAATTTTGTTTTGTTTATTATTATTTAAAGCAGATGTTTTTTTCTATCAAATAAAAAAAGGAAAACCGAGCTGAACGTGTCCTGGACTTTGTATACCCTAGAAGGCTGTGGTTACTGCAAGATAAGTGACAAAATTCTACCTGTAAAAGAGGTGGTTTGTTACAATATATATATATATATATACACACACACACACACACACACAATTTGTGTTTGAACACACACACACACACAATTTGTGTTTGAATGTAGACATGTTTTTGTATGGAGTATGTGTGTGAATGTTGGTGTTTGAATGCAGTTGTGCATTTGTGTGTAGTGTATACACTTCCACACACACTGATACGCAGACACATGCACTGACACACATGCAAATACACAGACACACAGACACACACACATATACTCACACTGACACACACAGATACACAGACACTCAAACATTGGCACAGAATACACACACAGATACACAGACACACAGATTTACACACCTTAAGATACACAGAATGACACTCCTATAGATACAAACACTGACACAAATTCATGGGGATACACAGACACACATACAGACAGATACACAAACACTTAAGAACAAACATTCAAATACACAGAATGACACTCATACAGATACAAACAGTAACACAGGGCACACACTGACATACAAATGTGCAGACATACAGATACACATGCAGACAAACAGATACATATACAGACACATACATTCATACATACAGAGACAAACACATACTGACACACACATTCATTTATACAGAGACACACACACATACAGAGACACACTCACACAAACACACACATAAATACTAAGACACATACAGAGACACACACACATACATAGACACACACACACACACATACATAGAGATACATACAGAGACACACACACATGCACACATACATACAGAGACACACACATACATACAGACACACACACACAGACACACATACACTGTGTGCAGAATTATTAGGAAAATGAGTATTTTGACCACATCATCCTCTTTATGCATGTTGTCTTACTCCAAGCTGTATAGGCTCGAAAGCCTACTACCAATTAAGCATATTAGGTGATGTGCATCTCTGTAATGAGAAGGGGTGTGGTCTAATGACATCAACACTCTATATCAGGTGTGCATAATTATTAGGCAACTTCCTTTCCTTTGGCAAAATGGGTCAAAAGAAAGACTTGACAGGCTCAGAAAAGTCAAAAATAGTGAGATATCTTGCAGAGGGATGCAGCACTCTTAAAATTGCAAAGCTTCTGAAGCGTGATCATCAAACAATCAAGCGTTTCATTCAAAATAGTCAACAGGGTCGCAAGAAGCGTGTGGAGAAACCAAGGCGCAAAATAACTGCCCATAAACTGAGAAAAGTCAAGCGTGCAGCTGCCAAGATGCCACTTGCCACCAGTTTGGCCATATTTCAGAGCTGCAACATCACTGGAGTGCCCGAAAGCACAAGGTGTGTAATACTCAGAGACATGGCCAAGGTAAGAAAGGCTGAAAGATGACATAGAAACATAGAAACATAGAATGTGACGGCAGATAAGAACCATTCGGCCCATCTAGTCTGCCCAGTTTTCTAAATACTTTCATTAGTCCCTGGCCTTATCTTATAGTTAGGATAGCCTTATGCCTATCCCACGCATGCTTAAACTCCTTTACTGTGTTAACCTCTACCACTTCAGCTGGAAGGCTATTCCATGCATCCACTACCCTCTCAGTAAAGTAATACTTCCTGATATTATTTTTAAACCTTTGTCCCTCTAATTTAAGACTATGTCCTCTTGTTGTGGTAGTTTTTCTTCTTTTAAATATAGTCTCCTCCTTTACTGTGTTGATTCCCTTTATGTATTTAAATGTTTCTATCATATCCCCCCTGTCTCGTCTTTCCTCCATGCTATACATGTTAAGATCCTTTAACCTTTCCTGGTAAGTTTTATCCTGCAATCCATGAACCAGTTTAGTAGCCCTTCTTTGAACTCTCTCTAAGGTATCAATATCCTTCTGAAGATAGGGTCTCCAGTACTGTGTACAGTACTCCAAGTGAGGTCTCACCAGTGTTCTGTACAATGGCATGAGCACTTCCCTCTTTCTACTGCTAATACCTCTCCCTATACAACCAAGCATTCTGCTAGCATTTCCTGCTGCTCTATTACATTGTCTGCCTACCTTTAAGTCCTCAGAAATAATCACCCCTAAATCCCTTTCCTCAGATGTTGAGGTTAGGACTCTATCAAATATTCTGTACTCTGCCCTTGGGTTTTTACGTCCAAGATGCATTATCTTGCACTTATCCACATTAAATGTCAGTTGCCACAACTCTGACCATTTTTCTAGTCTACCTAAATCATTTTCCATTTGGCTTATCCCTCCTGGAACATCAACCCTGTTACATATCTTAGTATCATCCGCAAAAAGACACACCTTACCATCAAGACCTTCTGCAATATCACTAATAAAAATATTAAAGAGAATGGGTCCAAGTACAGATCCCTGAGGTACCCCACTGGTGACAAGCCCAAGCTTCGAATATACTCCATTGACTACAACCCTCTGTTGCCTGTCACTCAGCCACTGCCTTACCCATTCAACAATATTGGAATCCAAACTCAAAGATTGTAGTTTGTTGATAAGCCTTCTATGTGCAACAGTGTCAAAAGCCTTACTGAAATCGAGGTAAGCAATGTCTACTGCACCACCCTGATCTATAATTTTAGTTACCCAATCAAAAAAATCAATAAGATTAGTTTGGCATGATCTCCCTGAAGTAAACCCATGTTGTCTCTGATCTTGAAATCCATGTGTTTTTAGATGTTCAACAATCCTATCCTTTAACATGGTTTCCATCACTTTCCCCACTACTGAAGTTAGGCTTACTGGCCTATAGTTGCCCGACTCCTCCCTATTACCTTTCTTGTGAATGGGCACAACATTCGCTAACTTCCAATCTTCTGGGACTACTCCTGTTATCAATGATTGGTTAAATAAATCTGTTAATGGTTTTGCTAGTACACCACTAAGCTCTTTTAATAGCTTTGCGTGTATTCCATCAGGTCCCATTGACTTATTTGTCTTTACTTTTGACAGTTGAAATAGAACCTCTTCCTCTGTAAACTCACGTGTAATAAATGACTCATTTATCCTTTTTCTTAACTGAGGTCCCTTTCCTTCATTTTCATCTGTAAATACCGAACAAAAATATTCATTGAGGCAGTCAGCTAGACCTTTATCCTCATCTACATACCTTCCTTCTTTTGTTTTTAATCTAACTAATCCTTGTTTTACTTTTCTTTTCTCATTTATGTATCTAAAAAAGGTTTTGTCCCCCTTTTTTACTGACTGTGCTATTTTCTCTTCTGTGTGTGATTTGGAAGCTCTTATAACTTGCTTAGCCTCTTTCTGCCTAATCTTATAGGTCATGACCACCACTGAACAAGACACACAAGCTGAAACGTCAAGACTGGGCCAAGAAATATCTCAAGACTGATTTTTCTAAGGTTTTATGGACTGATGAAATGAGAGTGAGTCTTGATGGGCCAGATGGATGGATTGGTAAAGGGCAGAGAGCTCCAGTCCGACTCAGACGCCAGCAAGGTGGAGGTGGAGTACTGGTTTGGGCTGGTATCATCAAAGATGAGCTTGTGGGGCCTTTTCGGGTTGAGGATGGAGTCAAGCTCAACTCCCAGTTTCTGGAAGACACCTTCTTCAAGCAGTGGTACAGGAAGAAGTCTGCATCCTTCAAGAAAAACATGATTTTCATGCAGGACAATGCTCCATCACACGCGTCCAAGTACTCCACAGCGTGGCTGGCAAGAAAGGGTATAAAAGAAGAAAATCTAATGACATGGCCTACTTGTTCACCTGATCTGAACCCCATTGAGAACCTGTTGTCCATCATCAAATGTGAGATTTACAAGGAGGGAAAACAGTACACCTCTCTGAACAGTGTCTGGGAGGCTGTGGTTGCTGCTGCACGCAATGTTGATGGTGAACAGATCAAAACACTGACAGAATCCATGGATGGCAGGCTTTTGAGTGTCCTTGCAAATAAAGGTGGCTATATTGGTCACTGATTTGTTTTTGTTATGTTTTTGAATGTCAGAAATGTATATTTGTGAATGTTGAGATGTTATATTGGTTTCACTGGTAAAAATAAATAATTGAAATGGGTATATATTTGTTTTTTGTTAAGTTGCCTAATAATTATGCACAGTAATAGTCACCTGCACACACAGATATCCCCCTAAAATAGCTATAACTAAAAACAAACTAAAAACTACTTCCAAAAATATTCAGCTTTGATATTAATTCGTTTTTTGGGTTCATTGAGAACATGGTTGTTGTTCAATAATAAAATTAATCCTCAAAAATACAACTTGCCTAATAATTCTGCACTCCCTGTACATAGAGATACATACAGAGACACCCACACATACATACAGAGACACACACACATACAGAGAAACACACACATACATACAGACACATACACACACAGACACACATACAAAGAGATACAGAGACACACACACATGCACACATACATACAGAGACACACACACACACACACACACACACATACAGAGACACACACACATACATTAAGACACACAAACATTCAAAACAGTTTAGTCACCCTCCTGTTTCCTACCTTTTAGGTGCAGGAGGATGACTTCCCTGGGGTCCAGTGGCTCAATGTATGCGGCATAATTCTTTGCTGAAATGTCAGACCATGTCCAAACTTAAACAAGCACTATATAGTATTCCATAGCATTCTATTTTTATTGCCCCAAGTTGTTTGAGGGATCTTATGAATTCCACGGCCTTCCCTTGGAGTGAAATCAATTAAGTGAATGAACCTGTTACTTATCTGCAATCCAGCTCTGAAGCAGCTTCTCTGCAGACCCATCTACCTCTGCTGACATCATCAGGTTTTGTCTAATCAAAAACTTCTCAAAGAAAAGGTACCGTATATACTTGAGTATAAGCCGACCCAAATATAACCTGAGGCCCCTAATTTTACCACAAAACACTGGGAAAACGTATTGACTCGAGTATAAGCCTAGGGTGGGAAACGCAGCCGCTACTGGTACATTTCTAAATAAAATTAGATCCCAATAAAATTACATTAATCAAATATTTATTACAGTGTGTGTATATAATGAATGCAGTGTTTGTGTGTGTGTGTGTGTGTGTGTTTGTGTAGTGTGTGTATATAATGAATCCAGAGTGTGTGTTTGTATAGTGTGTGTATATAATGAATGTAGTGTGTGTGTGTGTGTGTGTGTTTGTGTAGTGTGTGTATATAAGGAATCCAGAGTGTGTGTGTTTGTATAGTGTGTGTATATAATGAATGCAGTGTGTGTGTGTGTGTGTGTGTGTGTTTGTGTAGTGTGTGTGTGTGTGTGTTTGTGTAGTGTGTGTACATAAGGAATCCAGAGTGTGTGTGTTTGTATAGTGTGTGTATATAATGAATGCAGTGTGTGTGTATATAATGAATGCAGTGTGTGTATATAATGAATGCAGTGTGTGTTTGTGTGTAGTGTGTGTATATAATGAATGCAGAATGCGTGTGTTTGTGTGAATGCAGTGTGTGTGTATATAAGGCAGAGTGTATGTATATATAATGCAGTTTGTGTATATATAATGCAGTGTGTGTGTATATATAATGCAGTGTGTGTGTATATATAATGCCGTGTGTGTGTGTATAATGAATGCAGTGTGTGTATATATAATGCAGTGTGTGTAAAATGAATGCAGTGTGTGTATATAATGCAGAGTGTGTATATATATAATGCAGTGTGTGTATATAATGCAGAGTGTGTGTATATATAATGCAGTGTGTGTATATAATGCAGTGTGTGTGTATATATAATGCAGTGTGTGTGTGTATAATGAATGCAGTGTGTATATAATGCAGAGTGTGTATATATAATGCAGTGTGTGTGTATATATAATGCAGTGTGTGTATATAATGCAGTGTGTGTGTATATAATGCAGTGTGTGTGTATATATAATGCAGTGTGTGTGTGTATAATGAATGTAGTGTGTGTATATATAATGCAGTGTGTGTGTGTATATATGATGCAGTGTGTGTATATATAATGCAGTGTGTGTATATATAATGCAGTGTGTGTGTGTATAGAATGCAGTGTGTGTATATAATGCAGTGTGTGTATATATAATGCAGTGTGTGTATATAATGCAGTGTGTGTGTATATAATGCAGTGTGTGTGTATATATAATGCAGTGTGTGTGTGTATAATGAATGTAGTGTGTGTATATATAATGCAGTGTGTGTGGGTGTATATATAATGCAGTGTGTGTGTGTATAGAATGCAGTTTGTGTGTATATATAATGCAGAGTGTGTGTTTGTGTGAATGCAGTGTATGTGTATATAATGAATGCAGTGTGTGTGTATATGATGCAGAGTGTGTGTGTGTTTGTGTGTGTAAACTGGGTGGGAGGGCATTTTTATTTTAATATGGTTATTATTTTCTTTTATTATTTTAATTATTTTAATATTGTTAATATTTTATTTTATTATTTTTATTATTTTAATATTTATTTTTTTATTTTTTATTTTTTTTAACCCCCCAATGTGCTTGTTGCCTGGCCAGGGAGGGGGGGGGGGGCTATCTCAATCCCTGGTGGTCCAGTGGCATGGGCTGTGCAGGATGGGGGCCGGGAGCAAGCTGTACCTGTGCAGTAACTCCGTTCACTCTGCGGTCTGCTTACCGCGCAGAGTGTTGCCACTCTAAACGTTAAAGAACCAAGTCTGAATCTGTTATCAGTACGGAAGCACCATCTAGTGGCTGTCAGGGAGACAACCACTAGACAAGTGTTTACCCTGTAATGTTAACTTTGTTGCATCTCTAAAAGTTTTACATTGCAGGAGCAAGATGCCAGGACACATTTTTTTTTTGTCAATCTTTCTTTTATTATGGCATTCAAATCATGGGGTACAGAAGAGAGAAGGGAGTTGTAGCAAGATAATACAAAATATGGGGTTTCAGTGTGTTTGCGACCACTCCTCAGAAAGACTGCTATTTTTTTTTATATTAATTAAACATTTTCATACAGGCTAGGTTCAACAGTAGCGTAGAGGTACATATATTAACTGATTACTGAAACTGCACTTGCTGGAACACCAATAGTGAGGAGGAAACATGCTAGCTGTGGACACAGGCCACTACTGTAACTTAAGGCCTACCTATATGCTGAGCCTAGAAAAACATGCTGATCTGTATTGTCTTGGCTATGCACAGACGAAGAGATGTTAGTGCCTTAGGTCATCAGAGTAATACTATGTGCGAACAGACAAAAAACAAATAGTGCCCAGAAGAGCTGGGTTAGTACAGTTATAACCTTACAACAATTTACATGCTAGCTAGATCCTTGCAGTATTCGCTCATATGGTAGTTATACTCTAGTACGTTAGGTTTAACTCAGCTGGTCTAGCAGTATGGTATCTATGAGGTCGAGAACATGTGAACATATTTAATGCGCATGTAACATATCTGCAGTGTACCGTAGTGGGGGCCTGCTCAAACTGCGCTTAGCTTAAAACATGTGTGTGTGATGCGACAGGTAAAGTGTTCAATAGTGTAGTACCACTGGGCCCACCGGTGAGGTGCATGGGTGTCTGGAAAGCAATGTCCTGGTGTACACTTCAAGTAGAGTCGGTTTGCTAGTGGGGAACACGCTATATTGTCCACCAAAATTCCATGGCTGTGTGCTGCATGTAGTGGGGTTGCAGGCTTACGGGCCATCTTTTAGCCAATACCCCTGCTGGGAAGGTCGGAGCCATGAGCCTGACGGGTCAGCGAGAGACCGGTGAGCCGTTGGTGCAAGGAGGGAGCGATCCAGCCCCAGGCCGGAATGAAGGCAAGCACCTGCTGTCCACAGACTCGTGCTCTCTTGGACGAGGCCGGGTCTACCCTCTGTTGGGCGCCATGGGGAGCTCGGATGTCCTGCCGTCGCCTGCGACGGTCGGGCTTCCGGCGGTGGGGTCGGTGCCGTGGAGGTATCCTCCGGGAGGCCTTCAACCCAGGAAGGATTGCAGGGCGGGCTGTGGTGTTAGCCGTGCGTGGTTTGCCCGATGTGGGTCTGGTCCAACTCCGCACCTCATCCCTCCTTACCGTTCCCACCGGGACAGGTGGTTCCCATCTGCAGCATAGCATCAGTCGCTTCCAGAGCTTCTGAAAGAGCCTGTCTAGTCTTTCAGCGTATTGCTCCTCTGTGTAGTGTCTTTGGCTGCTTTTATGGTCTGGCGCGGGCTTCTGCCACTGAGTCGCGGCCGCCATCTTGAGTGGCCCACTGGCCGCGTTGTTCGGGCTGCGGGGTAAAGCAGAGGCTTGTGGTGTAATTTGCCCTGGTTTGGTGGGGACCGGGATGACCCCCGCCGGTCCAAAGGGGGGGGAACGGGGACCTAAGTCGAGGTCGTAGCTTAGTGTAGCCACAGGAGAGCGGCCGTCTCCCCTGTGGTCCGTTTGTCCCAGTAATTGGTAGGCCTTGCTGCTAAGCTCCGGTTTCTGCGGTCGGAGCTGCATGCCTCGTGTACCGTTAGGTGCCGCTTCAGGTGCTGGTTAACCTCCACCGTCTGGTAGGCTGTTCCAGGCTCGGTAGATCGCCGTGAGGGCTCAGATTATGCCCCTTGCCACCGGAGCGTTTAGCATGTGCGTCCAATAACAATGACTTAAAAATAGTTTTCAGCATTCAACATTAAAGGAACACTATAGTCACCTAAATTACTTTAGCTAAATAAAGCAGTTTTAGTGTATAGATCATTCCCCTGCAATTTCACTGCTCAATTCACTGTCATTTAGGAGTTAAATCACTTTGTTTCTGTTTATGCAGCCCTAGCCACACCTCCCCTGGCTATGATTGACAGAGCCTGCATGAAAAAAAAAACAGGTTTCACTTTCAAACATATGTAATTTACCTTAAATAATTGTATCTCAATCTCTAAATTGAACTTTAATCACATACAGGAGGCTCTTGCAGGGTCTAGCAAGCTATTAACATAGCAGGGGATAAGAAAATCTTAATTAAACAGAACTTGCAATAGAGAAAGCCTAAATAGGGCTCTCTTTACAGGAAGTGTTTACAGAAGGCTGTGCAAGTCACATGCAGGGAGGTGTGACTAGGGTTCATAAACAAAGGGATTTAACTCCTAAATGGCAGAGGATTGAGCAGTGAGGCAGCAGGGGCATGTTCTATACACCAAAACTGCTTCATTAAGCTAAAGTTGTTCAGGTGACTATAGTGTCACTGATTAAAATATTTTTTTTCTTACACCAGTGGCTGTCTGGTGCCGATAGTGGGCTCTTAATTATTTAAAAAGGACAGAATAAGTAATGAATAAACAGTAATATTTCAAGTGCTGAAAACAATCTCAGCTCAACTAATCGACCCCATTGGGGAATGCCAAAAACAAAACAGCCTCCAACCCAGATCATAAAATAAAAACGTACCTTTTTTTCTTCATTGCCAAAAGACTCCGCTTATAAACATAGAAGGGACAGCAAAAGAGAGAATCATTGTAACGGACTCACCCGTATTCTGACCGAGTACCTTCCGTTGATGGATGCTTCCTAGCTTGCGCCGAGGACCACAACACCGCACTGGACACCACAACTACCGCATACTCCACAACCGCCGTAGCTTAACTGGTAGTCTCGCCGTCTTCCTTCCACCCTGGATCAGGTTCTGTCCTCCAGGACCATGTGGGGCAAGACCTCTTCCTTCCACCCGGTATGAACCTCCGACTGTCACATCCTGTTCCTAGCTGCGGATCATTCTGGCAATGGCTTCTGGTATCCAGTACTCTTTTTAAAATTCTTGTTTATTTTTTTTATTTTTTTTTCTGGTTTTCTATTCTATGTCTGATTTTCTTTATGCTGGGTTTTCTGGGTTCATTCCTGTATTCCGTCCCGGGAATTCCCAGTCTCCAGGTTTCCTTTAAATGTTTGTTTTATTTGCCACACCCGTTTGCTTTCCATCATTCCTTTTGTTTCAGAGTCCTGCAGGCAGCTGCTCAAGGCTTCTGCCCTTTCTTGCAGGTAAGTGCTATATATGTCTTCTTTGGTTGTTTTAGCATACATTAGGCAGTGTAGGACCTGCCAGATATGGGGTACATTGTCGTTGTTGGCAGGCTTATGCAATGTATGGTCATATAATGTGACTAAATCCCCATGATTTTCATATATAGTACTTTGTTATTTCTCCTCTTGTTTTGCCTATCATATCTTGTCTTGTTTTATTTTGTATTCCCAGTCCATGTACAGTCCTGTCCATGTTATGTCAATGTTTCCCTAATGTATTGTGTACATGTTCTGGGTTTAGCTTCCTATCCTTCTCTGGTTCTGGGTTCTATTAGTTCTGTCTTGTTTTCATGTTTGGTGCCTTTCCTAGTCTTTCCTTGTTTCTGTACTGGATACATTCTTGTTGCAGAGCCTCCCTATTCAGCTCCTGGGAGGTCTGCTTAATTCCTGCTCCTAGTTCCTGGGATCCGCATAAACTGTATCAGGGTTCTGGTATGTGGCTGCACAAACGCTGGTGCTCAACACTAGGGGGCGTGTGGTTACCCTGCACCAGACCCTGCTAATCCTCCTCCACACTGTGACTCCTACTTTGAACATCAGGCATACTGGGTCTTGGTCCTCGCTCCGCCGCCCGGACAGTGTCTGGGTCCCGTGCACTGGACCGCCACACTGACACCGACATCCAGGACCGTGTGGGGAAGACCTCTCCTCAAGGAGAGTGTATCAGGAACAAGCTCTTAAAAGAGCTTAGTGATTAGTGCTCAAGGGAGTATACAGAGCATAGCAATCCCCAATGTGAGTATAGCAGTTCCCCTCCAATCACAAGATAAGACTACATGTTGAGGGTCAAACAGGAACAGAATGCACTGAGGCTTTATTGCTCTTATATACACATTTTCCAACAAGGTTACCACCCACGTGGACCTTGTTGGATATTGAAGACATAAGCGTTACAACCAATCATAAACAGACACACAGTTAAACACTCCCATACATTACAGAAAAATCCTCTCCTCTGCCTGTGATATAATTACTGAACACAATGGGCTAACGTAATTATCACAGGCTGGAAAATATACAGTTTTACACAATATTCATAACTTCAAAACTATACATGCAATATTAATAAAACTTACAAATCAATTTGGTCCAGTGGTTGGTATAGTGTCACTGATTAAAATATTTTTTTTCTTACACCAGTGGCTGTCTGGTGCCGATAGTGTGCTCTTAATTATGTAAAAAGGACAGAATAAGTAATGAATAAACAGTTATATTCCAAGTGCTGAAAACAATCTCAGCTCAACTAATCAACCCCATTGGGGAATGCCAAAAACAAGACAGCCTCCAACCCAGATCATAAAATAAAAACGTACCATTTGAATGTAATAGTTCCAGGGAAGGTAAAACTTCAGCGGTGTTCGTGCCGTCGAGTAGCCAATTTCAGTTCCATGAACTCGACGGCAAAACACTGCTGACCGCGTTCGCCCGAATTAAAATGGCCACCGCCACGTGTTCGTTTTTTCGAATGGCGGCTGCATCCGAAGTGCCATAACAAAACAGGATACAGATCCTTACCCAGAGCATTTAAAGGGCCAGAAACAGTCACATAAAAGTCCATAAGCCCAAATAATGTTTTTAAAGGGCAAACTCTCCCAGGGGCCATTGTCACAAGGCAAGAGGCTGGCAATTAGTCCTCTTCAGGCACAAGTGGCGAACGGCACTTCATCACAAACGTGGACCATCTTCCAACGAGTTTTGTGCAATAAGTGCTTCATCCGAGAAGACACAGGTAAGTACAATAAGTACAATAAAATTGGGGACATGTAAGGGAAAACACACACAAAAAGGAGAGTCATTATACATAATTGGAATAGAACAATTAAATCCAAAGATTAAAACATTTGCTTTTATAAGGTACTTAACCAACAAGTGATGTCAGAGAAAGTCGCATTGAAACGTCGTGACTAACATGGTGACTACTGACTACCAACAGATTATTAAATAGCAAATTGTGGTCAAAATCCACTGAGTAGAAAAAGTTAAGATATAAACATTGTTGTCACATTCCAGGGAGCATAATGCAGACTGAAGGCATTAAAACACCATACTAAAACCCAGGACTTGCTACATTAATACAAACATCAAACAATCAGATTATAAAAAAATGTTAATGTAGTAATTATAGTATAACCAAGGAAAAGAGTGGCACAGTTATTTAAAGAGAAAGTATATCAGTAATGAACGATCTCTGGTCTCCAACTATGTGGGACTGTGTCCAGCAAGCAAATGAAAGGGTTAAAACCCATGAGATAGATGTTACCCAGTATGAGGCCAGAAATAAAGAAGTAACATTGAATATAAGAGGAATACAACATGTTACAGGAGCCACAAAGTGTCATATTAAATGTAAGAAAACATCCTGACTTCAATATGATTAGTCTGTCTCTCTCTTATATACATTTTAATTATCAGCTGTTACTCTGTTCTTTCAAAAGAAGGGAATGTATTTATAAACAAATTAGAAATGCTATTTAAGCTTTATTTTACATACTTAAGATGTATTTAAACTTTTTTTTTTCCAATTCAAAATGAATGGTGTTTGCCAGTACTGAGTGTAAAAATCCAATCTGCGTCACACTTTTTTTTTTTGTAGCTACATAATCCCCTTCAATACTGGGAGCAAAAAAAACTCACAAAATATGCATAAATATTCAATATTTCAGATAAATGATAAATAGAACAGCTAACGATAAAGTAACCACTCAAATATCACTGTGGCTGTCGTAATCTCAAAGGGGCGTTCAACTGCTTAAACCACTGTCTATTAGACATACCCTGAATGACAACAATTTATGCATTTAACTATGCATTTTTCATTGTGGGCATATCTAAAAACAGCTTGTAAAATCTGCAGTACTCCTGTCTGCAGCCCTTGTAATCCCTCCCCTTCTAAACCCATCCAGACTTTTTGTGGCTGTCCAATCATAGATTTCCCAATGCAGCTCAATGAGAAGTCTTTGCAAGGCAGGTGCTCTGGGCAATTGCTGCCAAACCAGGAAGTAACGGGACCTGTCAGCTGGGGGAGGGGAAGGCGGGAGGTAGTGTAAAAATGTTCATTTATAAAAGT
The DNA here is from genome assembly GCF_036172605.1 of Pelobates fuscus. Lineage (NCBI taxonomy): Eukaryota > Metazoa > Chordata > Amphibia > Anura > Pelobatidae > Pelobates > Pelobates fuscus. The sequence goes on along the minus strand of NC_086324.1, from coordinate 17,456,087 downwards.
GCCAATTTCTATTGAAATAAAAAAGAAGACACTCTTCACACATAAAGCATTTCATTAATGTACAGTATTTTAGGTATATGAAGTGTTCCTTTAATATGATCCAACAGTTAAAAAACAAAGACAAAGAAGTTCTTATCACAGTTATCGAGAATCCGCTATGAAATTCATGGTCACAATGTATTGATTTTAGGGCTTGTAACTCCATTTCCTAAATCCCTACAACTTTGATACGCAGATACTTTGCCTATTCTGTACTCCGTCTGTGAACCCCTCTTCCAGTTACCCCCAAATAAATTCTAATAGAAGTGGGAAGAGACTCCAGTCCGACTTCTTCATAAAAAAAAAAAACCCCAAACAAACCTTATACTTTCAAATTTATTTTACGCACAACCTATGTAAACGTTTCATTATCTACAAAATAATGTAAAAGGATTTACACTGGAGAAAGTTTAAATAAAACACAGACCGGGTTATTTAATAAAGTGAGAATTCAGCTGCTCTGGGCTTAAATTTAAAATTCACTTTGAATTCTCATATTAGTGAACACTCTGAGTGATTACTTTTGTCCTCATTCTTCCAGCAGAAGTCCATAGAACTATAGAGGTCCAGAAGGTGCTTGCGAATTGTTTCACTATGGCTCCCCGGGATTCGTTATCTTCTTCCTCTGTTATTTTATTTATAAACTATCGACATATCCTGCATCGCTTCACAGTGGAATAATGATACATACAAGGATACAATAGTAAGCGGTTTTAGGACAATGGTCTATGACTCTATGTAGTGTCTATATGCATAGTTACTGTCTATTGCTTATTCTATTTGCTCTACTTCAAGAAGCTGTATAGATGCAGCGCTTATATCCAATTATTCCACAGAAATGTATTACTATTATTTTTTACGTTGGGGTAGAGATGTCGCGAACTGTTCGCCGAACCGTTCGCGAACATTTCGCCAGCGAACAATAGTGTGTTCGTGGCGAAACGAACATACGCAATTTCCGGTCCGCCTCCTATACATCATCATTGAGTGAACTTTGGCCCGGAACCTCACAGTCAGCAGACCCATTCCAGCCAATCAGCAGCAGACCCTCCCTCCCAGGATGTGTCTGCTGACTGTGAGGTTCCGGGCCAAAGTTCACTCAATGATGACGTATAGGGGGCGGACTGGAAATTGTGTATGTTTGTTTTGCCGCGAACACGCTATTGTTCGCTGGCGAAATGTTCGCGAACGGTTCGGCGGACAGTTCGCGACATCACTACGTTGGGGTTGAAAACATTATTTATCTCATTTCTCCTGATGAGCAGTAACTCTTACATTATTTTTTTTTATGTTAATTTAGTTGTGCAAGTTGTGCTGGTCACTTATTATCAGCACATGTCATTATGTAAGCGTTCAATGTCGCTACAAATTGTTTTAACACAGTCCGGTAAAGTCTTCATAAGTTCATGAGGAAACAGCATCAGTTTTTCAAGGAAAACCATCAGTGGGTCCAATCTAAGAATAATAAAAATATGTAAATTTTAATCATTATATTTCCTTTACATTTCTTATTTTTGTTATTTAGAAATGATGTTCCCTTGCCACATTAATATTCATTTTAATTCACTGCTATTACATGCTATCTTTACCATAACATTTTATTTATAACGGGTATTGCATTTAAAAAAAAACTAAAATGTGTTGATGTTATAGATTTAGGAGTGGCCATTTGCACATCCAGTGAATGATTTACCCAGACTTCCGAATGAGGGAGCCGCTGCATTAAAATAAATTATTTAAAGAACAAAAAGTCTTGTGGTTCAGGGCAAGGACTTTTGTTTATAACTACAGCACTTTCCCTTGATAAAGTCTATCCAAGATGAGCTTTTTCTCTTAAAGGAAAATTGTTATAAATGTGCTTAATTTATTTAAAATAACACTTGGTGTATGTTTTAATGTACATATAAGTAAATAACTACTCTAGGTGCATTTCCTGCCATCTTTAAGTCCTTTGGTCAGATAAGCTGGGCTTCTGACCAAGGATCGTGCAGATAACCAATAGCTGCTACATGTTACTTCCATTGACACTACTTCACTCACTGGCTGGGCTGAGACACAATTCAATCTGAATGCAGTGGATACTCATATGCCTATCACATTTTTAGTATTTATCTGAATTCTAACCTTATTTCATAATGATCAGTCCAATACACAAAGAATAATCTACCAAACAATTTTTTTGTTAAATGTCTCCTTTCATTCCGTACCTACAACGATGCAGTAGAGAAAAATTCCCAGATTTTACTAGTAACATGACGAAAAGTCATGATTTTATTAAAGGACCACTCTAGTGCCAGGAAAGCATACTCGTTTTCCTGGCACTAGAGTGCCCTGAGGGTGCCCCCACCCTCAGGGACCCCCTCCCGCCCGGCTCTGGAAAGGGGAAAAGGGTTAAAACTTACCTTTTTCCAGCGCTGGGCGGGGAGCTCTCCTCCTCCTCTCCGCCTCCGTTCCTCCCCGTCGGCTGAATGCGCACGCGCGGCAAGAGCTGCGCGCGCATTCAGCCGGTCACATAGGAAAGCATTCATAATGCTTTCCTATGGACGCTTGCGTGCTCTCACTGTGATTTTCACAGTGAGAATCACGCAAGCGCCTCTAGTGGCTGTCAGTGAGACAGCCACTAGAGGATTAGGGGGAAGGCTTAACTAATTGATAAACATAGCAGTTTCTCTGAAACTGCTATGTTTATAAAACAATTAGTTAACCCTAGCTGGACCTGGCACCCAGACCACTTCATTAAGCTGAAGTGGTCTGGGTGCCTAGAGTGGTCCTTTAAAGACACGGAGGCGAGTATTATGCATATCTCTTTCTTTATTTCCTCAGCAGCAAAGATAGAGGAATATAAATATTATCAAAAAATGAAAGAAAAAACTGTATAGGCATAACAGGTAGCCAATCACATAACAGAGGAAGTAGCTATATAAGTCCTGTGTCTCCCACAATCCCCCTCTTTCTTGCGAAACCGAAGACCAGGTAAGATAAACGATGTCCTGCTTGATCCAAACAGGAAACGGGAAACAAAACGATAACTTCAAGCTAAAACAAAAAGATAGAGAAATATGGTAATTTCCAAACTCAAAACTGTAGACTTACCAAACATAACCGTGAGGAATTCTACATGAAATAAGATTCTGAAATAGAAAAAACACATAAGATTAGGAATCAATATAAAACTGTCAAATCATCTAAGCATGATAAAATTACACGAAACATAAACATGGTCTCAATACAGACCTAATTGACAACATACCTGTATATCATCGAAGCATCTCTAATCCCAAATCTACACCGGGAGGGTGGGAGGGAATAATACTCGCCTCCGTGTCTTTAATAAAATCATGACTTTACGTCATGTTACTAGTAAAATCTGGGAATTTTATTAAAGACACGGAGGCTCCTATTATGCAAGTTCAAAGCTGTGCTATCACTTGAGATGCGACGTGTTCAATTGGTCTGAAATAGAAGTCTCTGAAGGTCGATTCTCGGGACCAGTCCGCTGCGCGCATGATGTCTTCCAGACGGCACCCAACTGTGGATGCCTTCGAGGCCATAGCACCTCGTACAGAATGAGGCGTAAAGACAGACGTGTCTATACCCGCCAAGGATAAAAGCCAACGAATCCAACGCGCTAGCGTTGGAGTCGACACCGGGCGATGCGGAGCCCTAAATGAGATGAATAGGGGATGGCGGTCAGATGAACGCAACGGTCGCGTAGCCTCTAGATAGGCCTTCAAACAATCCACCGGACAGAGTGCCGGACATAACGAGAATCTAGGATATACGAAGGACTTGGACGCCGACTTAGTTCTCCTAGATATGTTGAAAGTAACGCCTTCAGGAGTAAACACAAAGGCACCCCAATCAAGGGCCCTAACATCGGAGACTCTCTTACAAGAGACCAGGCAAAACAGCATAACCATCTTGGAGGATAGTTGTTTAAGAGTCAAGTCCTGGTTAGGGTACCACTCCGACAGAAACCGCAACATAATGTTGACGTCCCAAAACGCCGAAAACCGCGACCTAGGCGGACGGACGAAGCGAATACCCTTGAGAAGACGGCATACAAAAGGATGTTTGCCGACGGGTAAACCTTCCAAACCTCCGTGACCGGCAGATATGGCCGAGCGAAAAACATTGATAGTCCTGTACGCTTTGCCTGAGTCGAACAGGGCTGTGAGAAACCCCAGGATCAAATGGAGAGGGGCAGATACGGGATCCACTGCCCGTTCCATGCACCAATCAGACCAAGACTTCCATGCTGCTCGGTAAGCTGATCGTGTGCCCGGAGCCCAGGCGTTATCGAGGAGCAAGAGAGTTGACTGTGGAACGTCAGGGACAAGCCAGCGTCCCCTGAAAGGAACCATGCAACTAGGGGCAACTGGTGCTGGAGCACCAACTCGTGCGAGTTCCCATCCGGATCCAGAAGGAGGTTCTGGAAGTTCGGCAACAGACGAGGGAAGTCTATGGACAACTCCATCAAACGAGGGAACCACGGACGGGATCTCCACAGAGTGGTGATCAGAGCTAGACAACAGTCGTGACGAACCAGCTTCGAGATCGTACGAGCGATCATGTTGAATGGGGGAAAGGCATACAGGTGGCCCGGAGGCCATTCTTGAAGAAAGGCATCTGTCGCCACAGCCGCCGGGTCCGGTCTCCAACTGTAGAACTTCGGCAACTGAGTGTTCAGTCGAGAGGCGAACAGGTCCATCTCGAACCGTCCCCACAGCCTGGTTAGGCCTTGGAAGACCGAGGCGTGCAATCGCCAGTCTCCCGAGTCTCTCAAGTGCCTGGAGTTCCAATCCGCACCGGAATTGTCCAGACCCGGAATATGTTCCGCCGTCACCGAGACGTTGTTGAGAAGGCAGAATTGCCAAAAGTCTTTCGCCAGTAGAGCCAACATCTTGGACTTGGTGCCTCCCAGGTGATTTATGTACCGGACCGCCGAAACGTTGTCCAATTTGAGGAGAACACAACAGTTCGCCCTTCCAGGGGTAAGGCTGCGAATTGCAAAGGCTCCCGCCAGAAGTTCTAGGCAGTTGATGTGTAACGACTTTTCTGCGTCTCCATCTGCGTCTCCATCTGCCCCCCGTGGAAATGTCGCCACAACGAGCCCCCCAGCCGTGCAAGCTGGCATCTGATTCTATGATCACGTCCAGAACGGAACCGAAAATCGCCCGTCCGTTCCAGGCTTCCATGTGTGCCAACCACCATACCAGCTCGTCTCTGGATTCCTCGTCCAGATAAATTCGGGATTCGTACGATCGACCCGAACGTAGGTGTGACCCCTTGAGCCGCTGGAGAGCCCGGTAGTGCAAAGGGCCTGGGAATATCGCCTGAATGGAGGAGGCCAGCAGACCGATGATCCTCGCCAGCTGCCGGACCGACAAGTCCGAAGCACGAAGAGCCCGACGAAGCTCCTTCTGGATGGCCTTTATCTTGGACTCCGGCAAGTACAGGAACTGCCGTACGGAATCCACCTGGAACCCCAAAAACTCCATAGACTGGGCAGGGTTCAGGACCGACTTGTCCCAGTTGATCAGAAAACCTAGGTTCTGTAAGAGATTGACTGTCCAGTCCAAATGCAACCTCAGGCGTTTCAACGATTGGGACATGATTAGGATGTCGTCCAGGTAAATAATCAGTCGAACCCCTCGGGTACGGAGGAACGACACCACCGGCTTCATTACCTTGGTGAAACACCAAGGGGCCGAGGAGAGACCGAACGGCAGGCATGTAAAACGCCAACGCCGTCCGTGCCAGGTGAAGTGCAAGTAGTCTCTGGACTCTACTGCTAATGGAACCGTGAAGTATGCATCCTTCAGGTCCAATTTGGCCATCCAATCCGACTGTCTCAGAAGGTCTCTGAGACAATGAATGCCTTCCATCTGGAAATGCTGGTATCGCAGGAAGGCGTTGAGAGGGCGAAGATTTATCACTGGGCGGACACCGCCCCCTTTCTTGGGTACAAGGAAGAGATTGCTCGTAAAGCCTGGAGTGGCGAACGGCAATTCTTCGATGGCGCCCTTCGAGAACATCTCCGCGACTTCCGCGGAGATCATCGCGTCCTGCTCCTGTGGGAGAGACAATTCCCTGGGGGTATACGTTTGAACAGGCAGGGAGACAAAATCTAGCTGGTAACCCTTTACGCATTGCAGAACCCAAGCATCTGAGGTTATAACTGCCCACCTTGGGGAGAATAATGCCAGCCTCCCCGCCACCCGAACCTGATCGAGAAGGGAAGAAGGGGTACTCACCATAAGGGCGTCTGCCCGAGGACCCACCACGGGGGTATCTGGAGCCCCAGGGTCTCCCTCTAGCCGGGAAGAAGGGAGGCGTTTTCGGATCTTGGAACCCTCGAGAGGGGAAAAAGGAACCTCTGGTGGCATGGAATGAGCCTCGGAAACCACGGCCGGGTGGACGGTTCCTGCTACGCCCGGCCCCACCGAAAACCTTGGGCGCGAAGACGCGCTTCATATTCGCCTGCGCCTTGTCGATGGCTGTAAAGGTTTTAACATAGGACCCCATGTCCTTCACAAAGGATGTGCCGAACAACATCCCTTCATCGGCTGAGTCAGGCTCAGCTACGGTCATAGCAGCCAGCTTAGGGTCTATTTTCAAAAGAATAGCCTTGCGTCTCTCGGAGGACATAGCCGTGTTGGCATTCCCCACAAGGCAGATAGCTCGCTGGACCCACCCGATGGCCACATCTACATCCAGAACTGAGTCACCATTACGAGCGGCCTCAAGAAGCTCGTACAGCTTAGATAGGGGGCCCAGCGTATCTAGAATTTTATCTTGGCACCCTTTCAGGGAGTGATCAAGACCCTTTTTAGGCTTCCACCCAGACTTATTCAGAAATTGGGCAATTTGTGGGTCAACTTCTGGGGTCTTACAGGCAGCGCCAGGGAGGGAAGGTCGTGGGCATTCGGCACGCAATTTATTGCGGCCTTCCTTGGACAGAGGCGTGCGTATTCTCTTAGCCACATACTGGGCGATATGGTCCGGGGGGACCCATTCAGCAGACCGCGGGTGACGCAGGTCGTCCGGGTCAAACAGGGGGTTACCCTGTGGGTCTAAAAGCCCTTTATTATTATTATCCCCAGCGGGGTCTTGCACTTTTCCTCGGGGGGCGGCAGAGGACCCAGAAGGGGTTACACCCGTAAGGGGATGATCCTCGCCTGACTCGTCCTCCACATAGGAGTCATATTCCATAATATCGGAATCATCCTCCACACTCCGGTCGGTATCCGACCCATCATCCAGGGCTCTAGCCCGTTTCCACAATCTAGCCTTTTTAGCCCGGCCAGGGGCTCTTGTGCGCGTGGGGTGCGCGCTATCTGCGACCGCCAAAGGCGTGTCAATCATGGCAGGCAAAGCCTGCATCGAGGAGTGGGAGCCGATATGACGAGACTTTGCCTTCGCCTTACGGGCACCCGGCACAGTTTGGGCAGGGGAAGGGGTCCCCACACCCAGGGGGTTAGGGGCAGCCATGGAAGGCAAAAACACTGAGTGAAGTGACTGGGTAAATGAGGACGAGACAGCCCCCATAGCGGAGGCAATAGCCTTTTGAAGGGAGGAAGCCATAGTAGCTTCTAATAAGGCCTGGTGTTCCTGAGAGGCCATAGCACCCTCAGGATTATCTATAGGGAAATCCCCAGAGGGGTCAGCAGGCCCATCCTTACTATCCTGCATAATGAGGCACAATAGAAAAAACGGGCACTAATAGAAGCCAGGAATGAGAAAGCACTAGAAATGGGTTGATTAACCCAGTAGAACAGAAAAGCTAAACCTGATCGTTGGTGTAGCAGGGGGGCCCGGAGAAAAAGGACCGACCGCACGGCAGAACAGGGTGATGCGAATGACCGCCCAAAATGGCCGCCGCACGTGTCAGAGTGCGCTCGCGGACCGGCTCCCAGCGGGGGAAGGGGCGCGTGCACCTACCCGCGTGGGCAGCCCGCGTGAGGGGAAACGAGCACACACAGCTGCGGCCACAGAAGGACCACGCGGCTGAGATAGCGCCGAGAAGCGGCAAACAGGGACGGGAGGAGGGGAAAAGCAGCCCGCGGCGGCGGGCAAGGTCCCAGGGGAACCCCCAAATACACCAACGATGTAGGTACCAGAAAATATTAACAATGAATAAAACAACAATAGTAATAATCATAAATACAATCAGAAACATGAATCACAATTAAATATCACAAAACGAAATGCCATGAGAAGGAGAGCACAAGTAAAATACTTAGCTGTCTGAGGAAGCAGCAAAGAAAGAGGGGGATTGTGGGAGACACAGGACTTATATAGCTACTTCCTCTGTTATGTGATTGGCTGACTGTTATGCCTATACAGTTTTTTCTTTCATTTTTTGATAATATTTATATTCCTCTATCTTTGCTGCTGAGGAAATAAAGAAAGAGATATGCATAATAGGAGCCTCCGTGTCTTTAATAAAATCAAGATCTACCTTTATGTTTAAATTTGTCAGCTTACATCTTCTTGGGGATGTAGAAAACTGATAAATTTATTTATGTTTTTGTTAGATAAAAGGCCCTATTTTATCTCTTCAGGAAAGCTTATGGCCTCTCAGAGTAACCTCTACCTCGCATACCTGTCCCTTGCTCTCTCCTAAAGAGCAGCACTCTACTCTCTCCTCCAGCTCTGCTTCGCTCCACCTTGTTTGACTGCTATTTCCTGTCCTAATGTGTTTTACACCCCACCTCCTATAGACTGTAAGCTCGTTTGAGCAGGGTCCTCTTACACCTATTGTTCCTGTAAGTTTTCTTCTAATTGTCCTATTTTATCTTATAATATTGTAAAGCACTATGGAATCTGTTGGCTCTATTTAAACGGCAATAATAATAATAATAATAATAATATTATTATGTATGACAAATAATTTTAATAATAATTTTCTGATGACACCACAAAATATTCAAAATATTTGAATAATATTTAAATTTATTGTATTTTCTATCATTTGTCTTTAAATACAGAGAAATAAAAAATGACGGTCTTTGATCAGATAAGTGCTACTTCCTATTAATGAGGACACTCCCAAGGGAGCAAAAGTAAACCAGGAGATTCGCCAAAACCATGTATTTACTAATATATCCCCGCCTTACAAAATGTTACACACACACACAGAGGCTATGTTACGTCATGTTATACTAATAACTAAACTGACAACAGCTTTAATCAACCCCTTCACAGCTTATCATAGATGACATTGTGATATTACAAAGGATTTAAAGCTCTATTAGTACCCCAAATAATACAACTAACACATCAATCTTTCTTTCTTTCTATGTAATGTGAAATCCATATGCCATTTTGGAGTAGAATTATAATTATATATATATATTTTATTTCCTTCTTTGGGTGAACGTCATGCAAAGTTTAATTTGTTGGACTTGCATCTATATGGAGTAAATTTTCAACTGGTATTACTATGGTAATATATGGCATATTCCATGCTGGTTTATTCACTAAACTGTGATTTGTCCTGAATTATCCAGAATTGAAAACTGAATTGTTAAAAAGATTAATTTTAAAACAAGGGATTGTAGTTGAGTTGTAGAACTGTTTTCAAATCAGAACTTTCTGCCCATATTTTGCAATTTGGTTTTCAATTTACTACAAAGTTCTTTGAGGAGCAAAACAAAACATAAGGAAAAATATTAAAATTGACACTGGAGCATAATAAGAAAAAGACGAAGGAAGGATGGAGAAGGAAATTACTTTTTTTAAGATTTATCAGTATCCTGATAAAGGACACTGACCATAAATTGCCACAACAATAGCCGTCACCCCTGAGAAGTGCTAAAGCAGAGAAAAAACACAAAGGCTATACCTGTAGTTATATAAAAGTCAAAGACTTCATTTTTGCAAATTTGAATTTTGCTTTGTATTCCTGGCAATTTACACTTTAGAGAATAGAATCTACTCGGCACTGGACATTTTAAATCTAAATAACAGAGTATTCATTAAACTGAGAGATGTCGAGAATTCACAGTGAATTTTAAATTTAAGGTGAAAATAGCCAAGCTGAAAAAAATGTCCCCAAGTCAGATTTGCTTTCAGTTTTGGCCTTAAATATGAAATTCAGTGATTAACCCTGTATGTATTTGGATTCAGAATGTCTACAATTTGCTATCGGATAAGTTGGCTAACACTTATGATACAAAGAGATAATGACATTTAGTCTGAAATACCTGATCATGGTGCTCATCAAAGAATGTTCACAGACTGAGTCCTTGGACCTCTCTTCGCAGCATGAATACGCACCGTCTGTGTAGGTTCCCCAATGTGACATGAAAAATTCAAAGGCATTCTCAATGTCATATGTAGTGAGCTTGACAATTTTATGGTTTAGAGATATATTCCCTGTCTTATCTGTCAAGGATTTAGGAACAGAATCATGATACCCCAGAAAATGAGCAACTTCGTGTATTAAAGTTCCAGGGCGAGAGTTGAAGTCCAAGGTTTCTGAATGTTTCCAAAACAATGGACACAAATAAATGACTCTGTCCCTTAAGTTACTGTAGACGTAAGCTACAGTACTGTCATTTCTTGGACTTATATTCTTCTTGAATGACACTTTCTGGAGTTCATCGATGAGCTGTTGAACGAGATTTGGACTAATGAGTGGAAGATGCCGACTTAATTCACTCAGCTCTTCTGATTTCTCCACCAAGAGATGGTCTTTTTTCTTCAGAGCATCGTTAAGGATGTTCAGGGTTCTTTGTTTTGCTTCCTCTGCCTGTTTTCTTTCATCTAAACTCAAAACAGACTCAAGAAATATTCTCCTCATCATGTCATATATAGAAGACATTGTGTTAGATCCTCCGTTGCCATCAAAAATTATTTTCAATACACAGAGCTCCTTCTTTATATGCTTAGCACAAACAGACGGGGAATACCCAGGAAAACAATCTTCACCATTGTTCATACTAAGGATATAGAATAAAATGTGTTTCACTTTCATTTCAGTTTCCCAGAAAAGGTAGATCAAATCTCGCCAGTGGTGTGATCATCGTTTACCAACATTAACCAGAGAGTTCTGGATTAAATTGGTAACTGCTTTATAATAGAAGTGCTAAAACTCCATTTTTTTTACAACTATGTAACCCTTTCCTTACCTGCATTTGGAAGAAGGCAAGTATGGACAGAGGCTACATTTAACTTTGACGCTAACAGGGATTCTGAATTTCCACCAAAATCTGGAGGTCGGAACATCTTGCTACAATCCGTGCCTCCACTCACTGATTCTGCGTACAAAGAAACCCACCCCACTGAGTAGATGGGGATCCCACTCTAAATAACCACTCTCAAACACAGAGGATACATGAAATATATAACTGCAGATAATATATTAAACTACCATAAACACACAAAATGTAAATAAACATAAACCATGCAAAATAATAGCTGACATAATAACCTCTGCTGCTGTAATGTCTCGGTCCTGAGTAGTTTTTGCAGCACCACAAACAGTCTGTATGTTCCGCATACAACCCCCACCCACCAATCCAGTGGTCCAGTGTCCAATGGCGTACCTACCATGGTTGCAGGGGTTGCAGCCTTGACCGGTTCCCTTAATCCAGACGGCACGGACGCAGCCGCGACCTCTGCGACCATGGCCTGCCTGGATCCCTTCTGGGCTGTGCACCGGCTTGGGTCCACGGTTCTCCAGTGTCTGGCAGGAGTGGAGAGCTAGGTTGAGTGTAGCGTGGCCAAGCAGTCTGACAGGAAGTGCTCACTGTGAGTGCACTTCCTGTTGGACCGGGAACCACGGCGAGAAGCAGGTACAGGAGGGGGAAGAGAGGTAGGAATGGGACAAATGTTAGGGAGGGGGGAGAGAGAGAGGGTATGGGACACATGGAAGGTAGGGGGGAGGGAAGAATGCGACACATGGAAGGAAGGGGTGAGAGAGGGAGGGTGTGGGACACATGAAGGGGGAGAGGGGAGAGATGGTGGGTATGGGACACATGGAGGGGAGGTGGAGAGAGGCAGGAATTGGACACAGGGAGGGGAGGGGGTGAAAGGGATTGTTTGGGACACATGGAAGGGAGGGGGAGAGTGGGAAGAATCAGACACATGGAGGGGAGGTGAAGAGAGAGGGAGGTTATGGGACACATGGAGGGGAGAGAGAGGGATAGTATGGGACATATGGAGGGGAGGGGGGAGAGAGTTGGTATGGGACAAATGAAGGGGAGAGAGGGAGAGTATGGGACACATGGAGGAGAGGGGGGAGAGAAGGAGGGTATTGGACAAATGAAAGTGGGGGAGTGTGGGTATAGGACACATGCATGGTCAGATGGAGGGGGGAGAGACAGAGAAGAGAGGGACACTTGGAAGGGAGTGGGGAGAGTGGGAGGGTATCGGACACATGGAGGGGAGGGAGGAGAGAGGGAGGATGGGACATATGGAGGGGAGGGGGAGAGAGAGGGTATGGGACAAATGAAGGGGAGAGAGGGAGAGTATGGGACACATGAAGGGGGTGAGAAGAGAAGGAGGGTATGGGACAAATGAAAGTGGGGTGAGTGTGGGTATAGGACACATGGAAGGGAGGGGAGAGAGGGAGGAATGGGTCAGATGGAGGGGAGGGGGGAGAGACTGAGGGTATGGTACACATGGAAGGGAGGGAGAGAGAGAAGAATGGGACACTTGGAGGGGAGTGGGGAGAGTGGGAGGGTATCAGACACATGGAGGGGAGGGAGGAGAGAGGGAGGAATGGGACACATGGAGGGGCTGGGGGGAGGAGGGTATGGGACACATGAAGGGGCTGAGGGGATCGAGGCAATTGGACGCATTGATGGGCTGTGGGGCAGAGGGAATGAGATACATGGAGGGGCTGTTTTGTTTTCCTTTATTGCAGTCACTCAGTGTCAGGAATACAATTGATCCAACACGCAGTATTAGTATCACACTTAGGAATAAGGATAACGTCTAACCGGACCTTAGAATGGCCGGACTTAACGTACCAGAGAATAGTCGAAATACTAGCCGAGGTCAGGAACACAGAACGAAACACAGTTGCAAGGAATAGCCAATAGTCAGGGATACCAGAATTCAGGGAAGTCAGAACGAAGCTAAGGTCAATAACCAAAGAAACACGATCAGGAACACACTCTTGGATAAACAGTAAAGGGAAACCATGACAGGGCAATGAGTAGAAGGAGTGAGCGGGTTTAAATATCCTGAAAAAGAGAGAACCCAAAAAGGGTGTCTTACAAGAAGACAACCAAAAGTGTAAGAGCCCAGTCCAATCTTAAGGTGATAAAGTAGCAAAAAAAACTAAAAATCTTTATTAAAGTCTATTAAAAAACTGGGACTGTGTAGTGATGAACAGAGTCCTATAAGGAGAGTGATAATAGCATGGAGAGACGGCTTGCAATAAGCCAAAAAAACTGAAAAGCCCCTCACTAATAAACCGAGGCGGTATGCTAAACCATGCAAAAATCAGGGTACAAAAAGCAGTAGGGGAGAGAAAAGGGAAGGAGGGAGGAAAGAAAGGTATACACTCCCAAGCTAATCCCTTACTCTCCTAAATAACACCTTCGTGGGTGTTCTAATCTAGACTCAGTCCATACATCTAAAGCCCCAGATACTAAACACTAAACAAACATGAGTGCTCAGGGAGGTGAAAGCATTAGGTCCACCTGGGTAGCAACCAATCCGGGTGCTCGAAACATTCGTCCGTCTCACGAGTGGGGCTAAGGGGGCGTGGTATGACGTACCGCAAGCCCCGCCCCTAGTACCACGTGATGAGCGGCTGGGGAGAAAAAACGAGCGCACACAGATCGGGAGAGGGGGATTAACCCTTGAAGTGCCCAATTAACTCCCATTGACGATATAGATAACAGACCTTTAGTTCACTTCAGTATATATTGTGTAAAGAAGGAAACAAGAAGTAATTCATAGTTGAAGCTCATAAGTGAGTATCAGGTAGCCGATTTGGTGAAAACCTGGCAACATAGAAGCGGATACTGCATTACCGCTTATAATATATCCATGAATCAATAATTAGGTATCCTCCTAAATGATTTATATATACAAGTAATAGTCTTAAATTTAGGGTCATGGCAAGGGATATATGATAGGGCACTCAAATAAAGGGGATAAGGTAGATAACAGGCCAGCAATACATGATGGAAATATAGACCAGGGGTAGCCACAAAATGTGAAAATAGAAAAAATAATAAAGAATTATATACATATATACAAGCTTAACTTAAGATATCATTATTTATCAGAATATGGCAGTACTTTAAATAAATGGGGAGTAGGAGAAGCCTTCATTCAGCCCCATAGGTGAAAGTGTTTTTAAATGATAGATCTAAAATGCTTCTCTTTGTCTTAGTCTTAAGTCCCAATTCCCTTTCCTAGGGGGTTGTGGTATATGCTCAAGACCCATAAATCGAATACCTGCTGAAGAGTGGTTATGATGTTGATGTAGGTGTCTCGAGACAGGCGTCTCCAAACGTCTCCTGACAGAGTTCACGTGTTCACGTATCCTAAGTCTAAAATGACGAAACGTCTTGCCCACATATTTTAGACCACAGGAGCAGGTCAACAAATAAATTACTCCTGTTGTGTGGCAGTTGAAGAAGGAGCGAGGTTTGAACTTCTTTAGATCACTAGTGTCAGGGACCATCTTGTCTACTGATAAATGAGCACGCACTGCAGTGACCGCATTGAAATGTACCCATAGGTAGGTATTTTTGAAAGTAGCCAGAGGGGGGGGGGGTGGTCGAGAGATGACTGGGTGCTAGGATGTCTCTCAAGTTCCTGCCTCTTCTTGCTGTAATCGAAGGGAATGATGGCAAAATTTCTTTAAGGTGCTTATCAGATTTAAGGATAGGCCAGAACTTATTAAAGACATTGGACATGGTATCCCATCCTGCATCAAACGTACCTATACAGCGTATTTTGTTTTCCTCAGTCTTTCGACTCCCATCTGTAATCAGAGTTTCCCGTTCAGTATGGATTGCCCTAAGGTATGCTCTTTTTAGAACCCTATTAGGGTAACCCTTGGTCTTAAACATATGACGTAAGTCATTCGCCTTTAGTTTAAATATCCCTCTTGTGAATCCGATTGGCCATACTCTGCCTTTAAACACCAAAACGTGCGCGCTCGTCGTCTGCGTGACGTCACCCACACGTCTACGTTGTTACCACAGCGGACAGCCATTGGGCTACATAACAGTATGGATCCACAGCGGCTGACATCCACTGGCATGACACAAAAGCCCGGCCTCATGGCATAGATCACCGAAAAATTATTTATGTTGTGCATAGCCTATGGAGAGGATGTATATGTGACACTTAAGGATTAGACCACATGTCACTTAGGATGATTCTTGCTCACCAGATTCCTGGGTTTTCAATGCAGCACTCTTCAGCTGATAATTAGCAAAAGCCTTTCTTTGTAGCAGATACTGGAACAGCAGTGGCACCACTCATACTTTCAGTCTCCTCAGATCAGGAAAATTCTATGATACAGGGTGTCATCCACCATTGGTGGTAAGTGGGAAACTGGTACACTCTACAATTACAGGCATGAGACAACCAACTTCAATGGCTGCCAGCTCCTGCTCTCTGCCTGACATGAACCAATTGGTATGGAATGTCTCACAATGAGGCAGTCCAGTAATACCCCCTGATTGTTCCCGAGACTGACTGACCTCACTGGAAGCCAATCAATCTGAGTCAATCTACTAAAGGTGTGATATTAGGGCAGGGCCTGGCAAGGATCTTTGCCACCCTGGGCAAAAACAAATTGTGCCACCCCATTAGCTCCACCTACTCATACAGACTGACACACACACGCTGACTTAAGTAGACACACACTGACCCCTACAGACACACATATACACACACACTGACCCATGCAGACACACACACAAAAAAACACATACACATACACTGACCCATACATACACAGACACACTGGCCCATAAAGACACACACACTGACCCATAGAAACACACACATACACTCACTCACTTACCTATGCAGACACACACATACACTGTGACGAGACCAATCTCGCCACATTGCATTGGAGGAGCCTGGTTGCCCGCCTGTTGCCTCTGGACTATGGCCCCATGTTAAAAAGCTTGATTTTCCCCTGCAAAGACACGAAAGCCGGGTCATTCAGTGCTTGCCCTGTTTGAGCGGTGATACCCCAGATAGCTATGCCATGGAGCCCATTCGTATAATGAAAGACTATGTGAAAGACTTTGGCTCCATGGTAATTGAACTGTATGTGTGTGATCTGAGCACCATTCAGTAATAATGTGCGCTCAGATCTGAGCTATCTGGGGATATGTTGAATGTACCTGTTTTATGCAATGGCTGCACAGTTATATATTTTTATGTATTTTATTGTCTTTTGCTGCCACGTGTTCAATGGAGTGTTGCCTCTGTCCTTGGAGATAATTGGATTACTTCCCAATTATCTCCAGGATAGAAGACTCTGTGGAACAGGTTTTGGGCAGAAAAGCCATGCTTCATTTGGTCACAAAGGACTACGATCTATCTTTTGAACCACTGGACCAATTTGTATGATTTTGACGTATGTTTGGATTTGGAGTATGCGGATTCTGAAAATGTAAGTGATTTATGTGAATGATTTATGTGAAAATTTATGTGAATGTGATGCATACTTTTTAAGTTATGAATAATGTGGAAAAACTGTATTTCTCTGCTTGTGATAATTACATTACCCATTGTGTAAGGTAATTGTATCACAGGCAGAGGGGAGGATTTTGTGTGGGAGTGTCTGAGTGTATTGTACGTGTTTATTGGTTGTTTTCCAAAACCCTGTGGGTGGTACTAATGTGTATATAAGAACAATAAACCCACAGCTCTGTCTGTTCACTGCTTGACCCTCAACACGGAGCTTTGTCTCGTTCTTGAGGGGGATTTACTGTATGCTGTTAGAGACTGATTGCCAGGAGTGTAAGCCGCTTGGGTGCTTTTCCTGTTCAGCTGCTAGCAGCTATTCGTAAGGTTCCAGTTCGGGAGTTGGAGTGCTACTTGGTATCCTGTTCGGGAGTTTGAAATTCTGCAGTAGCTGTGCCTGTGTCTCTGGAAGGGGAAGATCTACTAAACGGCTTTTAACCCCCTTTTATGCCCGGGGTGCCGTTACATACACACACTGACCCATGCAGACACACACACACACACACATACACTGACCCGTACAGAAACACTCTGACCTAAGAAGACTGACATACACAAACATAATGCCTGCAGCAGACTGAAACAAACACTGCAAGGTCCAGTTAAACCTCTTACCTTAACCCCTTAAGGACACATGACATGTGTGACATGTCATGATTCCCTTTTATTCCAGAAGTTTGGTCCTTAAGGGGTTAAAGGGTCTCATCAGATCCCTAAACAACTTTAGCTTGCTGTGTGAAGAGTTTGTACTCCTTTTTTCATTCTGCAAAAAGTGCAGATTTCAATAGAAATTGTCACTTTTATAAATTAACCTGGTTACACCCACTTGGCTTTCAAACCTGACAACCAGCCCTGTTACTTCCTGGCAGGACAGCCGCCAGAAATTTTGGGGCCCCTGACGCAGACCAAGGTCTGGGCCCCCGGGTTCCTGCTCCCCGAGTCTGCCCATATGACCCGCCCCAAGATCCACCCACAGGGCCCATCCTGAGTCACAAGGATGAAGTGTGTGTGTACTGAATTTGGTGTATGTATATTTTCTGTTGAATGTGTGTAGTGGATGCAAAGTGCGTCAGTAAATTGGATGCGGTGTTTATAGTGGATGCAGATTGTATGTTTGTGTAGTGGATAGAGTGTGTGTATAGTGGATTTATGGTGTATAGTGAATGCAGAGTGTGTGTTTGTGTAGTGGATGTAGGGTGTGTATAGTGAATGCAGAGTGTGTGTTTGTGTAGTGGATGTAGCGTGTGTGTTTGTGTATTGGATGTAGTGTGTGTGTTTGTGTAGTGGATGTAGTGTTTGTGTGCATTGTGAATGCAGAGTTTGTAATAAATGTAGAGTGTGTATTTGTGTAGTGGAATGAGTGTGTACATAGTGACTGCAGATTGTGTTTGTAGTGTGTGTATACTGTGCAGAGTATGTGTTTGTGTAGTGAATGCTGTGTGTGCATGTGTTTGTGTAGTGGATGATATGTGTGTGTGTAGTAGATGCAGTTTGTGTGCTTATGTGGTGGATGATGTATGTGTTTTTGTAGTGGATGCTGTGTGTGTGTTTATGTAGTGGATGATGAGTGTGTTTTGTAGTGGATGCTGTATGTGTGTAGTGGATGATGTATGTGTGTGTGTAGTGGATGATGTGTGTGTGTGTGTGTGTGTGTGTGTAGTGGATGCATTTTGTCTGTTTGATGTGTGGTGGATGCAGTTTGTGTGTTTGTATGGCAGATGATGTGTGTCTAGTGGATGATGTGTGTGTAGTGGATGATGTGTGTGTAGTGGATGATGTGTCTGTGTGTAGTGGATGCTGTGTCTGTGTAGTGGATGCTGTGTGTGTGGTGGATGCAGTTTGTGTGTTTGTGCAGTGGATGCATTTTGTTTGCTTGATGATGTGTGGTGGATGCAGTCTGTGTGTTTATATGGCGGATGCTGTGTGTGTGTATAGTGAGTGCAGAGACTGTGTTTGTGTAGTGAATGTTGTATGTGTGTAGTGGATGATGTGTGTGTGTGTAGTGGATGCAGTTTGTGTGTTTATATGGCGGATGCTGTGTGTGTATAGTGAGTGCAGAGAGTGTGTTTGATGGTGTGTGTGTGGTGGATGCAGTTTGTCTGTTTGATGGTGTGTGTGTGTGTGGTGGATGCAGTTTGTCTGTTTGATGGTGTGTGTGGTGGATGCAGTTTGTCTGTTTAATGGTGTGTGTGCTGGGGGGTATTTTATTGCTGTTGCATTTTTAATAAAAAAAATGTTTTAAGGGGGCGGAGCTAAGCTACGGAAGAGAGCGGTCGCATGTCGGCTCGGCTCTGAACGAAGAAAGTGAATTTGACCCAATATACCCACCTCTAAAGGTTCGAATCTCCCCAGAACCATCCCTAAGTCCACACGCTCCCAATGGGGAAGAAAAACAAAAAGCTCAAACCGGAGAAGCCTGCGGCCAGCATGAACATCGACGAGATGTGGCGGCAGGCCCGAGGAGCCGCGGGTTCAAACATGGCGTCCTTACACGGCGGATGCTCGGATTTCTATACCGAGACGTCGGATGAGGAAGGAGGGGAACACATCCAGGCAAGCCGACCTTCGCCGCCAGCGAGGACACAACAGTTGCCGAGCTCGGCACCCACGCCGGTAAGCATGGAGGCCATCAGGGACCTCATGGCGGACCACCATGCCAAAATCTCAGCGGACGTCGCATCGCTTAGGGACACCCTGCGGGGCCTCACTGGACGACTGGGAGCTGTAGAAACCACTTCAAGCACCCACACTGGTCAACTCTGTCAGCTCCAGCAGGAGGTACAAGAGATAAGGCAACAACTGTCTCTGAGTGACATGCGATTTGCAGAACTCGAAGATAAGCGACGACAAAAGCACCTCAAGGTCAGGGGCATCAGCGAAAACATACCCGAAGCTGAGCTGCCTCATGTCGTCAGGCGGCTTCTCACGGCCCTACTACAACCAAAGATGGTAAAAGCTGGAACAATCGACGGCATCTTCCGGGTCCCAAAACCTGCCAAAGCGCCGACTGCTGCCACGAGAGACGTTGTGATACAATTTCAGACCTACAGGGACAGGGCTGCAGTCCTGGCGGCCGTCCGCAACAACTCACCCTACCTCTTCGAAGAAATGCATCTTACCTTCTATGCAGACCTATCGGGGGCGACCCTAGCATGGAGAAGGACCCTCCAACAGCTAACTTCCACCCTGCGGGCTCACCACATACGTTACCGCTGGGGCCCGGCACACACCCTGCTGGTCACTAAGGGGGACACAACACTCTCAGCACGCTGTATAACTGAGGCACCGGCACTTCTGAGGCAGCTGGACCTACCCACAGACCCGCTACCTGTACCGGCGGAAAGACCCAAGAACCCACCGTCCTGGGACCCGGCCAGGGCAGCGGAATTCGTACCCAGACTACCGGCCAGAGTGCCTGCCAGCACGGCCAACACGTGAGGAACTGCAAATAACTTTCCTTCTGGGCCCGTCTAATCACCACCTGGCTCGAATAGAACTCTTCTTCCTTTTTTATTGTGATTCCTCTTCTGACAGTGGACTGTTTTTTTTTTTTTTTTTTTTTTTTTTTTTTTTTTTATAGTTACAACTGCATTATATTACTTTGAATGTTCCACGCTCAGTCCCCATGAGACCACAGCCGTAGGCTAGCACATAAATGTACCTGATAGTTTCAGGCGTTCTTAAAGTGCTGCAACTAGCTGAGCGCCAATAGACACAAATGCTTATTTAAATTGATTTGTTTTCATGCCTATCTCGTATCCTGTATGCACAGTATACTCCTATCGCAATTTTTACGCCCTACTACCAGAGCAGGTTTACCTATAACTCAGATTGCATAAACGTTACCCACTCTTTCACAAAAGCTCAAACTAACATGTATCACTCTGTTCGAAAATTACTTTCTCATAATGCACAACTGGATGTAAGAATATGATATATGTTATATTATTTTAGCATTCAAAGTCTTAACTAGACATTCAGAGATCTAACCAATGTTTTGTAACAGCTTATTTTGTTTCACACCAAATGTCACTGTCTAAAAGCTAACGCCCTTCGCCTAGCAAACAATAGTTATATGACTTACGCTGGTTTAACTTTAAATCACAATCGTTAATTTTTTATTTTTTTTTTATTTTTCTTATTTTTATTAATTCCCAACATGTAACACGCATAGAGAGGCACCTTAGGCTCTCTAGCCCATCACCTCGGTAGCAAGCATTAATTTAGACTGCAATCCTCTATAACGTTGCAATATTGCCATATGTATACTCATCTCCCCCCTTGCAAATGTAATGTTACTTATCATACCAGATGCTTAAACGTAACTGACATCATTATATGAATCTTTAACTTAGCATGTATACTACACACTACTGATGCCTCACAACCTGTTCTTTTCATGTTAAACAAAAAAAAATGTGCTGTTTTAACTTGCCACACTTTGTAGTGACACGAAAATGCGTGCAGCTGCTGTTGTGGCTCTGCACGCTTGTTGTTCCTTCACGCACAAATAAAATAAAGAATTTAAAAAAAAAAAAAATGTTTTAAATGTATTCCCCCCCTCCCTGCCTCTTACCTGTAGTCAGGTAGGGGGGACACTGGATTCCCTGGTGTTCCGGTGGCTCAACTGGGCTGGTTAGACCGGCAAAGAGGGGCTCAGCATTCTGCATCTTCCCTCTCTGGGCTCTACTTCTGTAGCGAGCCCAGCATGCATTGCATGCCGCAAGCATTGTCATGGCAACCCGCGGCAACGCTTTACAGCCGCGACTCCCGGAGAGGGATGTCAGTATATCCTGGGCCCCGTTTGGAAGTCAGTAGGGCCCGCACGGGCATATATAAATAGCGGTACTCGCTAGATATATATGCACATTGGAGGGCGGGGGCCTGGACACGCAGAGCATTACCAGTGCAGTCCGGGCCCCACAGGTTGTCACCCCCTGATGGTGGCCCTGCTTCCTGGTTTCGTTAGCTCAATGCAGCTGACCTTTAGCTCACTCAGAGCTACTTTATTTATTATATTCTATTTATACTTAGAGTTGGGTTTAGTTAGGGTTAGTTATGCCTAGAGCTAGGTTTAGTTAGGGTTTGCTAGGGTAATCTCGGGCCATTCCACTTAACAGGGAAGGTCAGTGTTAATTAGGCTCAGGGTAAGTTAGGAATATCTTAGACTAAGTTTAGATTGGAATAAGGTTAAGGAAGGGTTAGAAGATATATCAAAGTTTGACACCAGTCAGTATGGTGACACGGAAGGTGTGACTTCAACTGTAGTAGCAAACAAACATGCAATTAGGGCACCTCTCGAATTTGATCCTATAACTTTATCCAAATCTGGGAAAGGTAGGTACATATGGGCAGTGGCGTACACACACTCTATGGGGCCCCGGTGCGAAACTGATCCGTGGGCCCCCCCCTACCGTGAACCTCTCCCCCCTGACTGTGGGCCCCTCCCCCCCGACACATACATACAGACACAAACACATACCCCCAACAGACACATACATACATACACACATGCAGACACATACATACAGAGACACACACGCAGACACATACATAGACACACACACATACACAGACATACAGAAACAGACACACACACAGACACACAATCATACATACACACAGATACACACACACACACACAGAGAGAGACAGACAGACACACACAGAGACACAGACACACATATGGATATACACACACACACACAGACACAGACATACATACACACATGCAGACACATACATACAGAGACACACACGCAGACACATACATAGACACACACACATACACAGACATACAGAAACAGACACACACACACACAGAGACACAGACACACAATCATACATACACAGACATACATACAGATACACACACACACACACACACACACACACACAGAGACAGACAGACACACAGAGACACAGACACACATATGGATACACACACACAGAGACACAGACATACATACACACATACACAGACATAAATACACACAGACACATATACACAAAATGTTTCCTACCATGTGTGGGTCCAGTGGTGGCTCAGCCTGATGGGAGTCAGAGTTCCCACTCTGACTCCCTCCTCCTTTCAGTTTCCTCCCGCGCGGGCTGTCAGTATGCTGGGAGGAGTGACGTGCGGTCACTTCCTCCCAGCGTGTGATGTCATCACAGGGGGCCCGGTCGCGCTCTTAAAGCGCCCAGCGCAGACCGGGCCCCCTTACCATCCATGTCCATCGGGTGGCCCTGACAGCATGGGCCACCCGATGGACCCCTTGACATGCGGCCCCGGCGGTTTGCCGCACGGGCCGGGGCCGCAAAGCGTGGCAGCTGCTACCCGGTCGCGGGAGGGCCGCAGGGCAGCCGGGCCCCCTGGAGTGCCGGGCCCGGTCGCAGCTGCGACCCCTGCGACCGCGGTACGTACGCCACTGCATATGGGGTATCCAAAGAAAGCCTTACCTATCATATAAAAAAACTAGATACATTGTGTATGGGTGCACTAAAAGAGAAAGTGTTAAAGGAATACATAACAAAGGTGCCAAAAAAGCACATGGAATCCTGGAAAACCGTTGGTCAAATGTAAATCGCTTTATGACCCAAAAGCTTCATGCCGTTCAGGGCAAAGTACATCTCAAAGCTTTCAAAATAACTCAGGTACTTTTTTTTTATCACAATGGAAATTTCCCAGATCATGTTGGATCTCATCCAAGTGAACTAATATTGCTTCATGGGGAGAGACACCAGACTCAATTTACCAGCAAACAGTTTCAGCGTGTCAGTACGTACACAGGGCATCTTATCCATACCAGGGCACTTCAACTGGGTACACAGGCTCCCTTAGATCAAGCACTAACTGACATTAATGATAGCACAGAATGCCCTCTCTCTGGTACTGCCATCTCCTCTTGGCTGCTCTGCCTTGAGATGGATATTTTAAACACTAAAACCATTTTAGCTTACTGCATTTGCCTAAATTTTGACATTCAGATTTAACAAATTTAAACCTCTTTAGTTTATAAAAATGGCGCCTCAGAGGGGATATGATAACATTATACAAATATATCTGGGGCCAATACAAACCATTGTCTGGAAATCTATTCACAAACAGGACTGTACATAGGGCACAAAGCCATACTTTTAGACTGGAAGAAAGGAGATTTAGTCTAAGGCAAAGGAAAGATGTTTTACAGTGAGAACAATAAGGATGTGGAATTCTCTGCCTGAAGAAGAGATTTCATCCAAGTCTTTACAGATGTTTAAACAGACACTAGATGCATACTTGCAAAAACATAATTTTCAATGATATAATTTTTCAATGTAGGGTAATAGCTGCTTGATCCAAGGATAAATCTGACTGCCATTTTGGGGTCAAGAAGAATTTTTTTTCCTAGTTTGTTGCAAAATTGGAAGATCTTCAAACATTTTTTTCCCTTTCTTTTCGATCAACAGCAAAAAACATATGTGAGGAAGGTTGAACTTGAGGGACACGTCTCTTTTCAGCCTGTGTAAGTATGTAACTAACTAACTATGTAAATTCACCAATATGTTTGAGTTTGGTAAATAACCCTGATAGTGTCAAGAGCTTAGTGTAAAGTGTCAGTGTCAAGCTAGTGAATAGGAGCTCTATTGGCTAGCGGTTAAACCCTAACTTCGTGATAATCTAAAAACATAAATCTGGTTTATTTTGTATTTTTTTCTCTGTCCTTCCTAGTTACACAGAGGTCAGAAGAAGAAAACACAAGCTACACTTTTAGGAACTTGTATCCCATCAAACTTAGTGCAATAGTTTGATCCTGCTGGGCTACAGCTACTATCATTTTCAGTATGGCCCTGGATGAAGTTGATGGGAGTTAAAATATATATCTGATGTAATGGAGAGTGTGGTAATCATCTGCTAAACAGCTTATGTGGTATAGAGCTCCAATCAACCTCATCCAGTGGTTGTCTGAAGCTGATGGGAATTTTAATTGCCAAATGCATTAGAAGAAGTCATCATTTTAAGTGAAGCATAGAAATGAATCCCTTCAAATGTCACTACAGCCTTAACTTGGGAAATCCCTAAATTACAATGAAAAAATATTCTCTGCCAAAAGCTTTGCAGATTTGTCCTTTGTGCTTCTGAGGACAAATTCTACTGAGAAGTATTTGATTGGATAATGTACAGCACTGACATAGATATAAGTGCAGAGTTTAGTTGTGAGTGGGTAGATTTTGAGATAATATTTTAGGTTCTAGGTCACTTGGAGTAAAGGGCACTTTTTGAAACGATCAGATTCTGTGTGTCTTGGGGTGAATGAACAGATTGTGGGCTTCTCAGAGTGACTAGGCACTGTGATTTACAGGGTGCCCTCCAATTATCAGCGATAAAATTTGTTCATCCAAGCCATAACAGGTGGACCCGACAACGTTTCAGCACCGTGCGCCTTCATGAAGTCTGAGTTACAAATAGTGCAATCAAAATCCATATAAATTAAGGGAGACGGACAATGGTATCTGAAATATTATCTGCTCCTTTATTTATAAATGTTAGTACACTTTGCTTTAGTAGTGAGGGTTCGCTTAAGGTAATACTCAAAGTACAAAACCTTTACAGCACACTGAAGTGATTATGGTGCTAAAAGTACCCTCCACCGCATGTAATAAAACTGTTTGTAAAAAGTTTAACTTATTACCTGTGCGCCACTGGATTCCTCGTTCCCCAACTCCAATAGTAATGCCAAACACACACACACACACATTCACTGACAGACACACACTTTCACTGACAGACACACACATTCACTGACAGACACACACACACACACACACTCACTGACAGACACCCTGATACTGACACATTCGCAGACTTAAAAAGTATTACAGATATTTTAAAAATATAAATTTTAATCCACCCAGCCTCCCTACCTTTGGGAGAGCTGGAGTGGATTCTTAACCCCCTCGTAAAAGTGCCGCCCAAGGCAAATGCCTTTTTATTAAACACTCATATTATTTCACAAAAACAAAACAGGAAATATCTTGTTTAGAATTTTATTTTACTGTATATTATTTTGTTTTCTAACTCATGCTAATGCTATTGTTGTACCTATACTCTATATATCACCTGTCAAAAAAAAAAAAAAAAAACCGCTCACCCCTCACAACCTCTGTCCAACCCCATTACACACACTGCATCCACTACACAGACACTGCAACCACAACACAGACACTGCAACCACAACACAGACACTGCATCCACTACACAGACACTGCAACCACAACGCAGACACACAGACACTGTATCCACTACACAGACACTGCATCCACTACACAGACACTGCAACCACAACGCAGACACACAGACACGGCATCCACTACACAGACACTGCAACCACAACACAGACACTGCAACCACAACACAGACACTGCATCCACTACACAGACACTGCAACCACAACGCAGACACACAGACACTGCATCCACTACACAGACACTGCAACTACTACACAGACACACAGACACTGCAACCACTACACAGACACTGCATCCACTACACAGATACTGCATCCACTACACAGACACAGACACTGCATCCGCTACACACACTGCATCCACTACACAGACACACAGACACTGCATCCACTACACAGACACTGCATCCACTACACAGACACCGCAACCACAACACAGACACACAGACACGGCATCCACTATACAGGCACTTAGACACTGCATCCACTACACAGACACTGCATCCATTACACAGACACACAGACACTGCAACCACTACACAGACACAAAGACACTGCATCCACTACACAGACACTGCAACCACTACACAGACACACCATCCACTACACAGACACACAGACACTGCATCCACTACATCTACTACACAAACACACATACACTGCATCCACTACACAGACACACAGACACTGCATCCACTACACAGATACTGCATCCACTACACAGACACAGACACTGCATCCGCTACACACACTGCATCCACTACACAGACACACAGACACTGCATCCACTACACAGACACTGCATCCACTACACAGACACCGCAACCACAACACAGACACACAGACACGGCATCCACTATACAGGCACTTAGACACTGCATCCACTACACAGACACTGCATCCATTACACAGACACACAGACACTGCAACCACTACACAGACACAAAGACACTGCATCCACTACACAGACACTGCAACCACTACACAGACACACCATCCACTACACAGACACACAGACACTGCATCCACTACATCTACTACACAAACACACATACACTGCATCCACTACACAGACACACAGACACTGCATCCACTACACAGATACTGCATCCACTACACAGACACAGACACTGCATCCGCTACACACACTGCATCCACTACACAGACACACAGACACTGCATCCACTACACAGACACTGCATCCACTACACAGACACCGCAACCACAACACAGACACACAGACACGGCATCCACTATACAGGCACTTAGACACTGCATCCACTACACAGACACTGCATCCATTACACAGACACACAGACACTGCAACCACTACACAGACACAAAGACACTGCATCCACTACACAGACACTGCAACCACTACACAGACACACCATCCACTACACAGACACACAGACACTGCATCCACTACATCTACTACACAAACACACATACACTACATCTACTACACAAACACACAGACACTGCATCCATTACATAACAGACACTGCACCCACTACACACTGCATTCACTCTACAAACACACACTGCATCACACACAGCAACTTTAAAAAAAACAGCAAACCTGCCTGTACATGGTGGTCATGGGACATCATAGAATGCAAATATGTATTCACAGTAAAAAATGCTATGCGGAAATTAATTTTTAAAAAATTATAAAATGTCTTTACTTCTTACATTTTTTTAGATTTCATTCATATTAAATTATGTTTCAGATATTAATATTTTGTGTAAAATGAAAGCCCTATTTTTCATGAATAAAACGATATATAATAAGTGTGGTTGCACTGAATATGAAAGAGATAAATTATGGTTAAACAGACATGTTCTAGGATTTGTTTTGGTTTTCGGCTATTCATTGAGCATTTCTCTTCCTGGCTACCCCACTTCCTCTCCTCTAGCACTCCTACCTGGGGATTTCAAATATCAATCAAACTGTTAATGGTTCCCAATTGATTTCTCTCCTGCAACTGTCATTAAAAAACACACTAAGTGTTCATTGAATACTATTCTACCAATCTACTTCTCTACTCCTACCCTTACCTTGTGTGTTACCCCACTCCCTCTAGCATGTAAACTCATTGATCAGGGCCCTCAATCCCTCTATTTCTGTGCGTCCAACTTGTCTGGTTACAACTACATGATTGTTAGTCCACCCGGCGCTATGAAACTTGTTGGTGCTATATAAATATAATAATAATATATTGGTTAAACAATCCTTCTTTCTTGCATTGTGTTTGTGGCTGGTATCAGTATTTCACGTTTTGATGGGCGAGAGTTTTTTCCCAGAAATGCACTTCTCTTCCAAAAGGGTGAGCAGAGATAAATTACTCTTTCATTTGACTGTGGATAGACGTAAGCAACTGTATTATTATCTTCATTGTCATCATTATCCCTGCCTCCCATGAAAGTCACTTTCTGGAGTTCACTAATGAGATCTTGTACCAGACTTGGACTAATTAATGGAATGGACTCATCCAAGGAATGGCCAGTGAAGTCTTCTGGATTCTCCACCAATAGACGGTTCTTTTTCTTCAGAGCATCAGTCAGGATATTCAGGGTTCTCTGTTTTGCTTCCTCTGCCTGTTTCTTCTCATCCTCACTCGAAGGAAATTCTCCTCTGATCACATTCAAAGAACCGTCAGAAACTACTCTTCTAATCACATCACGCATTAAATTCATTGCAGTTGATTGCATTGTTGCCACATTGAGAATGATCCTACCTGCGAGCTCCCTCACTATATATGCTGAATACAAAGTGACGGAGAAAAAACAAAGAAAATCTCTGTAAACATTTATCAAACTCAGTGTGTTTCACTTTCTTTTTAAGACGATTTCCCAGAACAGTTGCATTACATATCACCAACAGCCAGCGTGCACTGGATTAATTGGCAGGAACGTTTCATTATGATGAGCTAAATCCCAACATGTACCGCCGCAGTGTTTATTTTACCCACAATCCAGTCCCAACGCGGTTCTTCTCCACTGCTCCGCTCTGCAGTCTCTCTTATAGAGAAGCATTGAATCCAATACTGCTCTATGATGAGTACTGCATTCCACATTGCACAGGAGCACAAAGGGATTAAAGAGATATTCTATGCACCTAAACAACTTCAGCTTAATGAAGCAATTTTGGTGTATAGAACATGCCCACCACAGTCTCACTACTCAATTCTCTGCCATTTAGGAGTTGTCATATAAAGGTCTATTGTGGCAGTGTGAGGGAACACTGCTATATTAGTCCCAGAATGGTACTTTCAGTGTTCCCTGACTAGCGGGGATTAAAAATCAGGTTGCTCTAGTAGATTAATTAGGGAGCTACATAAACCCTATGCAGAGGGAAATCAGTCTCTCCTGTGAAGAGCTGGAGACAGAGAGACTGTGAGTCAAAAAGACTGCTGAAACTGTGTGGGAAGAAAAAGGTATTTTGCAAGCTTTTATTTTTATTTGTTAAACTACTGGGGTCAGCTTAGCTGCCCAGTAACATAGAAAGGGTACTCAATGTTAGTCTCCAGTGTGGAGTAGGAGTTTATTTTGGTTTTCATGTTTTGCTGTGGCTCAATTGGGGCCTGCTTGCTAAATAAAGCTTTCCTCGTATTGGAAGAAAGAACTGTTTCTGCTATTTATGACCCAAGGCCCGGCCAGCCTGCTACAAGTGGTGTCAGAAGTGGGATGTTTGTGTACTGAAAACCTTACCAGTACAGACCCTGAGGAAATTTAAAGCCATATAGCGTGAAAGTGTTATTGCTGCAATGGAGGACGTATTAAAAGGCTTATTACAAGCTACTGCTGTGCAGCAAGAAACCAATCAAGCACGGAAGAAAGCAACCGCTTGCTGGCAGCACAGCTTACTGCAGTGGTAGAGGGACAAGTCTCTCAAAACCTGACAAAGAAGAGCCCAGAGGTGTCTCAAAGTCTTTCTAGGCAAACCAGTATATACAAAAGATGACTCCCCATGATGATGTGGAAGCTTAACTCCTTGCTTTTGAAAGGACTGCAGCAAGGGAACGGTGGCCCAGGGGAAAATGGGCTGGTATCCTTGCACCCTTCCTTCTGGGAGAAGCACAAAAAGCATATACTGATCTGGGGGAAGAGGCTGCCAATGACTATGTCTTAAGGCTGAGATTCTAGCCAGAATTGGTGTGACACCTGCAGTCAGGGCCCAAAGATATCACAGTTGGACATATCAAGATCAAAAGGCCCCAAGAACCCAACTGTTTGACCTAATACATTTGGCGAATAAATGGCTTACCCCAGAAAGCTCTACACCAGCACAAATAATTGAGACCCTGGCTCTGGACAAATTTCTGCGAGCTTTACCACTTGAATTACTACAGTGGGTGGGACAGGACCGTCCTACCACCTATGATGAGATGGTGACCAAAGTGGAATGCTATATAGCTGTAACAGCAATAAAGGCCAAAATCAGAAGTTGAAGGTACCCAAAAAGTCATGGAGGTCGAATATTACAGCAGATTTTTACCCCATTTTGCCACCCTAGCTTCCCCCTTGACTGAGTTGACAAGAGCAAGGGGACCGGAAATCATTCCATGGAGTCAGGAAGCCGAAATGGCATTTATGAATTTGAGGACTGCCCTATGCTGTCATCCGGTTTTTATAGCCCCAAACTTTAATGAGCAATTCTTTCTGCAGACTGATGCTTCAGAGGTGGGTCTTGGAGCAGTATTGTCACAGTATGTAGGTGGTGAGAACATCCTGTGCTCTACCATAGTCGTAAACTGCTGCCTAGGGAACGGAATTACGCTGTGGTAGAGAGAGAATGCCTATCCATCAAGTGGCCTGTGGAGTCCTTAAAGTATTATTTGTTGGGTCGTTCATTTACTCTAGTGACGGACCATGTTCCTTTACAATGGATGCAGAGGAACAGGGAAGACAATTAAAGGGTCACCCCCAATGGTTCCTTTCCCTTCAGCCCTATAAATTTGTAGTGAAGCATAGAGCCGGCCTCCTGCATGCTAATGCAGATGCATTGTCTAGAGTGCATAGTCTCTATGTCACGGCCGCTCCACCCTGTTGTGTTCCGCTGGGGGGATGGATATGTGGCAGTGTGAGGGAACACTGCTATATTAGCCCCGGAATGGCACTTTCAGTGTTCCCTGACTACAGGGGGTTGAAAATCAGGCTGCTCTAGTAGATCAATTAGGGAGCTACATAAACCCTATGCAGAGGGAAATCAGTCTCACCTGTGAAGAGCTGGGGCGAAGACAGAGAGACTGTGAGTCAAAAAGACTGCTGAAACTGTATGGGGACAAAAAGGTATTTTGCAAGCCTTTATTTTGATTTGTTAAACTACTGGGGTCAGCTTAGCTGCCCATTAGCATAGAAAGGGTACTCAATGTTAGTCTCCAGTGTGGATTAGTCTCCAGTGAGCTGTGGCTCAATTGGGGCTTGCTTGCTAAATAAAGCTTTCCTCATCTTGGAAGAAAGAACTGTGTCTGCTATTTATGACCCAAGACCCGGCCAGCCTGCTACACCATATACATACGTTTTGTGTTCTGCTGGCATTTTGGGAATACACATTCCTGCACATAGAATTGCCAGTATATTTGTGCCCTGTTTCCTGTGTATTTATTGAAGTTAGAGATGGAAGTACGTGCAACCAGACCAAATGCCTTAGGTTCCCTTTTAAGATGTACCACATGCTGTGGGAAAAAATGTTTTCTGATCACCCTCCAGCTGTAACATTGATTGGTCAATTGCACAATTTTGGAGATATAAAGACCACAGACTAGGCCCTGTCCCTATATGTGGGATACAAAGGTAATAGGTTTTATTCTAGCACGGACTGCTATAAACACTTGTTATTAACTGTGCTCCTGTCTCTTTAAACCCCTGCCATTGTGTTCTGTTCCATTCATTCTAACACAGTGGCAGACAAAGCTTGGGATGTTTTGCCAGGATAAATGCTATTTAAAGCCATATCACTCTCACTGCAAGAATCATTCTAATGTAGAAAGACTAAGGGGTTAATTTACTAAACACATCATTTTAAAATTTAAAGACACAGATTTTGTACCTGTAAGGATAGAGAGAACATTAATAATGTGTCTGCCCTATAATACAAGGTGCGCCCTGAACTGATCTGGATTGCCAGATGCTAAATATTTTATATATATTTAAAAAGAATATGGAACATCACATTAAAAAAAAAGTTACTACAACTCAAAGGTGATTTTTCAATGTTTTTATTCAATAGTGTAATTCCCAGAGAAGTCTAGGTTCTCAACCGTCTTAACCACTATAGCCCGCAAAATATTTATTGATATAACCACCTTTTTTAAATCATTGCATTCATTACTAATACAAAACATACATGTAACTTAAACTGCTCCATATAAACTGCTAAAATATAAATGAAACCCACTCAACTAAAGATTCAGAAAAATACATTCAATATAATGATGACAAACTACAATTTGATTTACACAAACAATGGATAAAGCGATTGCGCAGCTTGCTGGTGGATAGAATAGAAATTTAACAAAGAAAAGAGAACAATAACTGTATCTGGCAGTTGATGAATTGAAGTCTCGGTTGCAGTTGGTCTGTGGCTCTGGGAGAGTTATGGCCTCTGTTATAGTAAATTTAGACCTCTGGTAACAAGACAATTTGTATTCTGAGCTAAATGTGGGCTGGACACCTTGTGAAATGTAGTTTACACGGTGTATAAAGGTTTGGTTGGCTCCATCCATCCAACATTTGTCTAGATTTGGACCAGACTATCTATGAACCCATTAAATGTATTTCTCAATAAATACTGCCTTTGCCTGGTTTCAATCTTTACATTTTATACAAAGCGATTTATCCATTAAACTAGAAATTGTGGAGAATTGGTAGATGAATTGCAAGTCTTTGTCCCAAAATCTGCTAAGTCAGCTATTTTATGGCTCAACTATTTTGGCAAACCTTTCTTTGTTGATTACCCACAATTCCCAGTCTAGTAAATATTGAGTCAACCAAATTTGATGATGCAAAACATATATTTTTCAATGGAATTCTGCTCTTTTTCTAAACAATTTCTCTCATTTTATATGTTTTTATGTCTCACTTTTTTAACCTAGTGATTCATTTTTCATTTTCATCATGATTTTCGATATTTTTTTGCATTAGAAAAAACAGGATTTTACTCTGTAGTTAGAACGTTTTTGGATTAACCAATGATCGAGTCCAGATAAAATGTGGTGATTCTGCAGCAATGTCATCATCTGTTTCATGTATGTCCTTCTGTTTCCTGTGTATTAATACTATAGGCGTATTATTATTATTGCTACTGTTATCAGTACTCCTAGCACCCCAACCATAATTGGAATCAGCCTGTGGAAAACAAATGGACAATGGTTAGAGGCAATTCACAAACACACTGATACAAAATAGACTGAATAATGGTGGCCATGTTCTGTTAAATAAAGGTTTTAAAGAGGAGCTCCCACTTATTGCTTGTGTCCGTTATCTAACCCCTGCTGTGCTGTATGTACAGTTCATGTAAATGTGATGGACACAATGGCGGTAGTTTATGGGTGAGTATGGAATTTCTCCATTGATGCGTAAAAAACGCTAAGTTTTACATTGCTGTATAAAGGACGGGGACACTGCACACTTCGCTGATGACTATAGTGTTCCTTTAAATCATTTCTCTCTTTTATTAATTGATTAACCGGTTGATGAAGGCATGTTCTATCCACAGGGTGATAACAGGTGAGATCGCCAGTTTGGCAGAGGTAACGGATAAGGATGGGACAGAATCAAGGGGCATATTAAATGTAGTCTGTTGTGTAAAACAAAATGGGCAAAACCAAAATGACTGTCAAATGTACGCATCAACGCGTTTTACATGTCTTTCCAAACAGCTGTTCACTGGTAAATATTCCACCCATTGAAACAAAGTGATTAAAGATTTAAAGACATAAACATTTTAAATTAAATTCCCAGGTTATCCTCCAGCTTCATGGCCAGTGTCTAGCATTGATAACCACCAAGCTACGTTTATTATTTGACACAGCACACACAGCACACATTCATTACGCATAACTTACTCTTCACAATTCCTGTTATCTTGGTTGCGACCGTCAGACCATCTGAGTACACTGGTTTTGGTTGGGTTAAACCCTTAAATGTAAACCTGACCCTATGGGTGTGGGAGTCATGATAGTGCGGCTGTCACACAGCCATTATGGATGCTGGGCAGCGTGCAGATAATATCTGTGTGAGAGACACACAAAGAAGGGGTGAAAAGAGTAGTAGTGGCCAAAACACATTGCACCAGTAGAGGGGTATCTCCCATTGCCTGATGGCCCCTGATGGTTATCAAACTCCGTGATTTAGAACACAATGTGTTTCACTTTCCCAGAACAGGTGTATCATATTTTATCAACACACTCACAATGTATACTCACCTTTATATTTACCTCAAATATTTGCTCTAAAAACCGAGCAACAGATCTACACCACCACTGACTCCTACTTCTCGCCACGTAAAACCCAACACAAGTGTCTGGATTACTTTCACAACATAGTCTACGGTCAGGGCCAGGCTTAATACTCCTAAAGGAGCCTTGGTTAATGGACAGAGCACTGTTCCTATGTACAGGAATATCAACGGTATAAAGACATTGTCTTCTGCAAATTTGTATTATTCATTGTGTAACAAGTATTCATCCTACCTAGACTCTGGTAAAACCACCTCTTGAGGCAGAGAATTCCATATGCTTATTGTTCTTGAGGTAAAATCTCCTTTCTTGGGGGGCGGGGCGGGGCCGGGCCGCCGAACAGAGCGGCAGCCATGCATGCGAGCTCCGGCTTGGAGCAATCTAAATGCCGAAAATCACAGACTCTAAAGCTAGCTAGAAGCCGGGGAGGCACAAGGCATTGTGTGGGGAGAGACCCGGGAGCAGAATGTGCCAACGCTCACCAAGCTGCAGCCGCGAAGTCTGCATAAATGAGACGAACCCACAAGGCCTGCGCACACACACGGACTGCAGGCATGTAAGGCACGATGACAGAGAGAGAGAAAGGAGCGCCGGCCCGGCCCCGCTCCCCCCCCCCCCCTCTGGCCGACGGGGGTAAACCTGGCCCACAAGTCAGACCTTCAGAGACTGGGGTGGAAGCCCGCGCAATGCGAGACCCCTTCCCGCGCGGGACCAAGATGGCGGATGGCCACACACGCAGCTGGGAGCCGCACTGGGCCACCTGGACCCTTCAAGGTGATGGATCCCATGGAAGGACCCCCCGGGCGGCGGACTGCTCGGCACGGAGCCGGCCTTGGCCCCTGGATTTGGTGGTGGTCCAGGGGCAGATGCCCCCAACTCTGAGAGCCCTGTGGAGTCGAGGCGTGCTGGGACCCCGGTGGACTGGTGGCCGGGGAGGCGCTGACCGGCGCCATGCATGTGACCGTAAAAGGGTGAGGCAAAAAGAGGCTGGAGCTCCAACGGGGACCCGCAGGGGTTGGGGAGGTGCAGGGGACGGGGGCCCGAGGACTTTTCAGGGGTGGGAGTCCGCCGGGCTGTTCACGTCCCTGAGTGCCCACAACACTGTGGAACCCTATGCTGCATGACAGGGGCATGCCTTGGGGGGGCCAGAGAGGATCTGACACACGGGGGGCACTGGGAGGCCCTGGGAGTGAGCAACCAGCTTAACATATATACGCATCCCTGCCACAAGTTTGAACAGAGGTAACAGCAGGGGGAGGCTTCAACGACTACCCAGGAAGTCATCGGCCCCGCGCTGGTCGGTCCCCTCGGAGCGGACGCTACAATGCCACCTCCAGAGCAGAGACTCACCTTTTATAAATTTGTTTTATATGTACCTACGCTAAAATACGACCAAGCTGGTTTAGAAACCTGGCTAACAATGTATATCTCCTTACCAAACATGTATGATTTACTCATGTCTCTCACAACTAAAATGTCAGGACGAGTACCCAGTCTAACGTCTAGCATAACTACCCATCCACTGACATATACAGCATAAGCATGCTCCACTAATTTAACAGTGTGCAGTACTAGTCAGTTATGTTTTGCCAGCAGGATGTATTTTTATTTTTATTTTAGTAGCTAATAAGCATGAAAGTTCTAGCCTGCTCCAGATATTTGTTAGCAATGTTTTGCCTAGTGATTTCCCTTTTATTATTAACTCACGCAAACAAGATGTGCCTTAGTTAATTATACTGCTAGCACTAGCACCTCCATCTGTCAGCCTATTAACCTGAATCAGGGCTTTGCCTGCCTTACCTTACAACAGACGTGTTGGTTTAACCATGGTTGAAACTACTTTATAACAAAAATGTGCACTGTTCAGAAACGCCTAACAATTGTCTTTAAATGTTGACTTCGAAACTGGCAATAGCTGTTGTGGCATTGCTTGCTTCTTTGTATTTTTCGTGCACGGCAAAATAAAGAATTTAACATTTTTTTTTTTTAAATCTCCTTTCTTCCAGTCTTAAAGGACCACTATAGGCACCCAGACCACTTCAGCTCAATGAAGTGGTCTGGGTGACAGGTCCATCTAGGATTTACCCTGCATGCTATGCAGAGAAACTGCTATGTTTACATATGGGTTAATCCAGCCTCTAGTGGCTGTCTCACTGACAGCCGCTAGAGGCACTTCTCACTAATCACTAGAACAACTACAACTTAAAATAGTAGTTCTGGTGTCTACAGCCTTTCCCTGCAGGCTTTTTAATGTAAACTGAGCCTTTTCAGAGAAAATTCAGTGTTTACATTACTGCCTAGTAACACATTTGGTGGCAGTCACTGAGACAGCCACAAGAGGTTCTCCTGGGACAGTGTGCAGCCCTGATGTTCAGCATCTCCACGTCCTACATGGAGATGCTGAATGCTCCCCATAGAGATGGAGCAGTGTGGCAATTTGCTGTGCGTGTGTAATAGCCTCCCAATGGGAAAGCATTGGCTGAGATCATAAAATTTAATGATTTGAGTCACAGAGGCGGAGCAGGGCAAGAACAGCCGCGGACAAGCACAAAGCTGGCAAAAAGGTCAGTAAAATCACATTTATAAGGTAAAAACAAGGGGCCAGGGGCCTAAACTGTTATTTTAAAACTATAGTGTGCGCAATACATTGAAATGTGTTAATCCCCTTAAATGAGACAAAAATAGAAAAGCCCTAATTGATGACTTTATTTAAAAAATAAAAAAACATTTGCTTCTTCATACAGTAATCAAAGAAAAAAGCCCTGTGATTAAAATTACTTGGCAAAAGTTCACTGTAACTCAACAGAGATATTCATTAAAAAAAGACAAAGAGAAAGCTACTACCATCACTATCCCATCTATATTGGGGGAGGAGATCCTTTATTATTCTTTTTAAGGTAAGGGGAGCATCCACGTAATGTTTATATATAAGTGTGCAATACGGCAGTGCCATATAACCCCATGTAGTAACCAAAGGAAGGTGCTATTGGCTAGTTGTATCAAGGTTCGGAGTTGAAAGTAAATATCTACATACTGCTACAGATGAAACTAATTGTAACAACCAGAGAATTAAGCTTTAATGACAATGTTGCCAATGAAAGAAAGGGAATATTCCACAGGAAAGTTATGGAGGAGGGATTTTTGGCTCAAAGTCACAAGACAATAACATGTTTCAAAAGGTTAATCTACAATTGCTGAATAAGGGTCAAGTACTGAGGTAGATTCTAACAGGTATTTTAAAAAACACAGAATACCACATCTGTCTACTACCTCAGGGCAGAATAAAGCCCCTACAATTTTGACCCTGTAACTTTCACAAAGCAACGCGGGGCGGGGCGGGGGGGATTGTTATACTCGTGGGATGTCACAGAACGCAACTATGTATTCATCGTAAAAAAATGCAATGTGGAACTTGGAAAATAGTAAAATGTCTTTATTTCTCACATTTATTGAGATTTTATTACTATTAAATTATACAAATATTTAATAATACAAATACATTTCATATACAAATTTTCAACGTGAAATTAAAACCCTGTTTCTCCCGTACAAAATGATTTCTAATAGTGTGGGTGCATTTAATATGAAAGAGGTCAATTATAGTTCACCAGACATAAAGCACAAAGGAGTTAACATAACAGAGTAACCGTGTGATATATACACAGTTTGATATGCTTGTGTTACCATAGTAAATTGGTATATATATATAGTTATGATTCATTTAAATTAAAGAATGAGGAACAATCACCATCCTAGGGAGTCCAGAAGAACGACTATACAGAGACAATGTGATATTTCAGCTTTAATGGGTAGATATATTGGTTAACCCCTTAAGGACACAGCTTCAGAAGCTTGTCTTACGCTTAATGACACAAGCAATTTTTTTATTTTCTTGCTGTTAGCGTTCAACTACAATTTGCATCTCTCTCGTTTATTGCACCAACACATAGTATATACTGTTTTTTAAAGGACAGAAAGGGCTTTAATTTGATGTAACATATATATATATATATATATATATATATATAGATAGATATATATGAATGCTTATTTCTTAAAAAAAAAATACAGAAAAATGCAAAACAATAAAAAAGTTTTTGCAATAATAATGTGTGAATAATTAGTGCAGGTTAAAGAAAGTAATTAAAATTAAATTAATTTAGTTGTTCTGATTTACAGAATATATAATGTGTCTGGATTTTAAGTTGTTTTTGGTAGTTGCAGGTCATAAGGAGTAAAATAAACTTTTAATGTGGAGCGATTTTAGAATTTGGTATGTTTGTCTTGTAAGCTTTATAGCCATAAAAGAAAACAAAATTGCCACACAAAAGTATATATTTATATAAATTAGACATCACAGGCTATTGTCCTACGGTTGTTTTGACATTTTCTACGTAGCCATTTTACTGCCAATCTCTGCTAAACATTGGAGTAAAATTTTGTTTTTTTTTTGGTTTTTAGCAGACAAACTTATAACAAAGAACTTCTCATGTGTGTTTTGTAAAGTTGGTGTGTGCTATTCCTGTACAAAACTTTATTTTGTGTTCAGCTACATCTGCTGAGTACAACAATACCCCCATTGTATGTCTTTGGTACTATTTTGTGAAGCTACAGTGCCATATAGGAGACCTTTTTTGAGTATTTACAGTAGAATTTTGAGAGATGGATTTAATAGGCCTATGCTTCAATTTGGGGTATTATAGCAGTTTGACTGTTCAAAAAAAAACCCACAAAGGCCTACCATTTATAAAAGAAGACACTCAAGGGTATCTCATATGGTGCATATTGTGCCTTAACATGCCCCCATTTTTTCACCAATATATGCCAAAGGATGTGGTAAATTATTTTGAGCATTTTTTACATACAGATCCCATTTTTGCTGGGCATTTTGTATATTTCATATGTGCCACTAGGTTCAAACCCCCCAAATTATGCTCAGCTAAGTCTTCTGAGTAAAATGATATGCCCAATGTATGACCTAGACACTATTTTGTGAAGTTACAGTGCTGTAAAAGAGACGTGACAAGTTCAAGTTTTTAAGTGTGAATTTTCTTGGAGGGTTTTGATGCATCCGTGTTCCGCTTTGGAGCACTTGAGCAGGCTACATATTACAACTACACCATAAAGGCATACCATTTCATATGGTATGCATATTTTAAACCTTAGCGTGGGATAATTTTTCCGCTAGCTTGTACCAAGTGTAGTGGTAATAAGCATTTTTTTTCTGCCTTTTTGACACACAAAGTGAGTTTGCACAGTATATTTTGCAAACCTTATGTGTGCTACGACTGTATAATACTTCATATGTTGCTCAACTGTGTCGGCTGAGTACAGCAATACCCCCGTATGTACCTTTGCCAGGTATATGTGGATGTTGAAGGGGCACATTTGAGACGCAGCCATTCAGTTTTTTTCTAACTTTGAAGTCTTAGGCTGTGTCCATGTTCCATTTCGGAGTAGTTTTGATGGTTGGTTATTGAAACTTCCCCACAAACACATACTATTTATTAAAGAATACACCCTGGGGTAATTCAAAAGACATATTTTGAACCTTAGCGTGGGATCATTTTTTCTCTAGTTTGTTCCAGGTGTAGTGGTAATGAGCGTTATTGAATGTATTTTTTTTACTTTTTAAAACTAGTCTTTAAACATTTTTTTTGCTTATTAATTTTTGTAAACTTTCTTAAAACTTTTTTTTTTAACAGATTTAACATTTTTCTAAGCTATTTTTTTTTTTTTACCGTTAACCCCTAACTAGCAGTAAGCAGCATTAACGGTGAATTCCCCAATTTCCCATAACTTCCACCCACCCAGCTAGCAAAATATATCATTTTAAAATATTTAAATGAATTAATTAAATAAATTGAACCCCCGAGGGTTAAAAAAATAAATAAAACTTAATCCTATGGGGTTAAAAAAAAATTAGATCACAGTAAGCAGTGATCGACTGGCAGGGAAGGGGTTAATTTTTATTTGGAATGGGTAAAGGGGGTGAGATTTTTTTTATCTTAAACGTTATTAAAACTTTTTTTTTTTACTTTTTTTTTAGCTAGCTAAATATATAACTTTAAAATATTTAAATTAATTAATAAAATAATTTTAACCCGTGAGGGTTAAAAAAAAAAAAAAAAAGAATTGACCCTCAGGGGTTAAAAAAAAATCAGGTGACAGTAAAATGTAATCCCTGCCAATTGATCACTGTAGTCAGTTATCAATTGGCAGGGAAGGGGTTCATTTTTAATTAAAATGGGTAAAGGGGGGTGGGATTTTAACTAAACTTTATTTTTTTTTACACAGGGAAGCGGATCACTGATGATCCGTCTCCCTGCACGTCACAGTTAACCCGGAAGTACAGGGAGGGGGAAGGTAAAGGGACACTATAGTCACCTGAACAACTTTAGCTTAGTGAAGCAGTTTTGGTGTATAGAACATGCCCCTGCAGCCTCACTGCTCAATCCTCTGCCATTTAGGAGTTAAATCCCTTTGTTTATGAACCCTAGCCACACCTCCCTGCATGTGACTTGCACAGCCTTCCATAAACACTTCCTGTAAAGAGAGCCCTATTTAGGCTTTCTTTATTGCAAGTTCTGTTTAATTAAGATTTTCTTATCCCCTGCTATGTTAATAGCTTGCTAGACCCTGCAGGAGCCTCCTGTATGTGATTACAGTTCAATTTAGAGATTGAGATACAATTATTTAAGGTAAATTACATCTGTTTGAAAGTGAAACCAGTTTTTTTTTCATGCAGGCTCTGTCAATCATAGCCAGGGGAGGTGTGGCTAGGGCTGCATAAACAGAAACAAAGTGATTTAACTCCTAAATGGCAGTGAATTCAACAGTGAAATTGCAGGGGAATGATCTATACACTAAAACTGCTTTATTTAGCTAAAGTAATTTAGGTGACTATAGTGTTCCTTAAGTATATATAGCACATGTGCTCGCTCTGACAGCCTGTCAGAGCGAGTACTGCTGCTGGGGCAGCGAGATCGGGTGCTCCCGGTCTGCCTCTAATACAGAGGCAGACCGGAGCACCATTAACCCCGCGATCTAGGGTTAATTTTAACTCGTGACGGACGAGGTCCGTCACCCGTCGTTAAGGGTCTTCCCTGGATGATGGACCTTGTCCGTCGCCCGTCCTGAAGGGGTTAAACAATCCTTCTTTCTTGCATTGTGTTCGTGGCTGGTTTCAGTATTTCACGTTTCTTATTCACTTTATTGTAAATGAATGCTTCATTCTGCAAACTGTATCAGCCGTCGCGTGTCTGACAATCACTTCCCAGCTCTCCCTGGAATTTATTCTTTAACCTTTCTCAGTAAGGACAATTTTATGAACCTGTTAATAGAAAACACAAGTAATGGTTTAATACTGACATACAATAATTACATGAAAATATTAATTCAGTGACATTTACTGTGTGATAGGGCACATGATAGGGTGGTTTATGTCAGCACTTTTTTTATAAATTATAATAAAAGTAATTCCAGCCGTTCCTCACTGAATAGTCTGACATTTCTACCAGGTTCTCTTGTTCCACAAGATTTTCTCTAACATTTTCTCTCTTTTCTCTCTGCCCTTCTCTAGTGATTTGAACCAGTTTGAGATGTATAAATATAAATAATTAAAATGTTTCAACAAATAAGGAAAACAATTTGCTTCCAATATGGCAGCAATCAGATTTCCCACTGGATTACCGAGCCGCTAATAATACGATCAGTATTACTTATTATAATTTCCTACTTTGTCAAAATATTTACCCATTTAATGCTCATTTAACAATAAATTACACAGCACTACTTTATATCTTATCACCTTAAATGAGAACTCATCTTAGATTGTTCGCACACGGAGTCTCTGGATTTCTCACGGCAGCAGCTGTAGGTTCCATTTCTATAAGTCCCCCTGTGGTTCATGTAGTCTGCAAATGCTGACTCAATGCTGTAATTTGTGAGGCGCAGTAACTTCCGTTGATTAAAATGATTGTCCATTTGATTAGCCATGGTCTCCTCAATGGTGTGCGCGTATCCCAGGAAATGGGCGACTTCATGGATGATCATTTTTGGGCGAGAGTTTTTTCTCAGAAATGCAGTCCATTTCCAAAATGGTGAACAGAGATAAATGATTCTTTCATTTGATCGTGGATAAACATAAGCGTGCCAAGTTTTATTAATATCATCCCTGCCTCTCATGAAGGTCACTTTCTGGAGTTCACTAATGAGATCTTGTACCAGACTTGGACTAATTAATGGAATGGACTCATCCGAGGAATGGCCAGTGAAGTCTTCTGGATTCTCCACCAACAGATGGTCCTTTTTCTTCAGAGTATCAGTCAGGATATTCAGGGTTCTCTGTTTTGCTTCATCTGCCAGTTTCTGCTCATCCTCACTCA
The DNA here is from genome assembly GCF_036172605.1 of Pelobates fuscus. NCBI lineage: Eukaryota > Metazoa > Chordata > Amphibia > Anura > Pelobatidae > Pelobates > Pelobates fuscus. The sequence continues at coordinate 17,413,280 of NC_086324.1, read as the reverse complement.
AAGGAGATACTTATGTGATAACAGCACATATTGAACCCATTGTAGTTGATACTTTGTTACCAGATTGACAATGATCTAACCTGCAAGCTCTGTGCAATATATATTGAGTACAAAATTTCTGAGAAATCCAAGGAAAATCTCTGTAAACCATAAACTCCGTGATGTAGAACTCAATGTGTTTTCTTTCCTTTGAGGTTATTTCCCAGAACAGGTGTATCGTATCTTGTCAGCGATGTACACTGCACTAAGTGACATCAAAATTGTATTATTATGAGCTGAAACCCAACTTGTAGCACCCGAGAATTTAAAATGTACCTATAATCCAGTGCCAACATGGTCCTTCTCCACTTTGTGCATGATTGTGATGCTCACTGTCTGTCTCAGAGTTTTCCCAGGTTGGGGGTGGCATTATGCCCCTCTGCTTTTTTTTCCTGCTGCAGTGCATGCTGGGAGAAGGAGGATGTACTGGTCATCTGGAAGCAGTAGCCAACTTGTTGGTTAACTGAACTCAGCCAACTTGGGAAGCCACTGAGACAATGGTATAGGTTAGGAAGCTGTATAATGTGTATAGTACGAAAACCTTGTGTTGACTCATCCTGTATACAGAAAGTAATTCACTGCCTCTGGATCTGAGACCTCATGCCTGTGTGTATAATTTATTTAGTAGACATTACATTACATTACCTATTTAAGCACCAGCCCACACTTTGGGACATAACAGTGGTAAGACATTTCTTATTGAGTTTATAAACAGACAAGGTGGAAAAACATTGAAACATAGTAGGTGAAAGGACACAGTTTTGGAACATGAAGTCAATATTATAAACTGATAAATGGTAAGAAAATGTATAGCTTGGCGTACAACCGCAGCGATCAAACAGTGTTCCCATCAACGTGAATTCCCCCCTCCCCCCCCCCAAAAAAAATAAATTATTAGGGAGCTAAGCAGCACCGCCATAGGGAATAATAGGCATTTGAATTCCTGAAGTTTAAATAAAATATATGAATTTTAGTTTTGTTCCAAATTGATAATGTCTCAATTTTGGACAATCTGATATTTCAAAAATTAATGACTGGAAATAAAAAAAAAACATTTTTCACCTGTGAACAATGACTAAAAACTATAGAAAATTTCTTCTGGGTCTTTCCAGTGCCGTGTCATCTCTTCCACTTTCGGTAATAAAGAGTTTTTGTAGCAGATATTGTACAAAGCAATGAAATTAGCATGGAGGCTGATACCAATCAGTTTATTATCGCTTGTGATCGGATGGATATTCAAAGTCCTCAATGCCTTATCTAATGCATGAATTAATGATTATTTTAGAAAATGGATGCCCCTCCCATATCTACACTCAATTTCCAAACACTTTTCTTTTCTATATGATAAAGTTTTTTGTTTTTTTTTCAAAAAAAACCCCATACAGCATACCAACTTTTTAGTTCATGTAAATTGCCATGATATTAAGTTTGGTCCGAATTGAAATTCGTCTGAATATGGACTGATCAAGACATTGGCTTGATTTCCAAACCGAAATATACTCAAATCACTAATCATAGGTGATGGGCTTCGGCTGATTCGGAATTCCGTTTGCTGTTCCTTCTGCTAGTAGCCACTGCTATTTAACACCAACTTTAAATCAATTATTAACAATATGAGTGTTTTTGATTTTTTTGGTAAAGGTGCACAATAGGCACTTTTTTCCCCCTAAATTAGCATTTTCCCTAAAATTTGCAAAAAGGTGAAGGTAAAGGAGGGAATAGGGTCAGTTCGGGCAGGGGTAGTTCGGGCAGTTGGTAGGGAGCAGGGGTAGTTCGGGCAGTTGGTTAAAAAACTTTGGTTATTATGTTTGTAAGCTATCCCTACTTCAGTTCTGTTAAATAGACCACTGACTGAAGAAGCTCTGCAAGAGTGAAACACGTTTTGGCTATATTCAGGACTTTTCAAATGTATTTTATATTGTATTATTTATGCTTGCATTGAATGTTTTCATTTAATTGTACAATAAATGTTATCAATATAAGTCCATTTGAACCTTCCGAATCTTCATAGGGGTAGTGCCATCCCCATTTAATTGGCACAATACTTACATAACTCAGAGCCAGGACTTTAAGGCTCTAAAAAAAAGTGAGCACTATACCTATTCTCATTTTTTTATTCTGTTCTTACTGACACTCTAAACATTGGTTGCCTTTTTCCCCCTTTTATTTTCCTCTGAGTGAACTCCAAAGCAGACAAGAGGCATAATGCTGCCTTAAAAGTATACAAGACAAGTTACGGAATATATATATATATATATACACACACACACATATGCTCCTGTAAATGTGAGTGATCCTACTTCTCAAGAATTTACTTATTTCATTTTTAAATATCATCTGCACTATATTGTGTTTATTTTGAATCTTTTATATGTACCACAAGTTTAAGATGTCAACAAAATAATATGGAGTAAGTTACCCCACACACAGATATAGTTTGTACTAAGCGCTCCACTTAAGGTGTAGGTTTTACTTATACCACTTTGAAGTTGTTAAGAAAATGTTTGCACTGTATTTGTTGTTTATGTGTTTCTGTATTGTTAAAGGGACACTATAGTCATCTGAACAACTTTAGCTTAATGAAGCCGTTTTGGTGTAGAACATGCCCCTGCAGCCTCACTGCTCAATCCTCTGCCATTTAGGAGTTAAATCCCTTTGTTTATGAACCCTAGTCACACTTCCCTGCATGTGACTTGCACAGCCTTCCATAAACACTTCCTGTAAAGAGAGCCCTATTTAGGCTTTCTTTATTGCAAGTTCTGTTTAATTAAGATTTTCTTATCCCCTGCTATGTTAATAGCTTGCTAGACCCTGCAGGAGCCTCCTGTATGTGATTACAGTTCAATTTAGAGATTGAGATACAATTATTTAAGGTAAATTACATCTGTTTGAAAGTGAAACCAGTTTTTTTTTTTCATGCAGGCTCTGTCAATCATAGCCAGGGGAGGTGTGGCTAGGGCTGCATAAACAGAAACAAAGTGATTTAACTCCTAAATGACAGTGAATTGAGCAGTGAAATTGCAGGGGAATGATCTATACACTAAAACTGCTTTATTTAGCTAAAGTAATTTAGGTGACTATAGTGTTCCTTTAATGTTATTGTTTATGAATGTGGGTGTCATGATTCTGAGCAGGTCAGGTAAGAGACTAAAACTGGGGTTGACTTCAGGGTCTTTATTTGTGATCTTAGTCATAGTAGAAACAGGACATCCTATAATTAAAATTATATGAAAGAGAGCAAACACAACCAAATAACAGGTAAGAATAACTAGGCTATGAAATAAAGGGTTTAGACAATAAGCCCAAATAAGGAAATAAGGTAACAGGTAAACCTATAAATTAAGTTATAGGTAGGAGATTGAAGAATAACCTGTAAGAGAAATTATAGGTAAATCTCTTGAGGGTTAACAGAAAAACAGGAGTTGGGCAATATGCCCCAGAACAGGATATAAAGACAGGGAAACCCAAAAGAGAGATAGGTAAAGCAAGATAAGCAAAACCTATTAATGTAAAAATAGGTTACAGGTAAACAAATAGCTAACCAGAACTAAAAAGATTAAGTCGTACAAGTGTGAAGTTCAGTTCTTCAGCCTCTTTGCATTAGAGGTTGAAGTGCAGTTACAGGTCTTTCATGATAGATGCAAATATTATGTGAAATGTTTGTAATTCCAAGGTAGGAGTAATGTAGGTAGTTACAAAGGAATAATACATTGAAGTACGGTGTTGAATTAAGCAAGTTGGAAGTAAAGCAGGATGTAGAGCTGTTCAGGAAAGTTTGGAGCAGGTTGGTTATAAGGCAGGTTTTGAAGCCAAGAAGGTAAGTCCACAAGTTAGAACAAAGGAGCCAGGATCTGAAGTCCTTCAGGCAAATCACCAACTTCAATGGCAAGGTGAATTGGGCGTAACCTTTTGTAGCTTCTTAATAAGTCCAGGCAGGTGAGAATGAGATGGAAATCTCAGTGCTAGTGGTTAGGGAAGCCACTAGTGGCAAATATTAGTTATGCAGGAACAAAATTAGGAAAAATGAATCAAGTTCCTATTATTAGAATTTGAATTCTGACATAACCTTATCCTTAAAGGACCACTATAGGCACCCAGACCACTTCAGCTTAATGAAGTGGTCTTGGTGCCAGGTCTATCTAGGATTAACCCTTTCGGTTGTAAACATAGCAGTTTCAGAAAAACTGCTATGTTTACCTATGGGTTTATCCTGCCTCTTGATTGTTTGTGTGCTTTCAATTTAAGACACATGGCTGGGTTTGAACTCACAGCTCCAGCATCCCAGTCAGGTTCTCTGCCATGCTGTCTACCAGAGGGCTTCAGTTTCTGTCTGCATTTTTCTGCTTCCTGATCCCCTTGCCCTGGATTAAGCAGCAGTTATCCACCTGCAGCCCTTTTCCAATTAGGGTCAGCTGCACCTAATTAGAAGGCTGTAAAAGCCAGCCCTGCCTGAGACCTATTATCTGGTCATTTTTTGCCTGTTTGGTGTTTCCTGACGGAATTTTGCTACACTACTGACTGATTTCCTGGACTCTGACTGCTGCCAGCCCTGACTTCTGCTTCTTGTCTGACCCTGCCTTTGGATTACCCCTTTATCTGTACTGTGTTTTTGGATTTTGTCTCCTCCTTGTGCCATCTCCTGCAACTGGGCTCCAACTCCTGGTAAACTATTCCATAAGTCCCCAGGTGACTGTTACATATTTATATTTACTCCCAAATGAAAATGCAAAAATAAATGCATGCTCTTTGGATTAACAATCTGCTAATAATACAGTCAGCACTATCTATTGTAATTTCATACTTATCAAATATTTTGCTATATACACTTTATTTAACAAATATACCGCATTGCCATTAATTATGAAAATAACGCTTCCATTGCCTTGCCCGTATGTAAGTGGAAATAACAAATAATAATAAACTTATCTTTGGATATGCAGCATTTTCCCTCTGGTTACCTCCCAATATAGTGACCAATCACAAGTCCTAAACAGAAAGCAGATGGGTCCCTAAATTGTGCAATCACTAAAAAACATAAATAAAACAAAACCGTGCAATGTGATTTAATTATCAAGAACCAAGACACTTCATTGTAGCACTCACAAATTTGATGTGATATATGAGCCTTTAAGGTGCCTCCCCTGTTTTTTATGGGGGGTTGTATCTCCCTTCTGCCGGTGGTCCCTAGAGGAATTCCGGAACTAGGAAATGGTTGTAAAAAGTGCTTTTATTGGCAAATATTTAGTAAAAGTAAATTAATATTAATAAAACAAACAATGATCCTACGCGTTTCGTCCTCCATAGAGGACTTCCCCAGGGACCAAATAATAAAATCTATACAATGATACAAATAATGCCTGGTACATCCTACCCTCCCCCTCCCAAAGCCCCCCTTAAATACAATAGTTCAAGAGTGTCCATTGGTGGTGTGGTGGGTGTTGCTCCGTTTCTGCTCCTGATTGGATACATGGTGGGTCTCCGAAACACGTGCGTCAGGGGCTCCGTGGTATCCTCCAATAGTAGCTACACGGCTGCAGGAAGGAGCAGCAGTTAATTACATTTATTTATACAGGATCCACTATACTTTCATTGCTAGCATTTTAATCATTTGTTTGTAAGGACGTGGACAACATTGGCATAAGGAGTTGTATAAACTACCGATAGGTGCCCTCAAAGTCACAGAGAACCTATGATTAGTTACACTAGCAGAGTTATTTAGACTAGTGACAGCCATTTATCTAATCAATTTAGTCCTATATGCTTTGATTATTTGTGCTACCTTATAGCGTTATTTAGGCGGTAGTCCCCCTTTCATTTTAACGGGTATTTTACTTACCATTTTCTTTTTTTCACATTTATTTCCTTTTTCCTCTATTCTTCTCTCCTACTTCCATAGATTTATCATAAATTGTGAATATGCATTCCAATGTTAATATGCTATTCTTAACCATCTATTAATAAAAGTGAAGTTTTATATTCTACAACATAGAAATTTGGAAGCTTGATAGTTGGGAGGACAGGATATACACCATAGAGGACAAACAATCAAATGTCACCAACAACAGAAAGTCATCCAACATGTTCAGATTAGGCATCAGCAACTATTGATAACATTCAAAACCTTTTGATTTTCCTCTTGTTTTCTTGACTGTCCACCTCCTACATAGTTCCCCTTTTTCCAGTGCATCTGAGGGAAGTCCCCTAGTGCTCTATCCAACGCTCGCAGGTCCACCTCGGTCACTGGTCAACCGGGGTGGATATATTGGCAATCCCACCCCTAAACTTTAACGTTTGGTCTTTGTGGGTACCTATCACACACACACATCCCTCTCTTGGCCTTTCTTGTGGGTTTCTCTTAATCCCCCTTAAACTTGGTGTCTCTTAACCCCTTTCACCTTGTGTGTCTCTTAATCCACATTACTTCTTTTGTATCTCTTACCTCTTGTCTGTTTCTTAACCGTCTTACCCATTGTTATCCCCTACATACATATACAGTGACATGGTTACATAGTTGTCTAGGTTGGAAAAAGGACTAAAGTCCATCAAGTTCTTGTCTATGAATGCATGCATTAATATATATATATATATATATATATATATATATATATATTCACACATACAAACATTTGACATGCCCTGGGTTGTCTACTTCTGAAAATAGTATGCCATGGTGGAAATATTATCAGCCAGGGTATAATATTGTCTTAGTCACTTTGTCAAATTTCCATGTGTGGAATAGGCAAGCGGCAAAGCTGAATACAAATTTGAGCATTTCATCACAGAACGTTTACGGATAACATAAACAGTGAAAGTGCAGTATTTGTGTGAAAATGCCCCCCAAAAATATCCCAACATTATATGACTAATAAACTTGTGACTAAGTGGTTACTAAAAAAGACTGGATACATCCATTTTTGAATGCACTGGGCTGCCTACTTTTACAAATGGTATGCCACAATGGGGGTAATTCTCATTCCTGGGCTGCCATACTATGTCAAAGGCAACATAGGCCCAGAAAAGCAATCTGTCGGATATCCACAAATGAAGATTGCTGGTCATATTTGATCCCGTCAAGAACCAACATGGAGGGGGGCATTGTTATACTCATGGGGTAAAACCGAATGCAAATATGTATTCATAGTAAAAAAAATGCCATTCAGAACTTGGAAAATAATAAAATGTCTAAATTTCTCTTATTTAGATTTTATTCATATTAAATGTGAAATGAAAGCCCTATTTCTCCTGAACAAAATAATGTTATAAGTGTGGGTGCACTTAATATGAAAGAGGTAAATTATGGTTGAACAGACAGGTAGTTTAAATTTTAGGTTTTATTTTGGTTCCAAATTTGTACAATTGCTTTAACCCCTTAAGGACCAAACTTCTGGAATAAAAGGGAATCATGACATGTCATGTGTCCTTAAGGGGTTAAAGGCACACTATAGTCACCAAAACACTTTAAGTTAATGAAACCGATTTGGTGCGTAGCTCATTCCCATGCAGGTTGACTGTTCAAATCTCTGCCATATAAGAGTTAAATAACATTGTTTATGCAGCCCTAGGCACACCTCCCTGCATGTGACTTACACAGCCTTTCTAAACACTTCCTGTAAAGAATCGTCTAATGTTTACACTTACTTTATTGCAAATTATGTTTTAATTTAGAATATATCTTGTGACGAAACCAACCTCGCCACTGGGCATTGGAGAAGCCTGTTTGCCCGCCTCCTACCTGCTGACTATGGCCCCTTGAAAATTGGTACGTTTAGAGAACTATATTTGGGCATATTGTATTTTATTGTGCGACTGCTGGCCCTTTAAGCACAGTGAATGGTATTTTATTGTACTGCTGCTGGCCCTTTAAGAACTGTCTGGGGACATATTGAGACTTTGGGTAACAATACCCTTTAAGACTATGGCCCCTGAAAAGTATGAACTTTTATTGTGTGTGTATGGCCATTTAAGAACCGTCTGGGGACATCTTGTAACTTTGGTGAACAATGTCCCTTTAAGACTATGTCCCCAGACCTGTAAAATAACTTGCCCCTGGCTCTCTCCCACTTGGTTCAGTAAATAGGGCTTACTGAACCAAGTACCACACAGGCGGACCACCCAGAAGCTAAAGTGTGCAGGCAATTTACCTCCCAGGCTGTGAGGTTACTGCAGGTTAATTGCACGTGGCGGCGGCCATCTTTGTTCAGTCGAACGCGGTCAGCGGTGTATGCTAAAGATTCTGTGGAACTGAAATCGGCTACACATTTTGCCGAACACCGCTGACCCTTACCTTCTCCCATACGGAACTTGCAGCTCCAGAGACTAAGTCCCGTTCGAAATGGGACTTAGTTGTTTTTCCGCATGAAATTGACCGACCGCACAGCCCAAATCTATGGAACTGTTTTGGGCAGGAAATTGTGCTTGCGGTCGGTCATAAAGGACTTCCAGCTAACTTTTGATCCACTGGAGGGATTGGGCTGATTTTTGGAAGGGTTTATGTTTGAAGTGTGCTGAGTTCAAATATGTAATTGTTATGAATATTGGATGTAGGGTTTTAAAGTTATAGCACATGTATAAAAACTGTATTTTCCCTGGCTGTAATAATTATGTTAACTGGTTATCTGAGGGGAGGGAACTTGTGGGTTGTAACCGTTATGCTATTGGCTGTTTTACCCCGCCCCTGTGGGCGGGCTTTTATGTGTAAGATGGAAATAAAAGCAGACTGGGTGTGCTAGCACCTCAGATCATCTTGTACCTTCATGAAGTTTCGGCTCATGTTTGGGGGGATTGGAGAACTACACTCTGGGGATTGCTATAATCACTATACTCCCCAGGGTATAATCGCTGAGCTCTGCTAAGAGCTGGTTCCTGTTCCTGCGCTCTGGAATTCGGAGAGGTCCATCTACTGGAAGCTAGACCCTGGTCGTGGGTCCAGAGTGGGTAGCGTGGCGAGACCCCAACCAAGCTGCGGCGGTTCGTGGGAGTCTACAGTGATTATGGTGTCTGGTGGAGTGCTTGGAGACCTCGGAAAGCACTAGGAGCATCCGTCAGCGGAGGGTACCCGGTCGGGGTGCCAGCGGTTCCGTTACATATCTCCTGTTTGTTAATAGCTTGCTAGACTCTGCAGGAGCCTTCTGTAGGTAATTAAAGTTCAATTTACAGAGCAGGAGATAAAAACCTTTAAAGTAAGTTACATCTGATTTAAAATGAAACCATTTTGTTTACATGCAGGCTGTGTCAGTCATAAACAGAAACAAAGTGATTAACACCCAAATGGCAGTGAATTGAGCAGTGAGACTTCAGAGGCATGATATATACACTAAAACGACTTCATTAAGCAGTTTTGGTGACTTTAGTGTTCCTTTAAGGGGTTAACATAATGAGAGTAACAACTTGATATGTACATACAGTGTAATAATGCTCTTGTTACGATAGTTATGGTTGATTTTCTTTAAATTAAAGAATGAGGAACAATCACCATCCCAGGGAGTCCAGAAGAGCGACTATACAGAGACCATATTATATTCTAGATTTAATGGTTAGATATATTGGTAGAACATTCCTTCTTTCTTGCATTGTGTTCGTGACTGGGTTTAGTTATCAGTATTTCACGTTTTGAAGTTTTATTAATTTTGTTGTACATTCATTTTGCAAACTGTATCAGCCGTCGCGTGTCTCAGAATCCCTTCTCCGCTCTCCCTGGAATTTACGCTTTAACTTTTCTCAACTTCAAGGACAATTTTAAGTACCTGTTAATAGAAAACACAAGTAAACTTCATGGTTTTATACTGACATACAATAATTACATGAATATATGAATTCAGTAGCATTTACTGTGTTACAATGATATCATGTTCTATGGTCTCGTGTACAGCGCTATGGTCTGTCAGCGCTTTATATGTGTATAATAATAAAAGTTATGTTTCGAATCGGCAGGTTCTCTTGTTCCAGCAGATTCTCTCTAACATTCTCTATCTGCCCTGCTCTAATAATCTGATCTAGTTTGAGATGTACAAATATAAAGTATTTACAGTTTTCAACAAATAAGGAAAATTATTTAATTCGAAAACAGCAGCAATCAGATTCTCACTGGATTACCGAGCCGCTAATAATACGATCAGTATTACTTGTTATAATTTCCTACTTTGCCAAAATATTTACCCATTTAATGTTTATTTAACAATAAATTACACAGCACTACTTTATATCTTATCACCTTAAATGAGAACTTATCACTGATTGTTCGCACACGGAGTCTCTGGATTTCTCACGGCAGCAGCTGTAGGTTCCATTTCTATAACTCCCCCTGTGGTTCATGTAGTCTGCAAATGCTGACTCAATGCTGTAATTTGTAAGGCGCAGTAACTTCCGTTGATTAAAATGATTGTCTATTTGATTAGCCATGGTCTCCTCAATGGTGTGCGCGTATCCCAGGAAGTGGGCGACTTCATGGATGATTGTTTTTGGGCAAGAGTTTATTCCCAGACATGCAGTACTCTCCCAAAAAGGTGGGCAGAGATAAATGATTCTTTCATTTGATCGTGGATAAACATAAGCGTGCCAAGTTTTATTAATATCATCCCTGCCTCTCATGAAGGTCACTTTCTGGAGTTCACTAATGAGATCTTGTACCAGACTTGGACTAATTAATGGAATGGACTCATCCGAGGAATGGCCAGTGAAGTCTTCTGGATTCTCCACCAACAGACGGTCCTTTTTCTTCAGAGTATCAGTCAGGATATTCAGGGTTCTCTGTTTTGCTTCCTCTGCCTGTTTCTTCTCATCCTCACTCAAAGGAGACCCTTCTCTGATCACATCACATGTTGAACTCATTGTAGTTGATGCTTTGTTACCAGATTGACAATGATCTAACCTGCAAGCTCTGTGCAATATATATTGAGTACAACATTTTGGGGAAATCCAAAGAAAATCTCTGTAAACAATGATCAAACTCCGTAATTTAGAACACAATGTGTTTCACTTTCTTTTTAAGACGATTTCCCAGAACAGGTGTATCGTATCTTGTCAGCGGTGTGCACGGGACTGACAGGACATTTTTATTATGATGAGCTAAATCCCAACTTGTAGCACTAGAGAATTTAATTTACCTATAATCCAGTGCCAACATGGTCCTTCTCACTGCTCCGCTCTGCAATCTCAGAGACGGACTGAATCCAATACTTCCCTATGAGAAGACAAAATTAATGTACTAAAGCACCCCTGTACTCAATAACCCTTATTATTGAGATATAAATCAGGGAAACCTTACACAAGAATCCCTGGTTTGGTATTTAATAGAACTAAGTAACTGATTGAAATGTCTTCAACAGTATACCGTGTGTGAAGAAATTGCTAGAATTCCGCAACAGATAACCGTCTATTTTCAATTGCCAAAAAGAAACATCAGACTGACTGAATTGGTGATTTAAATTAAAGTCAAGATATACTGTGTCTCTCTCTCTCTATATTCCCTATTAGTATAATAAACATCCCCTCAGCAACATTCATGATTTACAATGTCCAATAATCTGGAGCAGTCTTTGAAAAAAGGGAGTGGAATTTAATTGGGGGGAAAAAAACTAGTATTCTAATAGGGAGAGCTCACCTAAATTGTCAATTAACTGGTAGTACAGGGGGTTGTTGGAGTAAAAAGGTAGGGTAATTATTGTGAGATAAGTATACAAAGCGAGATGATCTAGGAAAATCCGGAGAGATAGATGGAGGGAAAAGGTTGCATTTAGACACCGTTTAGGTAAGTGTGACATAATCGGAGATGGCAAATGTCTACACTAGAGGCTTTAAAATGTCTCTATCTATATACTGCCACTTATCCTGCAAGAAGTCAACTTGTCTCTAATCTGGACTAATATAATCACCAAAATCCCTCATTATTGCAGCTTCAAGGGTGCAAAAACCCCAGAAATAAGTCAATCTCCTCCACCTGCACGAGTGCTATTAGTTCCTAATACTGAAATCCTATAGCACCTTCATGGATGCTAATAGTAAAGGTCCCTGTATAAACGGCTGCAATGGAGTGTTCTGTCTCCTAGTATACATAGCTAAACCCTCACAATAAATAAACATCCCTTTCGAAACGTTCATGATTTACAATGTCCAAATAATCTGGAGCAGTCTTTGAAAAAAGGGAGGGGGTTTGTTTGGAAAAAAAAACAACTAGTATTCTAATAGGGAGAGCTCTTTCAATCTCTCCCTAGCTCTCCCTATTAGAATACTAGTTGTTTTAATCAAACTCCCCCTTTTTTTTTTTTTTTTTTTCAAGCAAAACACATTTTTCACCTGTGAACAATGACTAAAAGCTATAGGACCTTAGTTTCGGGACTTTCCTGTGCCGTGTCACCTCTTGCACATTCATTAATGAATAGGTTTTTGTAGCAGATATTGTACAAAGCAATAAAATTGACATGAGACGGATATCAATTAGTTTATTATCGCTTGTGATCGGATGGATATCTAATGCATGAATTAATGATTATTTTAGAAAGTGGATGCTATGGAAAGGGGAAACTGCTATGTTTCACTGAGGGTTAATCCAGCCTCTAGTGGCTGTCTCACTGTCTCTTCGCGGCCCCTGAAAATCACAGTGAGAAGACACTGGACGTCCATAGGAAAGCATTGAGTAGTGAGTAGAAGGCGCATGTGGCTCTTGCCGCGTATGCGCATTCATAGCTGACGTCAGCAGAGAGAGGAGAGTTCCCCAGCACAGAGGGAGCCCGGCGCGGGAGAAAGGTAAGTGGCTGATGGGGTATTAACCCCTTCAGCCTAGCAGGAGGGGGGCCGTGAGAGTGGGGGGAAACGAGTTTTTGTTTTTTGGCACTATAGTGGTCCTTTAACACCAACTTTAAATCACTATGAGAGTTGTTGGGTTTTTTTGTTAAAGGGACACCAAAGGCACTTTTTCCCCCCCTGCATTTTCTGGCCTCCATACATTTTTAAACAAGAGAATTTTTCCATCCAAAGGTTTCACGATTTGAAAACGTTTTAATTTTTCACTCGAACCAATTCAGCCAAGTCAAATGTTGTCTAATAGTTTCCATAAACTGCTTTTAGGGGATAGTAATGCTGTTTGAGTGTTCGCACTAGGCACTGTAAATGCTTTGAGACTGCATTACCCATAATGCTTTGCCTGCCATACTCACAAAACATTCTGAGAAGAGCCTTTTTGAGAATGTTTATTAGTATATAGCAGCAAAACTCCAAGCTATAAGATGGTTGATAAAATTAGCCAAGTAAGTCCCTAGAATTATTACAATTTATAACGTTGGAATTCAACACTCCTAATGTTCGACCGCCTGCTCCAACAAGAAAAAGCCGTTAATGAATATTTGTATGACCAGGGTGCTAGGACAGCCTCTGGGGAGCTGGGAATTTTTTTGCCACGTTACTGGACGCTCATGCGCAATGCCTGTAGGCTCTTGCGTCCTTTTGAGGAGGTGACAAACCTAGTCAGTCGCACCGAAGGCATCATCAGCGACATCATACCATTTTGTTTTCTTCCTGGAGCGTGCCCTGCGAAGAGTCCTGGATCAGGCCGTAGATGAGCGTGAATAGGAAGAGGAAGAGTTGTGGTCACCATCACCACCAGAAACAGCCTTATCAGCATCGCTTGCTGGACCTGCGGCAACGCTGGAAGAGGATTGTGAGGAAGAGGAGTCAGAGGAGGAATGTGGCTTTGAGGAGGAGGAGGAGGAGGAGGAGGAAGACCAACCACAACAGGCATCCCAGGGTGCTCATTGTCACCTATCTGGTACCCATGGTGTTGTACGTGGCTGGGGGGAAGAACATACCTTCATTGAGATCACTGAGGAGGAGGAGGAACGGGAAATGAGTAGCTCGGCATCCAACCTTGTGCAAATGGGGTCTTTCATGCTGTCGTGCCTGTTGAGGGACCCTTGTATAAAAAGGCTGAAGGAGAACGACCTGTACTGGGTGTCCACGCTACTAGACCCCCGGTATAAGCAGAAAGTGGCTGAAATGTTACCAAATTACAACAAGTCGGAAAGGATGCAGCAGTTCCAAAATAAATTAAAAAGTATGCTTTACACAGCGTATAAGGGTGATGTCACAGCACAACGGGAATCTAACAGGGGAAGAGGTGAAAGTAATCCTCCCACGACCACGCCGGCAAGGACAGGACGCTTTACAGACGTGTTGTTGATGGAGGACATGCGGAGCTTTTTAAGTCCTACGCATCGCCACAGCCCTTCGGGATCCACCCTCAGAGAACGACTCGACCGACAGGTAGCAGACTACCTCGCCTTAAAGGACCACTCTAGTGCCAGGAAAGCATACTCGTTTTCCTGGCACTAGAGTGCCCTGAGGGTGCCCCCACCCTCAGGGACCCACTCCCGCCCGGCTCTGGAAAGGGGAAAGGGGTAAAAACTTACCTTTTTCCAGCGCTGGGCGGGGAGCTCTCCTCCTCCTCTCCGCCTCCGTTCCTCCCCGTCGGCTGAATGCGCACGCGCGGCAATAGCTGCGCGCGCATTCAGCCGGTCACATAGGAAAGCATTCATAATGCTTTCCTATGGACGCTTGCGTGCTCTCACTGTGATTTTCACAGTGAGAATCACGCAAGCGCCTCTAGCGGCTGTCAATGAGACAGCCACTAGAGAATTAGGGGGAAGGCTTAACTAATTGATAAACATAGCAGTTTCTCTGAAACTGCTATGTTTATAAAACAATTAGTTAACCCTAGCTGGACCTGGCACCCAGACCACTTCATTAAGCTGAAGTGGTCTGGGTGCCTAGAGTGGTCCTTTAACTGCAGATATCGACACTCTGAGGAGCAATGAACCCCTTGACTACTGGGTGTGCAGGCTTGACCTGTGGCCTGAGCTATCCCAATTTGCGATAGAACTTCTGGCCTGCCCCGCTTCAAGTGTCCTGTCAGAAAGGACCTTCAGTGCAGCAGGAGGTATTGTCACTGAGAAGAGAAGTCGCCTAGGTCAAAAAAGTCTAGATTACCTCACCTTTATTAAGATGAATGAGGGATGGATACCGAAGGGACTGACAGTGGGCGATACATTCGACTAAAAAAGGCCTGATGAGATGAGCTGCCTTGGGCTAAAAATGGTGACCCTATGTGACCCTATGTATTCTGCTCTGTGTCAGTGTGTATCAGGGATCCTTGGGTGTCAATCCATATCTGCCAAGTGACCCTATGTAGGGGGAACAGTCCCTATTCTGCTCTGTGTCAGTGTGTATCAGGGTCCCTGAGGACAGGTGTCAATCCATATCTGCCAAGTGACCCTATGTAGGGGGAACAGTCCCTATTCTGCTCTGTGTCAGTGTGTATCAGGGTCTCTGAGGACAGGTGTCAATCCATATGTCAAGGTGTCCATATGTCATATGTCAGGTGTCCATCCATATCCATTGTGATTTAGGAATGTTAGGTGATTTATGCCCTTTATGGATTTAAACCAGACTCTGCATCAACTGTGTAATTTTCCATGGGAGTTTTGCCATGGATCCCCCTCCGGCATGCCACAGTCCAGGTGTTAGTCCCCTTGAAACAACTTTTACATCACTATTGTGGCCAGAAAGAGTCCCTGTGGGTTTTAAAATTCGCCTGCCCATTGAAGTCTATGGCGGTTCGCCGTTTTGCGACTGTCTGCGGAAGTTCGCGTTCGCCATTCGCGAACCGAAAATTTTATGTTCGCGACATCCCTAGTTATAGCTTTTTATTGTCATGTGGGTTATGTTTAGTCAAAATAAGGCCAGGGACTTTTCGGTATATCAAGCAAGTTATATATGAGGGGAAAAACTCTGTTACACATTGAGAAATGTTATTTATTAAATATTTGTTAAATGAGCTTTTGGAATGTTCAGCCATAATTTTCATTTTTGTTTCCATTAAAAAATATTCTATCTATACATAGAGAAATCAAAAATATATTTAAACATTACTTTCCCGGACAAATATACACGGATTCTAGGAGGTGTTTTTTATTTTAAGTCGGCTTTTATTAGAGAAAAAATAATACATCAAATATGACACGGTGTGTCAGTATAATAGAGCCACCTGAAAAGTTTACATTAATTTAACACATCCTAGAAAGCCAGAAAGGTAATTAAACAGATACTAAATTTGATTAATCAAGAATAGACCAAGACAATATCGTGTACATAATCCAACTTCAGGAGCGGCAGAGAAGACTCTGTGGAACATTTGTAGTTAGATGTAGCCAACTCCACGAAGCTCTCATCGTTGCATGCATGGAAAAGATTTGCATTATAAAAAAAAAAAAAAAAAATGCCAAAGCAATAGACAAAAGAGAGTTATAGTCTAAAACCTTTTTAGGTAAGGCAATGAGAATAAGTGAGAGACAGAAAATAAACCCTGAGGGGGTCCCTTCATCTCCCACTCAGAAGCAAAGACAAAGGGCTCTGCCCAGCGATGGGATCCACCTTTGTCCTTTCCCTGTCATACAGAGACTAGAAACTCTATTCGAGGAGGGTCTGCGCATCAGGTGAGGATAGGTTATCTAACCAAAAAGTGCAGCGGGTTGTATGACGCTGTGTTTCGATCTCTGTTGTGGCTGACATACTTTAACCCCTTAAGGACCAAACTTCTGGAATAAAAGGGATTCATGACATGTCACACATGGGGTTAAACTGCCTAATCTCCTTCCGATGGCATTGGTTATTTAAGAACTGCTGTGTAGTGAAAGGGTTAATTGGTTAAACAATCCTTCTTTCTTGCATTGTGTTCGTGGATGGTTTCAGTATTTCATGTTTTGAAGTCTTATTCACGTTATTGTAAATGAATGCTCCATTCTGCAAACTGTATCAGCCATCGCGTGTCTGACAATCACTTTCCCCGGCATTTACATTTTAAGCTTTGTCATCTTCAAGGACACTTTTAACGCACTGTTAATAGAAAACACAATTAATCTTCATGGTTTTATACTGACATACAATAATTACATGAATATATGAATTCAGTAATATTTACGGTGTGTTACACTGATATCATGTTTTAGGGTCACATCGCTATGGTCATTTCTGCTGGGTTCTCTTGTTCCAGCAGATTTTCTCTAACATTCTCAATCTGCCCTTCTTTAATGAATTGGACCAGTTTGATATTTACACATATAAATATTTCCAGTTTTAAAGAAAAAGGGAAAACAATTCCATTAAATCAAACCCCGCCCACAAAGCATTTCCACTTGCTGATCACTTTGTGGCAGTTTATAAATTGTCAATTTCTATCAAAAACCGTGTGCCCGATCTCGACTTCAGTACAAAGCCTCTGAAAGAAATATACAAAAATAAATGCATGCTTGTTTTCATTGGGGGTATATCTGCTAAATTGTTAAAAACAAAATAATTAAATGTTCCTTTAATTCCTAAATGGCAGCAATCGGATTAACAAGTCGCTAATAATACAATCAATATTATAATTTGTGATTTACACGTTGCTAATAAACTATACGGCATTGCCATTAATTGCCTTAGATGAGAACTCATCTTAGATTGTTCGCACACAGTCTCTGGCTTTCTCACAGTAGCAGCTGTAGGTTCAATTTCTATAAGTTTTCATGTGATTCATGTACTCTGCAAATACTGACACAATACAGAAATTTGTAAGGGGCAGTAGTTTTCGTTGATTAAAATCATTGTCCATTTTGATTAGCCATGGTCTCCTCAACGGTGTGATGATATCCCAGGAAGTGGGCGACTTCATGGATGATCGTTGATGGCCGAGATTCTTTTCCCAGAAATGCACTTCTCTTCCAAAAAGGTGGGCAGAGATAAATCATTCTTTCATTTGACTGTGGATAAACATAAGTGACTCTTTTTTTTTTTCTATTATCCCTGCCTCTCGTGAAGGACACTTTCTGGAGTTCACTAATGAGATATTGTACCAGACTTGGACTAATTAAAGGAATGGGCTTATCTGAGGAATGGCCGACGAAGTCTTCTGGTTTCTCCACCAACAGACGATCCTGTTTCTTCAGAGCATCAGTCAGGATATTCAGGGTTCTCTGTTTTGCTTCCTCTGCCAGTTTCTGCTCATCCTCACTCAAAGGAGATGAATTCTTTATTTTATTATGAAAAGAAAGTGCTGTGGGCATTGTAAAAGACCACCATTACTGGTGATCCAGCACCTCGTCGGTAAAATCTGCCAGGAATCAGACTATGTTCTGGGCATATAAATAAGAGCAACTTCCTTAAGACATTGTTCAGCACAATCTAAAACTCCTTTCACTTTCATTATCAAGTTTGTTTGTTATATCAGAATAGGAGCTTCTTGCTCATAAACTAACTAAGAAATAAAGACCGTCTCGAGTATTTGGTAATGTCTCCGATGAGCTTCTAATTCCAAAGATCATAGCCATTAAATACCCATTTAAATAAAAGCTATGCCACTCTTTGTCTTCTAAATAATGCCTGTATGTTCTAGGATTCAAAGGGATCTATTCACTAAACAGCTGAAGAAATACTAGTATAAAATAGTTTTACAGTTAAATTTGACACGTTGGTTATGAACTCATCGTTTAGCACATCCACAGGGTCTATTATAAGAGAGAATAAATAAACACTTTGCCACTTTACCGAGATACATTGGAACTCTCATCTGACATCAGACTTGTACACAATAGAAAAATTTAAGTTACAAGTCTAATTTTGACTGCAAGTTTAAATTGGCTAATTTTGTCACTGCAGGATTTAGACTTGTCAAAATTTTGGCCGTGCAAATGATTCAGGAAAAATGGTTTGGGCAAACCAAAAAGTCGCAAGAAATGAGCTCACCTCTGTACTACAAAATATATACATAATGTTTCTATGTATATATATATTTTGCATTACAGTGATAGGATCATTTTTGTGCCCTTTTTTTATTAAGCTAATTCCAGCAAGGATTTGGTCAATAATCACGATATTGAGTGGTCGGTTGGTTTTCGGTATTCGGTTGCATATTTTAAGTGTCTGGTCTGGTTGATCACTGGTATATTTATTATTTATTTATTTTATTTTTGGCTGTCCCTTAACCATCAATCAGCTCTTTTTTTATGCCACATCCGGAAATCCGACTGTTCGAATGTACTGTTAATTCATTGTCCGTGTTGTTTGTTTCATGAAAGGTCAGAGTTACGGAATTCTGATGACCCACAGATTGGCCAAAATTCAGGCGAGTTGGAATTCATTTAAAACCAAATTGCAATTTATTGAAAACCAAATGCAAAAGTCTAGCTGACATCATTATTTTAACAAGTTCATGTGGATTATAAACGAAAGCATAATTAATTGATTATTCTACATTGTGACAGTATTAGGAAATATCGATAAGGATATTTTCTTCCTTAAAGGAACACTATAGTCACCTAAATTACTTTAGCTAAATAAAGCAGTTTTAGTGTATAGATCATCCCCCTGCAATTTCACTGCTCAATTCACTGTCATTTAGGAGTTAAATCACTTTGTTTCTATTTATGCAGCCCTAGCCACACCTCCCCTGGCTATGATTGACAGAGCCTGCATGGAAAAAAAAACTGGTTTCACTTTCAAACAGATGTAATTTACCTTAAATAATTGTATCTCAATCTCTAAATTGAACTTTACTCACATACAGGAGGCTCTTGCAGGGTCTAGCAAGCTATTAACATAGCAGGGGATAAGAAAATCTTAATTAAACAGAACTTGCAATAAAAGCCTAAAATAGGGCTCTCTCTTTACAGGAAGTGTTTATGGAAGGCTGTGCAAGTCACATGCAGGGAGGTGTGACCAGTAGTGTATCCTGGTTTTTGTGCTGCCCTAGGGATTTAACTCCTAAATGGCAGAGGATTTAGCAGTGAGGCTGCAGGGGCACGTTCTATACACCAAAACTGCTTCATTAAGCTAAATTTGTTCAGGTGACTATAGTGTCCCTTTTAAGACATAATAAAGAAGGCAGCCGGTGCCATTCCTGATGCAGTGAATGCCAGTCTGCCTGTACTGTGGACATTATCATGGATATCTCTCAAGATCCTTTGTCTTTTGTTGTGATGGATTAGTTGTCAGGAGCACAGTTGGCAAGTCAAACTTTAGGCGTGCAGGTGGTCCTCACTTAACGACCTACTTGTTTTATGATGGCTCGCACTTCTGACAAGCTCTCTAGCATGCGTGGGGATTCATAGGATTCCCCATGTTAGAGAGCTGGTCTATGTTTGGAGAATTTTCCCCAAACATAGACCAGTAGATTAGCAGCAGGAAATCGCTGAAATCACTAATCTACTGGTCTATGTTCGGTGGAATTCCCCCGAATGTAGACCTGCTTCCTTGTGCATGCTCGCTAGCACATCCTCACTTACTGACCAAATTGTTCTACGACCGGGTCATAAGAACGGAACCCGGTCGGTAAGTGAGGACAGCCTGTATCCAGGGCCGGCGCGTCCATAAGGCGGCACAGGCGGCCGCCTTAGGGCGCACCGGCTCTGGGGGCGCAAAATTCCAGTGACCGGCAGGAGGGAGCTGCTGCGCGGCGTGCGGCTGAAGTTGATTAGGAGGCGGCGAGGGAGCTCTCTGATCTCTCTGACCGGCTCCCTCGCGCGCCTTTTGCTGATGCCGCGGGAGCCGGAATATGACGTCATATTCCGGCTCCCACGGCATCAGAAAACAGCCTGCGAGGGAGCCGGTCAGAGAGATCAGAGAGCTCCCTCGCCGCCTCCTAATCAACTTCAGCCGCACGCCGCGCAGCAGCCTCACTGGACCACCAATGAGAGACCCACGCCAGCACTCCAGGTAGGGAGGCTGGGTGGGACATTTAAATGTAATTTATTAGTAATTACTTTAATAATTACTGTGTGTGTGCATGTGAGTGTGAGTGTCCGTCAGTGTGTGTGTAAGTGTGTCTATGAGTTTGTGTGTGAATGTCAGTGTGTATGTGTGTGAGTGAGTGTGTGTGTGTCTGTCAGTGTGTGTGTGTCTGTCAGTGTGTGTGTGTCTGTCAGTGTGTGTGTAAGTGTGTCTATGAGTTTGTGTGTGAGTGAGTGTGTCTGTCGGTGTGTGTGAGTGTGTATGTCAGTGTGTATGTGTGTCTGTGAGTTTGTGTGTGTCTGTCAGTGTGTGTGTGTGAGTGAGTGTGTGTGTGTCTGTCAGTATGTGTGTCTGTCAGTGTGTGTGTAAGTGTGTCTATGAGTTTGTGTGTGAGTGAGTGTGTCTGTCGGTGTGTGTGAGTATGTCAGTGTGTGTGTTCGAGTATGTGTCTGTGAGTTTGTGTGCGTGTGTGTGTGTGTGAGTATGTATTTTTCTGTATGCCTGTCTGTATGTATGTATGTATCTGTATGATGGTATGCCTCTGTATGTATGTATGTGTCTGTATGCCTGTATGTCTTGTACGTATGTTTCTGTATGTCTCTGTATGCATGTATGTAACTGGATGTATGTTTGTCTCTGAATGTCTGTATATATGTCTCTGTATGCATGTATGTAACTGTATGCCTTTATGTCTCTGTATGTACGTATGTGTGTGTCTGTGTGTCTCTGTATGCCTGTATGTCTTTGTATGCATGTTTCTGTATGTATGTATGTGTCTGTATGACGGTATGCCTCTGTATGTATGTATGTGTCTGTATGACGGTATGCCTCTAAATGTATGTATGTGTCTGTATGCCTGTCTATATGAATGTGTCTGTATGACGTTATGTCTCTGTATGCATGCATGTATCTGTATGTGTGTATGTCTTTGTATGCCTGTATGTCTCTGCATGTATGTTTCTTTATGCCTGTATGTCTGTATGTATGTGCCTGAATGTCTTTGTATGTATGTTTCTGTATGCCTGTCTGTATGTATGTGTCTGTATGACGGTATGCATGTATGCATGTATGTCTCTGCTTGTATGTCTCTGACTGTATGTGTCTGTATGTCTCTGTATGATTATTGCTGTCTTTGTATGACAGTGTACCTGTATGACTTTGACTGTGTGACTAAAAAATGATGCCTGTGTGCCTGTGGCTTGGGAGGAAAGACACACAGGTGAAGATGCATTTTTTTTTTTTAATGAGGGTTGGGGGCGCCAAAATGCATCTTCGCCTGTGTAACTAAAAATCCTAGCACCGGCCCTGCCTGTATCTGCAAAGTGCTGACATTATAGCTGCACTGGAATTGTCCTTTGCTGGACATAGCGAGGTGTGTAGTTCAATTTGATGGCGAGGTAGGTTTAGAAAGTCTAGGAAAGGTTTTAACTGGATATTTGCGAGTATTAGCTGCACAAAAGTACTGCCAAGTGGCGATCTTACAAGTGCAAGATCTTCCGGATATTATTTTTAAACCTTTGTCCCTCTAATTTAAGACTATGTCCTCTTGTTGTTGTAGTTTTTCTTCTTTTAAATATAGTCTCCTCCTTTACTGTGTTGATTCCCTTTATGTATTTAAATGTTTCTATCATATCCCCCCTGTCTCGTCTTTCCTCCAAGCTATACATGTTAAGATCCTTTAACCTTTCCTGGTAAGTTTTATCCTGCAATCCATGAACCAGTTTAGTAGCCCTTCTCTGAACTCTCTCTAAGGTATCAATATCCTTCTGAAGATACGGTCTCCAGTACTGTGTACAATACTCCAAGTGAGGTCTCACCAGTGTTCTGTACAATGGCATGAGCACTTCCCTCTTTCTACAGCTAATATACAACCAAGCATTCTGCTAGCATTTCCTGCTGCTCTATTGAATTCTTAGAGCAAAATGTTGTTCAGAGAAGTCTTGAGGTTTCATTTTGTGGTCACATCATTTTTTAACTTTGCTGTAGATATGTGGCCTTCAGATACAATGAGGTCATACTGCAACCTTTGGTGTGTAAAAGTATAAAATATAAAATTCCCAAAAGAAAATACCGGTCATCCAACTTTTTGGGACTTTTCCAATGCGCGCAGATATAACTAGTTTCACATCTTGAGACCTGATGAGTATTAGATCATTTAAGTGTGAAAGCTCTCAAATCCTTTCCTAATGCATGAAATCCTATTTCTATTTTAAGCAGTAAAAATATCCTCCCCCCAAAAAAAGAAAAAAAAAGAAAAGAAAATTTGACTTTGAATTGTAGCTATAAATGTATTTCATCAATGGCATTACCTTGTAGAAGAACTCACCTTATATCGGCCTCAATTTAAGATTTTGGATAAGGTAGGTTTTCATTCAAATGATTTAAGATTTTCAGATAAACGTTTAAAGTTACTTATAATTCTGAAAATATATTACGATATTTATGATATAATGTAATTATATATGATTTCTTTTCAATATTTTACTATTTCAAATAAGTTATATTAAAAGTTTAGCCAAAAATATTAAATAATTTTGAGAAGCTTATCCAGAAATGGTAAATCGAGGGCATTGTATGCATTGCGAGTCTGTGGTTCCCTCATTACAGTTATAGGAACCATGCAGCTGTAGGAACCACTTATATAATTCCCGTTGTGATTAATAAACAATACAGAAATCTTAAATAAATAATAATGAACAGTTTAGCTAAAAAAATATGTGGAATACTTAGAGTAGAGGTTTTTGTAGCAAGTGGGTATGTCCTGGGTAGGTAGTGTTATTCCAGTCTTGCCATGTGGGCACATATATAATAACGCTAATTTAGAAACAGAAGTGCATTAATTACCCTATTCAACTTGTAGGACTTGAATAATGTTAGGTGAGAAAGTAGAGAATGTTCTCCAGATATTTGTTCCATGGAACTAAGAACTCCAAAATATGTTGTGATGGCAACACAACATTTGTGTATTATCCCAACAATCCCTCCCATACACATTCTCCCCACACCCCCCACCCCCTCTCAGTTTTAGTAGTTCAGAAGTGTAATAGTAAATATAATAGCAATGGGACATCTCTTGGGTGTATATTTATGAAGGCATTTTTTGAGAAACACCATCGCAATTAGTTGTGATGTTTCTCAATAGGAGTTACCTGATCCTCTGACAAACTAGATAATTAATCAAATACTACCAAACAGTATCCAATTACAATGATGTAATCAGTGGTCTGTGTTTCTTCTGTGTCTTTTTCCACGTTGATTGAAATATTCTTTTAAATATACCGTATTTATCTTTTTGGGTAAAAGGCTCACCATGTTAATATACGTCTATATTAACAAAAAATACTAATACGCAATCTGACTTATGGTTTCTTCAGGTTTATTCTTACAGTTACTGATACATAATAAAACAACAAAGAATGTTACAGGATAATGGATGTTCAACAGCGGATGGTAATTGCTGGACTCCTGAAGGGAGAGTTTGAGTCTACATAGTTAGACAGTCGGACAAGAACAACCTTGTGCGGCAACAGCAAAACCTCGTGGTCCTTTGTTCACTATCCTATATTGATATGACCATAATGACGTCAGAGTACAACCCTAGCCATATAAGGACAAGACCCCCAATCCACATTCCAGGGTTCTCAGACAAAGAAAGCCTTGTGACTTATTGGTACCATCTGTTACTTATGTCAATCCAGACATCCATGCATAATCAATAGAAACATAGAATATGCAATATTCTGCAAATGATGGTCTATACGAAACTGTGTTATTTGAGGTATCAAAAAAAGAGATCCATGACATGGAAGAAAAGAGAAGAAGAAAAATAATGCAGAGGAAGCGAAAACCCCAAAGCCCCGCACCTGCCATCACCCCATTCCACTTCCCCTATTATCCTTCCCTCCCACAATATGAATTGAGGATTTCATGTCAGTCTAGCTTTCTGTGTCCCCAAACCCACCTGCAAGTCTTCCATGACGGGACAGATAAGCATCCCAAGCTATGTTCCAGCTGTTATTGGTATATTGTGGTTGAAGGTGACACCTAAGTGGTCTTGAAGCTTGCAGTGTAAAATAACTTGGTAGCCAATAATCCTTTAAAAATATGTTTTCAACATATTAAATATCACAAATATATCATACATGAAAAACATTAATCTATCAAATCAAAACCCAATTGAGCATCTGTGGAATGCGTTGGAACAACAAATCCGATCCATGGAGGCCCCATATCACAACTTGCAGGACTTAAAGGATCTGATGTCTTGGTGCCAGATACCACAAGACACGTTCAGAGGTCTCGTGGAGTCCATGCCTCGATGCATCAAAGCTTCTTTGGCATCACAGGGAGGACCTACACAATATTAAGCAGGTGGTTTTAATGTTGTGGCTGATCAGTGTAGGTTTATAGAGTAATCCAGTTGGGGACTCTTTGCTCATTATGTCATGAGATACAATAGACTGTAAGCTCGTTTGAGCAGGGTCCTCTTCAACCTATTGTTCCTGTAAGTTTTCTTGTAATTGTCCTATTTATAGTTAACTACCCCCTCTTATAATACTGTAAAGCGCTGCGGAATCTGTTGGCGCTATATAAGTGGCGATAATAATAATAATAATAATTGAATTTCACGTGGGAGAGCTGCTCGGCATTTGGAGTTTGTACAGCCTTGTGGATAGGCTTAGTCTGATAAACAAATGATATAGGTCCTCTTTGTAATGATACATATGAGGTAATATATGAGATCACGTAGAAAATAACTGTAGATCGAGCTACATAATGTTTCTTCTGTTATTTCCAAAAGGAGCACAAATTAGGGGAATTTCTACAGTCACACTGCATCATGTATTTATCTTATGTTTATTCAAATTTTTATTGAAGTCTTAGTGAGAAATTCTCAGAGGATTGGATAGACCCATAATCACCTCTATTTATTATGTTTTATTGTCCTTCAACATTATCATAAAGGCTTTTACGATTTCTCTGACTCACATTAACCCCTTAACGACGAGTGACGGACGAGGTCCGTCACTCAGGGGAATGCGTTAATGACGAGTGACGGACCTCGTCCGTCACCCGTTAAAATTAACCCCAGATCGCCGCAATCGCCCCAGAGCACCGGATCGGGCTGTCAGAGTACATGTGCCCGCTCTGACAGCATGTCTGAGCGGGCACATGTGCTCTCTATACTCACCTCCGCCTCCCTGCACTTCCTGGTTCTGTGTGAAGTGCAGGGGGACGGATCTTCAGTGATCCTGCCCCCTGGTGTTAAAAAAATAAAGTAAAATTAAAATCCCACCCCCCTTTACCCCCCCTTTACCCATTTTAATAAAAAATTAACCCCTTCCCTGCCAATTGATCACTGACTACAGTGATCAATTGGCAGGGATTACATTTTACTAAGATCTGATTTTTTTTTTAACCCCTGAGGGTTAATTCTTTTTTTTTTTAACCCTCAGGGGTTCAATTTATTTTATTAATTAATTTAAATATTTTAAAATTATAAATTTAGCTAGCTGGGGAGGGTGGAAGTTAGTGGGGAATTGGGGGATTTAGTATTACGCTAACTAGGGGTTAACGTTAAAAAAAGTTTAAAAATAAGCTTTAAAAAGTTAAAAAATTAAGTAAAAAAAAAAGTTTTAATAACATTTAAGTAAAAAATTTAAAAAAATAAACCCTTTACCCAGTCCAAATAAAAACTAACCCCTTCCCTGCCAGTCGATCACTGCCTACAGTGATCAAAATACAGATCACAGTATTATACTGTTCTAATTTTTTTTTTAACCCCTGACGATTAACTTTTATTTATTTTTTAACCCTCAGGGGTTAAATGTATTTAATTAACTAATTTAAATATTGTATAATTAAATATTTTGCTAGCTGGGGTGGGTGGGAGTTATGGGAAAATGGGGAATTTACTGTTAGTGCTGCTTACTGCTAGTTAGGGGTTAACGTAAAAAAAAAAGCTTAGAAAAATGTTAAATCTGTAAAAAAAAGTTTTACGAAAGTTTAGGAAACTTTAAAAAAATGAATAATCAAAACAAAAGTTTAAAAAATAGTTTTAAAAAGTAAAAAAAGGTTTAAAAAGTAAAAAAAGACATTTAATAACGCTCATTACCACTACACCTGGTACAAGCTAGCGGAAAAATGATCCCACGCTAAGGTTCAAAATATGCATTTTGAAATACCCTGGGATGTCTTCTTTAAGAAATGGTATGGCTTTATGGGGTATTTGGTTTATATAGCCTGGTAAAATACTCTAAAATGTGACATGGGCACAGCGTAAAAATTCAAAATTTGAAAAAAAATGGAATGGCTGTGTCCCAAATGTGCCCCTCCGATGTCCACATATACCTGGCAAAGGTACATACGGGGGTATTTTTGTACTCAGCAGACATAGCTGAGCAACATATGAAGTATTATACAGTGGTAGTACACATAAGGTTTGCAAAATATACTGTGCAAACTCACTTTGTGTGCCAAAAAGGCAGAAAAAACGCTTATTACCACTACACCTGGTACAAGCTAGCGGAAAAATGATCCCACGCTAAGGTTCAAAATATGCCTTTTGAAATACCCTGTGATGTCTTCTTTAAGAAATGGTATGGCTTTATGGGGTATTTGGATTATATAGCCTGGTAAAATACTCTAAAATGTGACATGGGCACAGCGTAAAAATTAAAAATTTGAAAAAAAATGGAATGGCTGTGTCCCAAATGTGCCCCTCCGATGTCCACATATACCTGGCAAAGGTACATACGGGGGTATTTTTGTACTCAGCAGACATAGCTGAGCAACATATGAAGTATTATACAGTGGTAGTACACATAAGGTTTGCAAAATATACTGTGCAAACTCACTTTGTGTGCCAAAAAGGCAGAAAAAACGCTTATTACCACTACACCTGGTACAAGCTAGCGGAAAAATGATCCCACGCTAAGGTTCAAAATATGCCTTTTGAAATACCCTGGGGTGTCTACTTTAAGAAATGGTAGGCCTTTGTGGGGTAGTTTGAATTTAAAACCTGCAAATATGCTTGGAAATTGCACATAGGCCCGGCGTCAAAATTCAAAGTTCGGTCAAAACTGATATGGCTTGGTCTCCTATATGGCACTGTAGCTTCACAAAATAGTGCCATAGACATACAATGGGGGTGTCCTTTTACTCAGAAGACTTAGCTGAGCATAATTTGGGGGTTTGAACTTAGTGGCACACATGAAATATACAAAATGCCCAGCAAAAATGCAATCCGTATGTAAAAAATGCACAAAATTATTTTTTACCACATACTTTGGCATGTAATGGTAAAAAAATGGGGGCATGTTAAGGCACAATATGCACCTTATGAGATACCCTGGAGTGTCTTCTTTTACAAATGGTAGGCCTTTGTGGGGTATTTTGAACAGTCAAACTGTTATAATACCCCAAATGGAAGCATAGGCTCATTAAATCCGTCTCTCAAAATTCTACTGTGAATACTGAAAAGGACAGGTCTCCTGTATGGCACTGTAGCTTCACGAAATAGTGCCATAGACATACAATGGGGGTGTCCTTTTACTCGGAAGACTTAGCTGAGCATAATTTGGGGGGTTTGAACTTAGTGGCACACATGAAATATACAAAATGCCCAGCAAAAATGCAATCCGTATGTAAAATATGCACAAAATTATTTTTTACCACATACTTTGGCATGTAATGGTAAAAAAATGGGGGCATGTTAAGGCACAATATGCACCTTATGAGATACCCTGGAGTGTCTACTTTTACAAATGGTAGGCCTTTGTGGTTTTTTTTTGAACAGTCAAACTACTATAATACCCCAAATGGAAGCATAGGCTCATTAAATCCGTCTCTCAAAATTCTACTGTGAATACTGAAAATGACAGGTCTCCTATATGGCACTGTAGCTTCACAAAATAGGGCCAAAGACATACAATGGGGGTACCGTTGTACTCAGCAGAAGTAAATGAACACATAATAAAACTTTGTACAGGAATAGCACACACCAACTTTACAAAATACACATGAGAAGTTCTTTGTTATAAGTTTGTGTGCGAAAACCACCAAAAAACAAAATTTTACTCCAATATTTAGCAGAGGTTGGCGGTAAAATGGCTACGTAGAAAGTGTCAAAACAACCTTAGGTAAATAGCCTGTGGTGTCTACTTTATATAAATATATACTTTTGTGTGGCAATTTTGTTTTCTTTTATGGTTACAAGACAAACATACCAAATTCTAAAATCGCTCCACATAAAAAGTTTATTTTACTCCTTGTGCTTTGTGACCTGTAACTACCAAAAAAAACTTAAAATCCCAGACACATTATATATTCTGTAATTCAGAACAACTAAATGAATTTATTTTTAATTACTTTCCTTAACCTGCAAGCTTGAAAAAGACCTTTGTTGGTCGAAACGTTGCTTGGCGTTGCATTTTTTCCTAATAAATCTGCATACGGTTTCAATTTGGAGTGCCTGTGGTCCTTTCTTCTTTCGTGTATAATTCTGGGATTGCTGGTCCTGATCCGGAGCACCCTTGGCCGCTGGGATTGAGTGCGGTTCCCACCATCTACTTTGCGTAGTAGTTCTATATAAATAATCACAATGATAGCAATAAATTATAATAAGGTCATATTGTTTGATGTCCTTGTGAAGTGGAGAAATAAGAATCACTATTTTACGATCAATAGTATGATTTTTAGAATTAGACTTGGATTAGAATTTATTCTGGAAAGTATCTCGAACATTCGGTATCGGTAATTGGCAGATTCAGATTAATTTCCTTCTATACTTGGTAATAAGACTTTCTTCATTTCCTCTGATTTTAAGACCCTGGGAATAGGAAAAAAAAAAAGATTTTCATGGTTTTAAACTGTACAAACAATGACTCCCTATGGTTGAATTTATAAAAAGTCCTACACAACCATTGATTAGTCTTAGAATGTATCAAACTGCAAAGTATGTCGATCCTTTACTAATAAAGTATTTAGAATAGATTTATCCACATTTCATAAAAGAACAATGAATGAAATACAATGAATTATTATTTTAGCCTGTCTTTATTAAAGCCACCATAAATAACCATTTAACATTTTGGCTCCAACAGAGCCTTTATCACTGAAAATTACTTCTGCTATTGTGAGTGCTGATTTTGCCCAATGTTTAGATGTGCATTGCACTGATAATTGGGACTGTTCTGATATTTATATTATTTCCTTTGTTATTGCCATTTATTGCACAGTCCTGTTACAGAAGAGGTCAGCAGAGAATTCTTTGCATTGACCATATATATATATATATATATATACCGTATATACACTTCGAAATAGTATTCTATGCAGTGTAAAATGTCCGCTACCTAGAGCACGTTATATTCTTCCTTTTTCGTTCATC
Source organism: Pelobates fuscus (assembly GCF_036172605.1). Classification (NCBI taxonomy): domain Eukaryota; kingdom Metazoa; phylum Chordata; class Amphibia; order Anura; family Pelobatidae; genus Pelobates; species Pelobates fuscus. The sequence continues at coordinate 17,383,099 of NC_086324.1, read as the reverse complement.
TCGTAGAATATTATAAAACATATGGGCAAAAATGATCTTAACGACACAGTGTCTAGATTCATATATATATATATATATATATATAGTTTCTGCCCATTTACCATCTGAATATGCCCGTCAAACCCAAGAATCTGGCTAGGCTTGGGGCAATGCATAAACTGCTTTTTTTATTCATTTTTTTTATGCAAGTTTTTTCTTCTGAAGGCTTTTTGGTTATTGTTCATTGGTTACATGTTTATCTTATTTTGATATGAAACTAAAACTTGGGTTAACGTAACATTGAGTAAACTCGTATCTAACGGGGCCTTAAACTGGTTCCCTAATAAATTTATAGAATAACGGGTTGCTCCTCTTGAAAGCCTGAGACGTTGGCCGGCTATCCAGGAAAATATGATATGAGTGAGTCAAGTAAGAGACTCTAGAGTGGAATGCCCAGTACGAAAATAAACAATTGTTTATTTTGTGGCGATTTTCATACATCGGGCTTCACGATTTCATAATAAAGTGTGTTTTTCTAATGAAATTAATAAAGTAAGCATTTTATCTGAACCTGATCTTTCAACTCTTCCTTAATTCTTTTTTTTTGTTAGATCCCATGATGCCCCTCATATTATTAGTTTATCATATTCTCCTGTCCCAACCCAGATTATGTCCTTTAGATTGCAAGCTCATTTTGTGTAATAGTGCTACAGGATTCCTTATGTCCTCACCAGCATGTCAAATGATGTCTCACTTTATAGCTGGTAGACTATGTAACATGCTCTGGATAACAACAGTACACAAGAACTATTGGATAACAAATAATAACTAAATATGAAGAAATGGAATAGTAAAAGATCCAACACTCAACGGATGAACATTACAACCCAGTTCCTTTGAATTACCTTAGATAAAGGCTCATCTTAGAATTTTTGCACACGGAGTCTCTGGACCTTTCACCACAGCAGCTGTAGGATCCATTCAGATAGGCACGATCATGATTCATGTACTCTGCAAACGCTGACTCGATACAGTAATTTGTACGGGGCAGTAGTTTTCGATGAGTAAACTGTTTTTCCATTCTGCTTCCCATGGTCTCTTTAACTGTGTGCATGTATCCGAGGAAGTGGGAGACTTCATGAATTATTGTTACTAGACAAGAGTCAATTTTCAGAGATTCACTTCTCTCCCAAAAAGGCGGGCATAGATAAATTATTCTATCACCTAATCTTGGATGAACATAAGCGATTGTACCTTTCTGATCTTTGCCTCTCATGAAGGACACTTTCTGGAGTTCACTAATTAGATCTTCTACTAGACTTGGGTTAATTAATGGAATTAAGGGATTGCTATTGAGGTCTTCTGGTTTCTCCACCAGCAGATGGTCCTTTTTCTTCAGAGTATCATTCAGGATATTCAGGGTTCTCTGTTTTGCTTCCTCTGCCAGTATCTGCTCATCCTCACTCAAAGGAGATGGCTTGTTTCTATTAAGAAAATAAAGTTTCATAATGATCTTACTGTTTGTAGCAAAATGAATGCCCTAACTACACTTTTATTCCCTTTTGTTTGGCTGTCCGTGCACCAAATCGTTTACCAAATCAACCAATGCATGGGTCCCCAGATTCCTTTTGTGTTTTGGGCACCCTGTGCCCATTATTGTTGCAAGGTATGTGGAATGTATTGCTTGTCTGTGCCTTTTCCCCTCCCCCTTTTTCATGTCCTATTGTTTTCCCAGCAGGGAGATGATCCAGGGACATTGCCAGACCAGTTTAATCTAGTTGCCCTGTCCCTCCTCAATCTCCCACCAGTCCTTGCTATTCTCTGACCGCACCCTTCCATAAACTTTAGTGCTCTATGTACCCTATTGTATGTAAATGAGGCTGTTGGGGGCTTAAATATGTGTGCTATGTATATTAAAGTGAATTGCTGTTTGAACCTTCACCAAGTGTCGTCTGGTGATTGGTCCAGCGTGGAAAAGGCCCTCAGTGATCCCAGTCAAGCCTCGTGACTGGGTCTGAAGTGCTCCAGGATCCCTGATAGCTCCGAGGAAGCAGACTTGGTGCCGGTACTTGGTCAGAGTACTGGAGCTCTGTCACACTGTTCATTGAATACATCCCGAGAGTCTAACACAAAATAAGATTAATTTAATTTAAATATTTAGCAAATGATATAATAATTCAGTTCAAACATTGCAGATAAAAATAAAAAAAATAGAAGCGTTGTTTAATTCTCAATGTAATCCAAAAAAGTGGAAAAGCATCAATCTGTGCATGTGTCTATATACATTCCAAATGATTGCTATAGTGAACAGTGCCACTTAAACTGAATATCAACAATCTGTGTTTCTATACTCTATAAATAATGTCAAGAGTGAACAGTGCCACTCAATCTGATTAACAATCCGTGTTTCTATACACTATAAATATTGTCAATAGTGAACAGCGCCACTGCAAATCAATATCAATAATATGTGCAAGTGTATAGTACCAGCAGCAAGCACACCAAAGTGACACATAATATCATAATAAATACCAGAATTAACAGTGGCGGACTTAGCATTAACTTAAATACTTAGACCAATAATTCTTCATAAATACAAATCTAATAATGATAATACAGATATATAATAATCGATAATAGTACTTTAATGTGATAAAATTAGTGAACATCTGGAGGTCCAGCTCATATTTACCAGAGCCCTGTCGCCCTGGCTCTGGGTATCCACAGCTCCACTGGAGAAGAATATAATCTATGGGTGTAAGAGTATTATGGGAGATGTAGTCCACAACATCTGGAGTGCCCATGGACGTATCAGCTGAGCTAGATTAAGGGTAGACTTGACTACGTTTTGAGGTGTGATTCAGTAAATGCACATTTTGTCACTCCTGTTAATTATAGGAACATAGTATTTTATAAAGGAAATCACACAAGTCACACATCAGCTCTGAACTCACCATGGTCACTTATTGCAGCTGGCATTAGTTTGCATTAGAGTAAGCACCACCGGTGATTGATATGATATCAAAGTTTAAAGATGGAGGGGCACTTGGCTCTACTCCTGGAATTTGGATCTGTCCTGTGACTTGTTGGGCTCTTCCCATTTAACCCCATGTACTACAAGTGGGGCACCCCGAGCTGCCTCCTGATACCCCATGAAAAAGGAACTTTGAAGGTCAATGAGGCCTCAGAAGTAGTCTGAAACGTGGGCTGCCTACCACCACTGAGGAGCTGCAACATCCGGTGCACTCACCACAGTCAACTACTTGGGACCCAACGGGGAAACTCTGCATCCACAGCTATAACTTGAACTGCTAACCTACACCTAAACCAGTTATTATATTGTTTAGTTTATAATTTGTATATCTTGTAGTTTATGTTTTAGTTTCACTAGAAAAATGCATGACGATGAATTTACCTACGGACACGTTCCATTCCATTACCTCCTGGGGGCATTGGGGGTTTAGTTCCCTATAATCTCCTTCACACCCCTCACCCCCCACCCATGTACGCTATACCTAAATCTCTCAACTTGATCTAGCGAAGTAGGCGATAGCCTCTTGTTGTGCTTATTGGAAGTGTACACTGTACAACATCCATATCTTGGTACAAGGCACATAGCCTTTTCCACCCCTGTGCAGCTTTAAATTTTGCTTTTTCCTTTCCCTTTCGGGGTGACAGGCTCAGTTAAACTTTATTACAACTACATATATATATTTTATTTTTATTGTATTTAAACAAAAAACTCTTAATTAAACCACTCTAGCCATTGATGCTCTTGGCATAACACAGCGGTTTTGTTTTTTTGTCTGTATTTTATGTGGATTGAAAATAAAAAAAGACTAACAAAATATAAATATATATAAATTACCTTTTGTAATTATCCCACATTCATTAAAGAAAAAAAGAACCCATTACATTATAAAAACATTCTTTAACTATTTACAGTAACAATGCACTACCTAGCTCAACAAAACACTGAACACAATTACCTTAAATAAATGCTCATCTCAGAGTTATCACAGACGGAGTCTCTGGATCTCTCTCCGCAGCAGCTGTAGAAACCCTTTGTATAAATCCCTTTATGATTCATATAGAGGGCAAACGCTGACTCGATACAGTAATTTGTGAGGGGCAGTAGTTTTCGTTGATTAAAATGTTTTTCCGCTCTGTTTTCCATGGTCTCAGTAATGGTGTGTTCGTACCCTAGGAAGTGGGAGACTTCATGGATTATCGCAGCTGGCCGAGATTCAGTACCTAAAAATGTACTTCTAAACCAAAAAGGTGGGCAGAGAAAAATGATTCTTCCATCTGATCTTGGATAAACATAAGTGATCCAGTTATCACGTACATCACGACAGCCTCTCACGAAGGTCACTTTCTGGAGTTCACTAATGAGATCTTGTACCAGACTAATTAATGGAATAGACTTATCCGAGGAATGGCCAGTGAAGTCTTCTGGTTTCTCCACCAACAGACGGTCCTTTTTCTTCAGAGTATCAGTCAGGATATTCAGGGTTCTCTGTTTTGCTTCTTCTGCCAGTATTTGCTCATCTTCACTCAAAGGAGATACATTTTTTCTTTTATGTTTAAAGAAAAGTGCTGTGGCCATTGTAAGACACTATTACTGGAGATCCAAGGTATTGTCTGTGTAGTCTGTAGGAAGTCATTCTATATAATGGGTGCATGTGTCATGGGATAGTCCCAAAAATACTTATTATATACAGACTGATCTATCAATCCAGTGAATTCCATTTTAAAACCATACTTTCACTTTCATTATCAAGTGTTTTCAAGAAAATTAGTGTCTTAATCATAAATTAATGTGGGGAAAAAACTCTTCGGTATATGAAAAGCCAAATTTTAAAGAGAAACTATAGGCAATTAGACCGCTTCAGCTCATTGAGGTGGTCTGGGTGCAGTGTCCCTATTGCACTTAGTGCTGCAATGTAAAACACTGAGTTGCAGAGTATCTGCAATGTTTATACTGCAGCACTGAGTCTGTCGCTGCTGGATGAAGACTTGGGGGGGAAAAACATGTATAGGAGTTGGTTTGGGAGAGAAATTTGGGGGGGGAAAGAGTGTAAGAGAAAGAGAGTGGGGAGAAAGTAATGAAGCCCATGGAACAACGCAGTAGGAGGAGTGTGCCTTGACAGAGCCAGGAAGTGGGCAGGTGCTAGTGTTTGGGGGTTGGATTAGTTTAATGGAGCTTGGGGGCGGAGACAGGGAGTATAAAGAGCAGCCATTTTAGAATAGGGGCCATTTTAACCAGAGCCTTTCTTACCTGTAAATTGTGTCAGGTCGGCGAGGTTCTTTTTCTTTGTCGTTTCTGCAGGATTATGGCGTCGCTAGATGAGATCCTGGATGGTGTTCGGGCAGCTGTGAAGGATAGAGGACTGGATTGGCTTCACCAGCAGTTGGGGACTGCCGGGCCTGCTCCTGCGGTACCGGCCCGTCGACCGGCGAGGAGGACGAGACCACCTCAGTGTTTGAGCCCGGGCGCTGGGCCCGCAGCGCGGCGGAGGAGGAGCCCTTCGGCGGGATGTGGTGTGACCGACGGTCCGGGTGAGGCCCGGTCAACAGAGCCAGGCAGGCGCACGGCTCGCTCCGGTGGGCGCGGCAGCGGCCTTGCGAGGACGGCCGCAAAGCGCATGGTGGCGGAAGGATCCAAGCCTCGCGGTTCCGCGGCTGGCTGGAGGAACGGTCCGGGCGGATCTCAGAAGATGGCCGGGACGGAGGCCAGGCCGGCTGGGAGTCATGTGAGCGGCGGCACGAAGCGGACATGTCCCGGTGAGTCAGCCACTAGTGCGAATGCTGGAGGGCAGGGGAGTGATGGTGATGGCGGATGTATGACGGCCCCTCAGGCCGTGGGGGGAGGCCAGGACAGCGGAGTGATGGCAGGGACGTCTCAGGCTGAGGCAGGTCAGGGAGACAGATGCAGGGACAAGGGGACCTCACAAGAAGCGAGTGGGTCTGGGCACACGGCAGGCTGCCAGGATAGCGATGATGAATCTGGCTTGGGGCAGACGGCCGAGGAGAGGCCAGGCTCGGCACTGACAGTTGAGGGACAGGGTGCTCATACTGTTAAGCTGGTTCGGGATGTCAGCGGTAGGCGAGAGGGCCCATCTGGCCGCTCCCAGGGTCAGCTTCATGACAGGGAGGCCGCAGGGAGTGAGTGGAGAGCAGAACGACGCTTCTCTGGCGTCAGGCGCAGCTTTTCGAGGAGCAGAACAAGGAGTTCAGGGAGCAGGGAAAGATCACCTGCGCGGAGCGGGTGCAGCGTAGCAGGCTCCTGTTGCAGGAGGCGTGATTCCAGGGATAGCAGGAGGAGGAGTCAGCGGAGAAGATCAGGTTCGCCGGGAGAGAGGCTCAGTGATCGGTGGAGGGGACCACCTCGTGAGGGCAGTCGCCCTGCGAGACGCAGCGTTGCTGAGGAGGATTGGGAGGAACGTAGGGAGGAAAGGCGGGTGAGGAAGGTTCAGGACAGACTACCCAGATTTCCTTCTCCCTACAGGTCTCGGAGCAATACCCCTACGGTCTCGAGGCGAGTCCAGGCGGATGGGAGTCGGCGACAACGGGATTCTCCGGTGCCTGAAAAGGTGGACGGAAGGACGGCGCCTCTGCAGCCAGCTGCGGCCAGAGGTTCGAGTGGTGAGTTCCCACACACACGACACCCAGGACAGTTGTTAAATGATTTAAGAACATTTTTAGATTCTTGGTATGGGACAGAGGGGTCGCCTGCGCAATTCGGGAAGGTGTGGGCGCGAGAGAGTAGTCGGGACACGGCTGCAGGGCTCGGGGGGACACAGCTGTCCGCGCACGGCGGAGGTGAGTCAGGAACGGGGGCTGAGTTGTCTGGGTTGGAAGGAGGGGGCGGGGAGCGTGAGGTAGGTGATGTCCCGGATGCGGCGCGGCAGAATGTGCACGTGTCCTTCGCGGGCCCCCTCGGATGTCATTTAAAAGTGGAAGTGAAAGAGAAGATATGGAAAGGTGAGTTTGTGGAGATATTTTCCCTCCTTCCCCTAGAGGAGTTCTTAGACTTGAAGGAGGAGGATAAGAAGGATGCCAAAAAGGAGGAGGAGGAGAAAAGGCGGAGGTATCGCAAGATACCTAAGACCTTTGGGAATTGGTTGAGGGCCTTCTCCATTCTAGCTAGTGTAATCGGGGAGAAGGCTCCGGGGCGTTGCTCAGAACTATTTTGTTATTTGGATGGGATAGGTGATGCGTACCGAACCTACGGAGGTTTGGCTTGGTGGAGGTACGACGAACAATTTCGTCAGCGGCTGGCAGCGAATGCGAGCATGCGGTGGGACCAAATGGACCTGCCGTTATGGATGCGCCTTATGATGGCCCAGAAGACGGCGCCCTTTCCTGGGGCAGCCGGCACGGCCTCAGGGGCCGGGTCGGCTGGGCAAAAAAAAGGTTTCTGTTGGATGTTCAACGAGGGACATTGCAAATGGGGAAATAATTGCAGGTTCCGGCACGAATGCTCAGGCTGCGGGGGGACCCACGGTGTCAACCGTTGTTTCAAAAAGGGTAAGTCTGGCGGGGGAAGTGGGCCCGCAGGGGCGGCAGCTACCGCAGCTTCCGTTGGGAGTGTCTCCGGTGAAAATAGACGTGATGTTGCCTTGGCTAAGGCGATACGTTAACAGGGAAGATGCTATTTTCTTGTGGCGGGGTTTTCGGGAGGGGTTCTTTATTCCCTACGTAGTTAGGGGACCTGGTACGTTATGTGGGAATCTTAAGTCAGTGCGGGAACACCCAGAGGTAGTGAAGGACAAGCTAAGTAAGGAAGTGCAACTGGGGAGGATGGCGGGACCGTTCTCGGCACCGCCATTGCCCGATTTGCGAATATCCCCGCTGGGCGTGGTCCCCAAGAAGGAGGCAGGCAAATTCAGGTTGATTCACCATTTATCGTACCCGAAAGGGGCTTCGGTGAATGATGACATCGACACGGCTCTTAGCTCCGTCTCTTATACGTCATTTGACAAGGCAGTCGAGTTGGTTCGGAGGCTGGGGCATGGTGCGCTGATGGCAAAGGTAGATGTGGAAGCAGCATTTCGACTGCTCCCGATACACCCGGACTGCCATCATCTGCTCGGTTGCTGTTTTGAAGGGGAATATTTTGTTGATCTGTGCCTGCCTATGGGGTGTTCGATCTCGTGCGCCTATTTCGAGAGGTTTAGTACCTTCTTGGAGTGGGTTGTGCGGACGGAATCGGCAGGGGGTGCGGTGGTGCATTACCTCGACGATTTTCTTTGCGTGGGCCCGCGGGACTCGGACCGCTGTAAACAGATATTGGACGTGTTTCAGTGGGTGGCGCACAAAGTAGGGGTTCCCCTGGCGGAGGACAAGACGGTAGGGCCTACGACGTGCCTTAGTTTTTTGGGTTTAGAAATTGACTCCAAGTAAATGGGAATGCAGGTTACCGGGGGACAAATTATCACGGCTACGGGAGCTGGTGGCCACGGTAGGGAGGGCCAAGAAGGTGACACTGCGTGGGCTCCAATCGCTGGTAGGGAGCCTTAATTTCGCGTGCCGGGTCATACCCATGGGGAGGGTTTTCTGTAGGCGCCTTGCGCAAGCTACGAGTAAGGTGCGTCTGCCGTCACATTACATTAGGGTTTCGGCGGATATGAAGGCGGATTTAATGGTGTGGGACCGGTTCTTGCAGGATTTTAATGGGACGGTGATTTTTCGAGAGCCGGCGGCATCAGGGGAGGTTGTTGGTCTATACACCGACGCTTCTGGTAGCATAGGCTTTGGGGCTTACCTGGGGGGTCACTGGTGCGCTGAGCCATGGCCCGAGGCCTGGAGGCAGAGCTCGCTGATTAAAAACCTAGCGTTTCTGGAGCTATTCCCGGTGGTGGTAGCGGTGAGTTTGTGGGGGCGGGTGTTGTCCAACAAGCATATTATATTTCACTCGGATAACATGGCGGTAGTACAGGCGATCAATAGTTTGTCGGCGTCGTCTCCCCCTGTTTTGTGTTTGCTGCGGCGTTTTGTCCTTCTTTGTATGTCTTTTAATTTGGTGTTTAGGGCTAGGCACATCCCTGGTATGTTGAATGTGGTAGCTGATGCGCTTTCTCGTTTTCAGTGGGAACGATTTCGGGAAGCGGCGCCGGAAGCTATGGCACAGGGGCAGGCTTGCCCTGGCGAGATGTGGCAGCTCGGGACCGCATGCTTGGGGAGTGTATAAAGAATTCTCTGGCGCCGAGCACTTGGTCAGGCTACGTCAAGGTTTGGAAAGAATGGGACGAGGCGGTACAGCAGGTAGGAGGTGACAGTTCGCAGGGGCAGAGGGTGGACGTGCTGTTGTGGGTACTGTGTCGCTTGTTTTCTAAACAGGCGTCACCGGCCGTGATAGATAGGTGCATGTCTGCCATGGCGTTTTTGTTCAAGTTCAACGGGTGGGAGGACATTACGAAGAATTTTCTAATACGCCAGGCTTTGAAGGGCTTTAAGAAGGGTAAGAAGCTCGCGGACCCGAGGCGACCGGTGTCGTTTTCGGTCTTGCAAAACCTGTTAGGGGTGTTGATCGATCTGTGTAATTCCCCTTTCGAAGTAGCACTATTTTCTGGGGCGTTTGTCTGGGCGTTTTTTGGTGCTTTTCGCATTAGTGAGCTGGTGAGTGCCAACAAGTTGGGGAACGGCGGTTTGATGTTCGAGGACGTGGTCATAGGTAATGATCAGGTGCAGATATGGCTGCGCCGGTCTAAAACGGACGTTTACGGCAAGGGACGTGCGGTGGTACTGTATGAGTTGCCAGGATCAGAGGCTTGCCCGGTGGCTTGTGGCACAAGGTACTGTGAGGTTCGGCCGGAAGGTAAGGGTTGTTTCTTTTTACACGCCGATGGTTCAGCGTTGTCGCGATTTCAGTTTCTGCGGGTCTTTCGAATGGGTTTGCAGAAAATGGGCCTGGAGCCGAGTCAATTTGGGACGCACTCCTTTCGCATTGGGGCAGCGACGGAGGCTGCGCGTTTAGGTTTGGGGGACGAGAAGATCAAACAAATAGGGAGGTGGGAGTCCATGCGATTCCGCTCGTATGTAAGGCCAGATAAGTTGGTGTAATTGCTAGGGTGCAAGAATATGGGATGGGGACGTTGCCTTTTTTCTGCCACTAATTTTGTCTCTTTTCAGGTTTGGAAGTTTGGTTGCTGGGCCACTCGTATGTGTACTGGGCGGAGAAGAGAGCCGCAGTTCGCAGAAGCGGATCACAGCTGGGCTTTCCTTTGGAACGAGTGACTCTATGTTGGTTTGGTTTCAGGGGCGCTAGTTGGCAGAGTTTGTGTAATTTCTTGTTTCAGAAAGTGGTTGGTGGGTCGGTCCCGGATGTGGTATTGATTCATGGAGGGGGGAACGACTTAGGTGGGATTCCGCAAAGGGAATTGGTGAGAAGGATGAAAAGGGATGTGGATCGGCTGAGGGAGCTGGTTCCTGGTGTGGTGGTGGTGTGGTCTGAGATGGTTCTGCGCTTTGCGTGGCGGCACGCCAGGGATCCGGCTGCAATAGCTCGATCGAGGGGTAAGGTTAATAAGATTATGTCAGTTTTTATTAGGCGTTCTGGGGGCGTAGTGGTGCGTCACAGAGAGTTGGAGGGCATGTTACCTGGGTATTTCAGGAGGGACGGTGTACACCTGTCAGACGTGGGGAACGATTTGTTGAACCTTGGGTTCCACGAAGGTATTGAGCAGGCCCTGTTTAGGTGTGGTGGGGGTCGCACATGCGCTTAAGGAGGTCAAGCCATGTGCTGTGGCGGAACAGGGCATAGTAGAAATTGGAATTTGGCGTAGAGTTTGGACTGGACAGGCCGAGGTGTAGGCCTGATGGAATTAAGGACTGGTTGGTTCTAGCTCTTCGGTGGCGACGAACCTGTGGGTGTAGGGGTGTCTGAGGTACACCCCTACAGTTAACAATATGATGTGGGGCCTCTTTGGTAGGCCGTGTTTCAAGTGAATTGTTATTTGTTATATATTGTTCAATTGGTAGGGTCATTGTCAGGGGTACTGTGTGGGGGGTATAGTAATTTAATGTATAGTTGGACAATGACCCTAAATTATGTTAATTATGTTAATTTATGATAATTTAATTAATAATTTAATTAATAAAAGCTGTGGACTTTATACTCCAACAGAATTAACTGTGTCCGTGTCTTATTTAGTTTAAGGTTATAGTGCATGACGAATATCGTCTGTACAAAGGTTTATATAAAAGTTTTAGCACATGCCGAATAACGTCTGTGCAAATGTCATGAAGCCCATGGAACAACGCAGTAGGAGGAGTGGGCCTTGACAGAGCCAGGAAGTGGGCAGGTGCTAGTGTTTGGGGGTTGGATTAGTTTAATGGAGCTTGGGGGCGGAGACAGGGAGTATAAAGAGCAGCCATTTTAGAATAGGGGCCATTTTAACCAGAGCCTTTCTTACCTGTAAATTGTCCCACCCACCCTCCCTAGGTTTAGCAGTTCCGTTTCAGTCACAGCGGCGGAACAGGGCATAGTAGAAATTGGAATTTGGCGTAGAGTTTGGACTGGACAGGCCGAGGTGTAGGCCTGATGGAATTAAGGACTGGTTGGTTCTAGCTCTTCGGTGGCGACGAACCTGTGGGTGTAGGGGTGTCTGAGGTACACCCCTACAGTTAACAATATGATGTGGGGCCTCTTTGGTAGGCCGTGTTTCAAGTGAATTGTTATTTGTTATATATTGTTCAATTGGTAGGGTCATTGTCAGGGGTACTGTGTGGGGGGTATAGTAATTTAATGTATAGTTGGACAATGACCCTAAATTATGTTAATTATGTTAATTTATGATAATTTAATTAATAATTTAATTAATAAAAGCTGTGGACTTTATACTCCAACAGAATTAACTGTGTCCGTGTCTTATTTAGTTTAAGGTTATAGTGCATGACGAATATCGTCTGTACAAAGGTTTATATAAAAGTTTTAGCACATGCCGAATAACGTCTGTGCAAATGTCAGGTGCTGTTAAAGAGAGATTAGTAAAGAGACAGTGATTTTATGTTGCTGGAGAGAGGGTAACATGTAAGTGACAGACAGTAACACAGAGACGGAATGAGAGAATTCATTAAGACTTAATTGGGGAACAGGAGTTGGAGAGTATTCAGAGAACAGAACATACAAAAAAATCAAACAGTGTCCTAAGCAAATTACAGGATTTATTGAGTAAATCGTGAATTACAGTAGAAAAATAAATCTTTGCTCAGAATTGATCCTGTATTTTCAAAAAACATACAAAAAATTAAATTAGAATGATGAAACAATTTACAGCACTTGAAAGACCGAAAGGATCCCAGTATGGAGGCATTCTGATATCACGGTTATAGCGGGGCAATATATTGATTAAAGGACCACAAATAACACAAATAAGTATGCCTAATGCTATTGTGTCCTCGTGCTCCCCCCACCATTTCACCTGTAAAATAGAAAAAATAAAAAAGAAGGTTGTATTTATCTTTGTCCAGCGCCGAGGCTCAGTCATTGAGTTGAAGTGGTCTAGGTGACTCTAGTGGTCCTTTAAGGAGAGTATGAATAAACACCCCACCCCTGCATTGTGCTGTGAGGAATGTTTCATTAGTCGTATTCGCGTTGGATTGTAAATTAATGATTCATTGTAGAAAGTTTTCGTAACAGTCTGTATCAGCCATCAGCTATTCTATTTTCACTTCCGGAATGTTGTAAGCATTGCCGAACAATGTTTTCTTCGATTCAGCGGTTTGAAGGGCGATTTCAAGTTCCTGTTAAAATAAAATAAAAAGTATGCTCCTGGTTTTATCCTGGCATACTGTAATTACATGAGATTAGAAATCCAGCACCATTTACTGTGTTAATGCCCCTGTCCCCTATTCAGTGTTAAATTATTTTCAAGTAGTTTACCACTGAATGAGGGTCCTTGGCTCCTCACAGGCCAGCCACCACTATACACTTCCTCCTAGTCATACCAATTCATACTAGCAATGGGCGCTGTGATAGGCTGAATACAGTCAGCTGACACTCAGCCAATCAGACCACCCACTACTGCTCACGTTAATGCTACTTCATTACCCCAAACAGCACAGAGGGGGGTGAGCTGCTGTGGACCCTCATTTAGAATTAAAACATTAAAAATGGCTTGACACTAAATGGAAGGATGGCACTACTGAACTCCAGACACTATAACCACAAGATTGTGACCACTAATATCTGCACAAACATTTCACTTTTATTTGTAATTGCAGGTTAAATAAAACATAGTATTTCAGGTAGAGACGAAAACTGAAGTCCTTCAATGATCATAATCTTTTTTTTTTTTTTTTTTTTTAATTTGTTTGCAAATTTTTGGAACTTTTATTATTCAAAAATAGTAAACATAATCTATTTGCGTCTTTACCTCAAAAAGGAAAGACATCTCTTCATATCTCTAAAATGTCAGATTTCTCTCTAGATCAACAGGTGATTCATCAGAATGTCCATAATAACTATTATAGCATCCAGTAGCTATTATCCATAAATCAGTACTATACATCGGAAAAACAACCCATTTCCCTTTTACCTTAGATAAACGCTCATCTCAGAGTTATCGCACACAGAGTCTCTGGATCTCTCACCGCAGCAGCTGTAGGAACCAATCGTGTAAGTTCCCTTGTGATTCATATAGCGGGCAAACGCTGACTCCATGCTGTTATTTGTAAGAGGCAATATTTTTTGTTGGTTTAAATGATTTCTCTTTACGTTTTCCATGGTCTCCTCAACAGTGTGCGCGTACCCCAGGAAGTGGGCGACTTCATGGATAATAGTTGTTGGACGTGAATCATTTCCCAGAAATACACTTCTATTCCAAAAAGGTGGGCAGAGATAAATTACTCTTTCATTGGATGGGTAATGAACGTAAGCGACCCAATCTTTAGGAACATTATCACTGCTTTTCATGAAGGTCACTTTCTGGAGTTCACTAATGAGATCTTGTACCAGACTTGGACTAATTAATGGAATGGACTCGTCTGAGGAATGGCCAGTGAAGTCTTCTGGTTTCTCCACCAACAGACAGTCCTTTTTCTTCAGAGCATCAGTCAGGATATTTAGAGTGCTCTGTTTTGCTTCCATTGTCTGTTTCAGCTCATCCTCACTCAAACGACTTGGATTCATTCTTTCACTTAAGAAAACGTAATTCTTTGTACAATGTAAGTACCTTAGCGACCCAGTCTACTGTCTGTATAGAATTTAGGAATTCCCACAATATATTAGTCATAGTCAGGGGCAAGTCCCTAAATGTCATGGACCTATCAATCTATATGTATTCATAATATAAAACTGTTTTGCTTTCATTGTTTGTCTGCCCCCTTCCCAATCCCCAGACAATGTGTGTTTTGGCTAAAAAAAAAAAGCAAACAGAAAAAAAATGTTGATTTATAGAAACTTTCCAAATTAGTTATTTTGGGCTAAAATAAATCATTTTTCTTTAGATAAATACTCCCGAATATATCAGCTTTTGTTTTGTACCTCCAGGAGTCTCTTTATTGAATTGCCATAAATAAACAACAAATAAACACAAAAAAACCAAAAACAACAAATAGAATTGCCATAAATAAACAACAAATAAACACTGTTTTATTAAAATTAATTTGTAACATTTGCAAATATCTGAATTCTGAAAATATGTTCTGGGATTCTTGACACAATTACCTTGATCATAATGTCTCAGTGTTCATTCACTAAACAAAGTGGTGATGAGTAAAGTGTTGTTCCACTTGGTATATTGATCAAATAAACAGCAAACAATATATTATGCCTGCATATGGACGGTATTATGCTCGATGCCCCTGAGGAAGTTCAATTTTGAAGGAAACGCGTAGGGCTTGTTCATTACAGTGCTTAGAGTATTTTATTGCTGATTTTATTTTATTTTATTTCATTTGTACATCTGGTTTTCCTGCTCCATTGGATTCTTCCATTGGGATTCGCTATTCCACCTGAGCTTGATGTGCCTGTTTGACACTTCTATTTTGTAAGTGTATTTGTGAATAAAGCGTGTAACTTTTTTATTTTGATACTCTGCACTATTATTTCTCTTTTTCCTCCTATGCATGAAATTGATGTCCCACAAGTCCTGAAGTTTCCACATCATTATATTTGATATGCCTTCAATCAAACTATGTTTGTGAGTGCAATTATCTATATCACTTATTTTCATTTTCTGCGACAATATTGCGCTATGTCCGTCTCTATTATTTCTGTATTGTAGATTGCCAATTTTTGGTGTTTTGTTGTTATCCACTTGGTATATTGGCCTGTATTTAGCATATCTGACATACGTCACCCAAATCTAGAAGAAGAAGAAAAAAAAAAAGATGCTTCACAGAAATATTTAAATTTCACCAAAAACCTCTTTATAATGACTGACGAAAATGTGGCTAATTTGTCTTTAAATCCACGCAAGCTTTTATTCAGACAACTTTTTGGCCAGTGCATTTGCATAACCAGTAAAAGAAAGATTTTTTTTTTCCTTCCTCGTCATCCTTATTTGAGTAGAGATTGTAGCCGTATTAGTCCGATGATGTAGATGTAAAAAAACGATAAAATGTGTGTCTTGTAATACGTTTTGTATTGGACTAACATAAAAAAAGCTCTGTTAGTCCAATGAAAAGGTATTACATGATACGAATTTTATCTGTTTTTTTATTTTATAGTTTTGCAGTGCATAGTTATACAGTCAGGCTTTTCATGCCCCAACAGTAAGTAACAAGCATAATAGGTCACATAAGTGTTTTGTAGGGCAGTAGAGAAAACATGCACAATTTTATATTTTAACATAGGCAAGCAGAATATGTCAGCATTAAGCAGTGACAGAATTCAGGCTAAGATAACGGAGTATACAAAATTCTATAGATGAAGTATTATGCTTTGTCTAACGTGAAGTATACTTGTTATCTATCTGCAAATATACAGCAATGCATCACAAAATTATGTTGGCACGTTAAGACGTCTTTCTCTGTGGTCAGGGTGAAGCAAGGCTTTTAAAACAAAACAAACTGAGGGTTCGCAAATAAAACGAAGGCAATGTTTCTAGAATGATACGTAGACATTAGAGCTGTGCACAAGAGTGCTGAGGACAGTTAGTGTCCATGTTTCAGCGGATACCAAAATTGAAGGTTAAGTGGGCTCCATTTCTGCTGTCTGGTAGGGAATACTGGGTTGGTTTTACCACAACCACCGGACCGTGCATTAAAAACACCCAAGGCATAAGGCTCCTGATGTCAGTGTGCCAGGGCCCTTAAGTAAGCCGATGCCTTCACACCACATAGCCCACCATCTCCAGTGGTAAGGCTAAATTCCTGCAGGTCAGTATTCCCACAGGGATGTGGGCAGCTTATAGGCAAAGCGTCCATCTTGGTTCTGAGCCCAGAAGACGAGCAGGTTGTCGGGAGGGATTCACTGTGCAGAGCAGTGTGTCAGTATACAGAGGGATTCACTGTGCAGAGCGTGTGTCAGTATACAGAGGGATTCACTGTGCAGATCAGTGTGTCAGTATACAGAGGGATTAACTGTGCAGAGCAGTGTGTCAGTATACAGAGGGATTCACTGTGCAGAGCAGTGTGTCAGTATACAGAGGGATTCACTGTGCAGAGCAATGTGTCGGTATAAAGAGGGATTCACTATGCAGAGCAGTGTCAGTATACAGAGGGATTCACTGTGCAGAGCAATGTGTTGCTATACAGAGGGATTCACTGTGCAGAGCAGTGTGTCAGTATGCAGAGGGATTCACTGTGCAGAGCAATGTGTTGGTATACAGAGGGATTCACTGTGCAGAGCAATGTGTTGGTATACAGAGGGATTCACTGTGCAGAGCAATGTGTTGGTATACAGAGGGATTCACTGTGCAGAGCAATGTGTCGGTATACAGAGGGATTCACTATGCAGAGCAGTGTCAGTATACAGAGGGATTCACTCTGCAGAGCAGTGTGTCAGTATACAGAGGGATTCACTGTGCAGAGCAGTGTGTCAGTATACAGAGGGATTCACTGTGCAGAGCAATGTGTCGGTATAAAGAGGGATTCACTATGCAGAGCAGTGTCAGTATACAGAGGGATTCACTGTGCAGAGCAATGTGTTGCTATACAGAGGGATTCACTGTGCAGAGCAGTGTGTCAGTATGCAGAGGGATTCACTGTGCAGAGCAATGTGTTGGTATACAGAGGGATTCACTGTGCAGAGCAATGTGTTGGTATACAGAGGGATTCACTGTGCAGAGCAATGTGTTGGTATACAGAGGGATTCACTATGCAGAGCAGTGTCAGTATACAGAGGGATTCACTGTGCAGAGCAATGTGTTGCTATACAGAGGGATTCACTGTGCAGAGCAATGTGTTGGTATACAGAGGGATTCACTGTGCAGAGCAATGTGTTGGTATACAGAGGGATTCACTGTGCAGAGCAATGTGTCGGTATACAGAGGGATTCACTATGCAGAGCAGTGTCAGTATACAGAGGGATTCACTCTGCAGAGCAATGTGTCGGTATACAGAGGGATTCACTATGCAGAGCAGTGTCAGTATACAGAGGGATTCACTGTGCAGAGCAGTGTGTCAGTATACAGAGGGATTCACTGTGCAGAGCAGTGTGTCAGTATACAGAGGGATTCACTGTGCAGAGCAATGTGTCGGTATAAAGAGGGATTCACTATGCAGAGCAGTGTCAGTATACAGAGGGATTCACTGTGCAGAGCAATGTGTTGCTATACCGAGGGATTCACTGTGCAGAGCAATGTGTTGGTATACAGAGGGATTCACTGTGCAGAGCAATGTGTTGGTATACAGAGGGATTCACTATGCAGAGCAGTGTCAGTATACAGAGGGATTCACTGTGCAGAGCAATGTGTTGCTATACAGAGGGATTCACTGTGCAGAGCAGTGTGTCAGTATGCAGAGGGATTCACTGTGCAGAGCAATGTGTTGGTAAACAGAGGGATTCACTGTGCAGAGCAGTGTGTCAGTATGCAGAGGTATTCACTGTGCAGAGCAGTGTGTCAGTATGCAGAGGGATTCACTGTGCAGAGCAGTGTGTCAGTATACAGAGGGATTAACTGTGCAGAGCAGTGTGTCAGTATACAGAGGGATTCACTGTGCAGAGCAGTGTGTCAGTATGCAGAGGTATTCACTGTGCAGAGCAGTGTGTCAGTATGCAGAGGGATTCACTGTGCAGAGCAGTGTGTCAGTATACAGAGGGATTAACTGTGCAGAGCAGTGTGTCAGTATACAGAGGGATTCACTGTGCAGAGCAGTGTGTCAGTATACAGAGGGATTCACTGTGCAGAGCAGTGTGTCAGTATACAGAGGGATTCACTGTGCAGAGCAGTATGTCAGTATATAGAGGGATTCACTATGCAGAGCAGTGTGTCAGTATACAGAGGGATTCACTGTGCAGAGCAGTATGTCAGTATACAGAGGGATTCACTATGCAGAGCAGTGTGTCAGTATACAGAGGGATTCACTGTGCAGAGCAGTGTGTCAGTATACAGAGGGATTCACTGTGCAGAGCAGTGTGTCAGTATATAGAGGGATTCACTATGCAGAGCAGTGTCAGTATACAGAGGGATTCACTATGCAGAGCAGTGTCAGTATACAGAGGGATTCACTGTGCAGAGCAGTGTGTCAGTATACAGAGGGATTCACTGTGCAGAGCAGTGTGTCAGTATACAGAGGGAGTCACTGTGCAGAGCAGTATGTCAGTATATAGAGGGATTCACTATGCAGAGCAGTGTGTCAGTATACAGAGGGATTCACTGTGCAGAGCAGTGTGTCAGTATACAGAGGGATTCACTGTGCAGAGCAGTGTGTCAGTATACAGAGGGATTCACTGTGCAGAGCAGTGTGTCAGTATACAGAGGGATTCACTGTGCAGAGCAGTGTGTCAGTATACAGAGGGATTCACTGTGCAGAGCAGTGTGTCAGTATACAGAGGGATTCACTATGCAGAGCAGTGTGTCAGTATACAGAGGGATTCACTGTGCAGAGCAGTGTGTCAGTATATAGAGGGATTCACTATGCAGAGCAGTGTGTCAGTATACAGAGGGATTCACTGTGCAGAGCAGTGTGTCAGTATACAGAGGGATTCACTGTGCAGAGCAGTGTGTCAGTATGCAGAGGGATTCACTATGCAGAGCAGTGTGTCAGTATACAGAGGGATTCACTGTGCAGAGCAGTATGTCAGTATACAGAGGGATTCACTATGCAGAGCAGTGTGTCAGTATACAGAGGGATTCACTGTGCAGAGCAGTGTGTCAGTATACAGAGGGATTCACTGTGCAGAGCAGTGTGTCAGTATACAGAGGGATTCACTGTGCAGAGCAGTGTGTCAGTATACAGAGGGATTCACTATGCAGAGCAGTGTCAGTATACAGAGGGATTCACTATGCAGAGCAGTGTGTCAGTATATAGAGGGATTCACTATGCAGAGCAGTGTCAGTATACAGAGGGATTCACTGTGCAGAGCAGTGTGTCAGTATGCAGAGGGATTCACTGTGCAGAGCAATGTGTTGGTAAACAGAGGGATTCACTGTGCAGAGCAGTGTGTCAGTATGCAGAGGTATTCACTGTGCAGAGCAGTGTGTCAGTATGCAGAGGGATTCACTGTGCAGAGCAGTGTGTCAGTATACAGAGGGATTAACTGTGCAGAGCAGTGTGTCAGTATACAGAGGGATTCACTGTGCAGAGCAGTGTGTCAGTATGCAGAGGTATTCACTGTGCAGAGCAGTGTGTCAGTATGCAGAGGGATTCACTGTGCAGAGCAGTGTGTCAGTATACAGAGGGATTAACTGTGCAGAGCAGTGTGTCAGTATACAGAGGGATTCACTGTGCAGAGCAGTGTGTCAGTATACAGAGGGATTCACTGTGCAGAGCAGTGTGTCAGTATACAGAGGGATTCACTGTGCAGAGCAGTATGTCAGTATATAGAGGGATTCACTATGCAGAGCAGTGTGTCAGTATACAGAGGGATTCACTGTGCAGAGCAGTATGTCAGTATACAGAGGGATTCACTATGCAGAGCAGTGTGTCAGTATACAGAGGGATTCACTGTGCAGAGCAGTGTGTCAGTATACAGAGGGATTCACTGTGCAGAGCAGTGTGTCAGTATATAGAGGGATTCACTATGCAGAGCAGTGTCAGTATACAGAGGGATTCACTATGCAGAGCAGTGTCAGTATACAGAGGGATTCACTGTGCAGAGCAGTGTGTCAGTATACAGAGGGATTCACTGTGCAGAGCAGTGTGTCAGTATACAGAGGGAGTCACTGTGCAGAGCAGTATGTCAGTATATAGAGGGATTCACTATGCAGAGCAGTGTGTCAGTATACAGAGGGATTCACTGTGCAGAGCAGTGTGTCAGTATACAGAGGGATTCACTGTGCAGAGCAGTGTGTCAGTATACAGAGGGATTCACTGTGCAGAGCAGTGTGTCAGTATACAGAGGGATTCACTGTGCAGAGCAGTGTGTCAGTATACAGAGGGATTCACTGTGCAGAGCAGTGTGTCAGTATACAGAGGGATTCACTATGCAGAGCAGTGTGTCAGTATACAGAGGGATTCACTGTGCAGAGCAGTGTGTCAGTATACAGAGGGAGTCACTGTGCAGAGCAGTATGTCAGTATATAGAGGGATTCACTATGCAGAGCAGTGTGTCAGTATACAGAGGGATTCACTGTGCAGAGCAGTGTGTCAGTATACAGAGGGATTCACTGTGCAGAGCAGTGTGTCAGTATGCAGAGGGATTCACTATGCAGAGCAGTGTGTCAGTATACAGAGGGATTCACTGTGCAGAGCAGTATGTCAGTATACAGAGGGATTCACTATGCAGAGCAGTGTGTCAGTATACAGAGGGATTCACTGTGCAGAGCAGTGTGTCAGTATACAGAGGGATTCACTGTGCAGAGCAGTGTGTCAGTATACAGAGGGATTCACTGTGCAGAGCAGTGTGTCAGTATACAGAGGGATTCACTATGCAGAGCAGTGTCAGTATACAGAGGGATTCACTATGCAGAGCAGTGTGTCAGTATATAGAGGGATTCACTATGCAGAGCAGTGTCAGTATACAGAGGGATTCACTATGCAGAGCAGTGTGTCAGTATATAGAGGGATTCACTATGCAGAGCAGTGTCAGTATACAGAGGGATTCACTATGCAGAGCAGTGTGTCAGTATATAGAGGGATTCACTGTGCAGAGCAGTGTGTCAGTATACAGAGGGATTCACTGTGCAGAGCAGTGTGTCAGTATACAGAGGGATTCACTGTGCAGAGCAGTGTGTCAGTATACAGAGGGATTCACTATGCAGAGCAGTGTGTCAGTATACAGAGGGATTCACTGTGCAGAGCAGTGTGTCAGTATACAGAGGGATTCACTGTGCAGAGCAGTGTGTCAGTATATAGAGGGATTCACTATGCAGAGCAGTGTCAGTATACAGAGGGATTCACTGTGCAGAGCAGTGTGTCAGTATATAGAGGGATTCACTGTGCAGAGCAGTGTGTCAGTATACAGAGGGATTCACTATGCAGAGCAGTGTGTCAGTATACAGAGGGATTCACTGTGCAGAGCAGTATGTCAGTATACAGAGGGATTCACTGTGCAGAGCAGTGTGTCAGTATACAGAGGGATTCACTATGCAGAGCAGTGTCAGTATACAGAGGGATTCACTATGCAGAGCAGTGTCAGTATACAGAGGGATTCACTATGCAGAGCAGTGTCAGTATACAGAGGGATTCACTATGCAGAGCAGTGTCAGTATACAGAGGGATTCACTATGCAGAGCAGTGTCAGTATATCATTCTTTTAATTTTGTTTGTCAATCCTTTGGTACAGCTTACTATCCATATTCTTAGTGACACATGCCACTGAGCTCATGCTACCTTTATTAGATATCTGCTTACCCCATCATGCAGTGTTCTAAAACACGCATCGCGTGCTGCATCAAGTGGAAAGGAGTGGCTGGCATTTTACTGATAAACCCAGACATTTCAGGTGCTTTCTACCAAATTACAAACGTTTAAAATAGTTTATCATATCTCGAATACTATTTACTGATGTCCTAGTTAGGAAAGTCCAATGACAACACCACCTCTCTTGTTATCACGTGTTATTGTTTTTTCGACCTTGTCTTTAACAAGAGGTGTTTTGCTGGTTTGTACATTATTTTAGGAATTCCACGATCACACATCTGGTTTCACTTTTCACGGAGCGGAGATTGTTAAATAATAAACTTTTTTTTTTCTACTTCTCATCTGCAATAGAAGCGAGAGTTCTAAAATACACGGTTTATATTATAATATTTATTTGGATTTCATGAATCAACATATAAAACCAAAAGGTGTGATCTCTGATTTGGTTCATAAACATTATTAAAAAGAAAAATGAAAAAATGGCAAAGAACATGGGTGGGGAGAAGGACAAAGGACAACAATATTAAAAAGTGGTACAAATAAAAGTATGCGCAATACCTCAATATAATAGACATAAAAGATAGTTCCCCAGATCTTGGATTAGAGTACGATAATAGGCTAATAGAGATCACACCCCATCGTTGGTTAAGTACTAGTTTTACATGTCATGTGCCCCATCTGCTTTGCGTGGGCTGGGATAATACACACATCTTCTGTGTTACTGTCATTTTGTTGTTGCTCTGGTAACTTTCACAGATATAAAAATATAGAAAATAAATTACACAAGGTTTTTTTGTCATGAACAGAGGATATAATTAGAACATTTTCGTTTCTATATTGAAAGTAGATACAAATGCAATGTACTTTTATAGAGGTCATAGCATTGAAAGAGAGAGAGGTTAAAAAAAATAAAAAATTAAATATATATATATATATATATATATACACACACAAAATAAATATTTTTGTAAAAAAATAATTCTATAAAGATTTAGAGCAATGATAAGGGAAACGGATGTAAATTATCCTTTAACCCAGCACTGGTCCATAGTTGTAGATCAGAACTGTCTCAGCTGATGGCTTGGCTTGGCTTGGCTTGCCCCAAACTAGATGATTGTAAAACCGAAATTATCAGCAGCCAAAACATGTTCTTACACGGTTTTAATTAGAAAGAGAAAGATAGAGAGAGTATGTCAGACTGCTGAAGCAAAAAGGGGGGTAACCCCTACTGAACAACTGAAAAGGAAAGAAAAAATACAGAATAACCCCGAGGGTACACTAATATCAGAAAGCACACCTACAGGGTATTCTTATCGTAACAGCAGACCATAAATGATAAAATATAACTTTTAATAGTCAATTTAAAAGCAAACAGGTCTGTAGACTAATAATAGGACAGAAATAATAAATGAGTAGAAAGAGTTGAAGTCAAGAGATGGCTCAAATAGGAGAAAATGGAGATAATTAAATAAACTGTCTGTGCAGAAAACCCCAGCGTGTCCACTCCCATACCGGATCCCAGCATAGCCATATTGACAAAAAACACCCCACTTCCCTGTATCACACGGCAAGAAGCTACCTCAGACGATAATCACTACTCAAACGTTATTGTATTCTGTCCTAGCTAAAATCCAATATAATAAAAGAAAAAGTTAATGGTCTAGAAGAGGGTGACTATCTGTACGATTTCCATGCAGCATCATTGCTATCTGTCCCTTTTCCCTCTCCTATACTAGTCCCCAGTCCCGACACGCGTTTCGCCGACTAACGACTCATCAAGGGGAACCGAATGCGGACGTGGTCTTTGTTTAAATATCCCGCCCTCTCTCCTAATTGGCTATGTATCTTGCCAGTGTGAGAGAGGGGGGTGGAGCCTAGCCTCCTCCACAGTTAAACCGAAGGGGTCCGTGATACGGTGAAGGAGGATCGGCTGATTACCATATTAACCATTTGTACTCATATAGAGTGTTAGTCACATACTTGTATGTAAAAATTCAAACGGGCTGACAGTACAATTTTGTCGATAGTACCAAATACAAATAAATGAACAATATAGTGTTACTTCTCTAATGTTGAGAAGTTGATACATGTTAGTTTATCTTCAAAAGAAACAAAATAAGAAGATGATTGCAACAGATTAAATTACATTGTTATGTCCAATAACGAGCTTCTCACAATAATAAATGAAAGAATGAAAAGAAGCAGTATTTTCTATTGCCATATTTTTCTGGAATATCACATAATGACAAGTTTTACACTTGATGAAAATGCCCATCTCAAACAGGAAAAATCCAAAAAAGGGGGATAGTAACATAGAATGTGACGGCAGATAAGAACCATTTGATCCATCTAGTCTGCCCAGTTTTCTAAATACTTTCATTAGTCCCTGGCATTATCTTATAGTTAGGATAGCCTTATGCCTATCCCACGCATGCTTAAACTCTTTTACTGTGTTAACCTCTACCACTTCAGCTGAAAGGCTATTCCATGCATCCACTACCCTCTCAGTAAAGTAATACTTCCTGGTATTATTTTTAAACCTTTGCCCCTCTAATTTAAGACTATGTCCTCTTGTTGTGGTAGTTTTTCTTCTTTTAAATATAGTCTCCTCCTTTACGGTGTTGATTCCCTTTATGTATTTAAATGTTTCTATCATATCCCCCCTGTCTCGTCTTTCCTCCAAGCTATACATGTTAAGATCCTTTAACCTTTCCTGGTAAGTTTTATCCTGCAATCCATGAACCAGTTTAGTAGCCCTTCTCTGAACTCTCTCTAAAGTATCAATATCCTTCTGAAGATATGGTCTCCAGTACTGTGTACAGTACTCCAAGTGAGGTCTCACCAGTGTTCTGTACAATGGCATGAGCACTTCCCTCTTTCTACTGCTAATACCTCTCCCTATACAACCAAGCATTCTGCTAGCATTTCCTGCTGCTCTATTACATTGTCTGCCTACCTTTAAGTCCTCAGAAATAATCACCCCTAAGTCCCTTTCCTCAGATGTTGAGGTTAGGACTCTATCAAATATTCTGTACTCTGCCCTTGGGTTTTTACGTCCAAGATGCATTATCTTGCACTTATCCACATTAAATGTCAGTTGCCACAACTCTGACCATTTTTCTAGTTTACCTAAATCATTTGCCATTTGGCTTATCCCTCCTGGAACATCAACCCTGTTACATATCTTAGTATCATCCGCAAAAAGACACACCTTACCATCAAGACCTTCTGCAATATCACTAATAAAAATATAAAGAGAATGGGTCCAAGTACAGATCCCTGAGGTACCCCACTGGTGACAAACCCAAGCTTCGAATATACTCCATTGACTACAACCCTCTGTTGCCTGTCACTCAGCCACTGCCTTACCCATTCAACAATATTGGAATCCAAACTCAAAGATTGCAGTTTATTGATAAGCCTTCTATGTGCAACAGTGTCAAAAGCCTTACTGAAATCTAGGTAAGCAATGTCTACTGCACCACCCTTATCTATAATTTTAGTTACCCAATCAAAAAAATCAATGATTAGTTTGGCATGATCTCCCTGAAGTAAACCCATGTTGTCTCTGATCTTGAAATCCAGTTTTTAGATGTTCAACAATCCTATCCTTTAACATGGTTTCCATCACTTTCCCCACTACTGAAGTAAGGCTTACTGGCCTATAGTTGCCCGACTCCTCCCTATTACCTTTCTTGTGAATGGGCACAACATTCGCTAACTTCCAATCTTCTGGGACTACTCCTGTTAACAATGATTGGTTAAATAAATCTGTTAATGGTTTTGCTAGTACACCACTAAGCTCTTTTAATAGCTTTGGGTGTATTCCATCAGGTCCCATTGACTTATTTGTCTTTACTTTTGACAGTTGAAATAGAACCTCTTCCTCTGTAAACTCACGTGTAATAAATGACTCATTTATCCTTTTTTTTAACAGAGGCCCCTTTCCTTCATTTTCAGCTGTAAATACCGAACAAAAATATTCATTGAGGCAGTCAGCTAGACCTTTATCCTCATCTACATACCTTCCTTCTTTTGTTTTTAATCTAACTAATCCTTGTTTTACTTTTCTTTTCTCATTTATGTATCTAAAAAAGTTTTGTCCCCCTTTTTTACTGACTGTGCTATTTTCTCTTCTGTGTGTGATTTGGAAGCTCTTATAACTTGCTTAGCCTCTTTCTGCCTAATCTTATAGGTCATTCTGTCTTCCTCACTCTGGGTTTTTTTATAATTACTAAATGCTAACTTTTTGTTTTTTACTATTTTGGCCACATCTGCGGAGTACCACAGTGGTTTCTTGAATTTTTTGCTTTTACTGATAAGCCTAATGCAATTTTCTGTTGCCTTCAGTAGTGCAGCTTTTAAATAATCCCATTTATTTTGGACTCCATTTAAGTTGCTCCAGTCTGATAATGACTCCTTTACACATATTCTAATTTTAGAAAAGTCTGTTTTTCTAAAGTCTAAAACTTTTGTTTTTGTGTGGTGTGACTCAGTCACTGTTCTTATATTAAACCACACTGACTGATGATCACTGGATCCTAAACTTTCACCTACAGTAATATCTGATACCAAATCTCCATTTGTTAACACTAAATCTAGTATGGCCTCTTTACGAGTTGGCTCCTCAACGACTTGTTTTAGAGACAATCCCAGTAGGGAGTTTAGAATATGTGTGCTTCTGGCACAAGTAGCTATTTTTGTTTTCCAATTCACATCAGGAAGACTAAAGTCACCCATGGTGATAACTTCCCCCTTCATTGTCATTTTAGCTATTTCTTCAACTAGTAGATTATCTAACTCTTCAATTTGTCCTGGGGGCCTATAAATCACACCTACACGAACTACTGTGTGATTACCAAATTCTAACGTAACCCAAATGGACTCTATGTTCGTCTCACTAACCTTTATTAGGCTAGATTTTATGCTATCCTTCACATACAGGGCCACCCCTCCCCCTTTCTTGCCTTCCCTGTCTTTTCTATATAAAAAGTAGTAAGCCTCAGAGTAATGTATAATCATTAGTCAGAAAAGTGTGTCTAGGTATTTTGATATACGGTATACATTACGAACTAGTTCCTTGCTGTATAAGTAGTGGCTTAATGTATAAGGACAACTCTTGAAGTGTTCCTGGGGGTTGTTAAAGTAATACATTATTCCAATATGTACCCAGAATGTTGGAAAAATAGTAGTAATCCATATGTATTTAGGAGTGAATAAAAGGAGTAAAGTTAAACTCCTCATTTAATCCTTTTGGATATAATGTTTGGATTGAATAAATCCAACGGGACTCAGCCTTTAGTAAGGAGACATTGATATCTCCCTTCCGGTGATTCTGAAAGATTTTTTGAATTACTTGGAACTTTAGTACATTTGTTTTTGAAGCATGGTTTAGTAGTCTCTGTAGTTTGTGCCGGTTTAAAGTGGCTATGAGTTAGATGGTCTGCCAGATTTTTTGCTCTTCGATACGTCATAGAAGGCTGATTTGAAATTGTATTTTTAAGGCACGTATCGTATTGTAATACCGGACAATTCCTACTTAACACCTGTAATGCCTGGTTCCAGTTTTTGTCGTATGTGCCTATGAATCTCGTTACCCCTGGGGAGGTAGAGGCATTCCTAGGGGGTCTGTGTAAGCTTTCTGCTCTGTCCACAGCCCTAGTTTTTTGATAGGCTTTCTTAAGAATTCTGTTGGGGTAGCCTAGATTTTTAAATCTAATTTTTAGTTCCTTTGCTTCCTTCTCATAGTCTTCTTGGTTAGAGCAGTTCCTTTTGGCTCTTAAATATTGGCCATAGGGTATATGGGCCTTGACATGATGAGGGTGGAAACTTTGCCAGTGAAGTAAACTGTTGGTTGCCGTAGGTTTCCTAAAGAGTGATGTGGTGATTTGCCCATCATCCTGAATATTAATCATCAAATCCAAGAAGACCAGTTGTTTCTCATGTATAACATGGGTCAATTGGAGGTTGATATGGTTGCTATTGAGGGTGTCTACCATTTCTTTAAACAATGAGAAAGAGCCCAGCCAAGAAACCATTGTAATACAGATGAAGTGTAAATTGTATTGGAATTGGTGAATACCATAGTTTCTTCCCACCATCCCAGGTAGAGATTGGCGTAACTGGGTGCACATGAAGACCCCATGGCAGTGCCCCTTAGTTGTAAATAATATTTGCCATTGAATGTAAAGTAATTGTGTGTTAACACAAATTTTAACAATGACAAAATGAACCGTTGTTCCTGTTCATTGAAAAACTCAGTCTTTTCGAGAAAATAAGCCACCCCTGCTAGGCCTTTGTCGTGTGGGATATTATTGTACAGTGCCACCACGTCCAAGCTCGCCAGGGACGTATAAGGTGGCACCGTAAGGTGTTCTAGAACCAATAAAGTCTGTTTAGTATCCCGTATATGGGACTTAAGGCCCTGTACTAGAGGTTGTAACAACTTGTCTAGAAATTGACTTGCTCTCTCTGTTAGGCTGTGATTGCCAGAAACAATAGGTCTCTCCGGGGGATTACACAAATCCTTGTGCACCTTGGGGAGACAATAAAATGTAGCTATAGTGATTTTGGACTGAGACACAATGTATCTGTATTCATTTTGTGTAACCTCCAGCGTCGCTCAAATCCCCATAGGAAAGCATTGAAATTCGTTTTCAATGCTTTCCTATGGGGAGACGTAATGCGCATGCGCATTAGGTCTCCTCGGCCGGTGGGTGGGATCAGTCTCGCCCACCGGCTGACGGAAGAACAGGGAGGAGGAGACAGCGGCGAGGGACATCACCGCTGCCTCAGGTAAGTGACTAAAGGGGTTTTCACCCCTTCAGTAACCGGGGATTGGTGGGTGGGAGGGAGAGGGACCCTCCAGTGCCAGGAAAACGGATCGTTTTCCTGGCACTGGAGTTTCCCTTTAAGGAGTGATTTGAGGTATGTGGACGGAATTTTGGTCAAAATAGTGAAGCATGAATGAATCTTGAACTCAATGCCAAATCGATAGCTTTCAGACTGAACTTTGTTCTACATTTTTAAATAAATTGTCAACTATCCACCACAGCATATTGATTAGTAAATAGACCAAACAACTTGCACAAAATCCAATTAAAACCCCAGGTCAGCATGGATCGCAGAATAGTGTGCTTGGAGAACCGCTGTGTTTATATAAATGTCTGAAACATGTAATAATCCACCTGGGGCTACACAGGCTTGTCTTTATATATCAAATATTCTTCAGTGCAGTGATAAACAAATTATGCAGGGATCAAACCCACCTGAGCTGTCCTGACTATCGGAAAATGTCAAAACATACAATTTGTCTAGCAAATGCTAAACTACAGGGACCCGAGAACGATTTACATAAAAAAATTAAATAGTAACTAAAAGAGTTATGAACGTGACCCTTTTGTAAAACAAGCGAGAAATGAGCGAAAACAGATGGGGTACGCATTTACATTCATAATTTATTTGGTTGTTATAAATTAAAATAAGATAGCAGCTGGAAACGCAGTGTTCAGTTATAGTCAGGAAAAGCAAGGAGAGAAAGCCAGTTTTTCCAACTTTTACACAAGTTGATAATCACAGCATCAATGGAACATGTCATTGTAAACAGATTTCTGTCCTTCTGCATCATTAAATAAAAATAGAATAATATGCATATCATTTATACAGAGTTTGCAGGCTTTATAATGCATGTGGGGTACTTCAGCAGTATAAGACTGGATACAGAATAATCCTATATGGAAAGCATTGTTAGTTATAGTGGCCAGAAGTCAGAGTATCAGTGTGCTACACAGGGACAAGCGACTTTCTGCCCTCAAGCAGCTGGTGGAATCCAACTCCCAGTGCCCTTAGTCTGCTAATGTGGTTGCTGCATTTCCACTACACACAAGAGTTTTATAACTGATCGATCTAAATGTGCGTATTCAATATTACAACTCCTAGAACTCTTCATACCATCCCTACCAACACTCAATTCTGATTTCATACCCGCCAGAAATTAAGCCGTTCTAATGCTTGGTCATATGACATAAAACCAGTAACAATATATATATATTTTTTTTTAAAGTGTAACAGTGCTGCCCTTCATTGTAATTAAAATACAAACACAGCTGTAAACACACAAAACATAGAATACATAAACGGGTACAATGTTAGACACTTTGATAAACAAAAAAGTGAAGTTGGGATAATCACTAACAAACATGCTTACATTATAGCTAGAACATGGCTGGCCAACTGTGGTCTTTGCTGCTCGTCTGCAACTTCTATCATTATCCATGGCTCCATAGAATGGCTGAAAATGATGGGAGTTGAGGTTGAACAAGTAGAAGGTTGCACAGAGATCCCTGATCTTTCCATTTGATGAGCACAACATCAACAGCACCTACATCAATTGTGGATCTCCAAACTCAAAAACAGATGGGAAGATGGGAATTGTCGTTCATCAAGGTGGGTATATGTGAGACTGGATAAAGAATACTTTGTTATCCACTCAACTAGGACATTTGGAGAATTTACATATTTAGACTAAAATAGAAAAGATGGGAAAATGCACAGTTGCATATTTTCCGACTTGCTCAATTAAGTAAAATGACTACAAATTTGAATTCAATTAAAAAAATAAAAACAAACATTCTTGAAAGTATGACTGTGGTTGAAGTTTTTACAATTGCTAGCTGATAGCCGAGCTGAGGATCATGGGACATCTAGTCTACAACAAACACAGTGCCAAAGAATAGCCATCACTGTGATGGATATACAGACTTATTATCCAGCAGTAAAGGATTTAATTTTACAATCAAAGGGAGCTAGTGGGAGTCAATCTACTAGTCGGACCATGTCTATGCAAAGACAATCTGCGTGTAAATCAATCTCTCAGGATCAGAGTCCTGTCTGATGTTAGGATTTTTTGGATTTTTCCAATTTATAAAATTATACTTCAGCAATGTGCTAAATATTCACCTGCTGGATTATGCACTAAACTGCAAATTACCAGGAACTGATCAGGGAATTTCTTGAACCGCACAGGACAGATTCGAACGATAACTAGTAGAAATCTCTTCAGTTTGCCAATTTTTTTTTTAATCCCGACCATTGAAAATTTACTGAATAATCTTGTTTAAGGATCATTTGGATGAATTACTAACCAGTGATTTGACCAAAGAAGCTTTGAACTTGGCTACTAGGGAATAAACCCAAAGGGCTGTCTTTGACAGGGGTAAGCAGATTCTAGCATTCCCACTAATATCTCAATGCTAAACCAAACTTTATGGGAATAATAAAGCCAGCAAACATCATGGTGCCTGTGGTTCTTTAATCCTTGCTTGTGACCCTTCAGGGCTTGATTTGAATAGCCCAATGGTCCATCTTCATGTGGGAGCTTAGTTCTCAATTTTCAAAAAAAGTCTATAAAAAGTTCAGCACCGTATATATCGTTGGCTTCCGGTCAGGTTTACACAAATATTGCCTTGTGTCAGGAATGGTTCAGTGCGGCTTTCTTTTTTGCGTAATAAGGCGCAGTTAGTGTTTACTGGCACAAACCCTGAATTAGCAGACTGGCTGCACATTTAGCATTTCTTTGGTTGTTTGTGGCCTCCATTACTCTTGCAAACCACACATGAAATCAGAGGCCCAGGGTCAGCACATTCTGAACAAAGACTCTACAGCTGATGTGTATTCTACACATGGAGAGCAGCAAATTGTGTTTTAAGACGGTCCCCGGTGGTATATTCGCTCTGGCGGAGCTAGGTCTGGTAAATCTTGCATCCCTTACATTAAATGATCCGGTTGAGCCCAGTGTTAGTTGATCATCAAGTTCTGCGCTAAGACAGGCTGCATGTACTCTGTTTGGCATCCCGAGTTTGTCCCTGAATGGAGACATGAAAAGAAAAGTTACCAGCATTATATCAGAGCTGTAATCTGTTGCACATAATGCTGGGATAGCGTGTTCAAAGAGAAAAAAAATTATTAGACATGTTTGCTGTTTAAGATCTCTATCCTTATCTCTGAAGGACATGATACGGTTCCTTTAAGAAGTTTGGGCTTTGTTCAAAATCTTGTAGAATCCACGCTATTGCAAATACACAGCTCACATTTTGTTATGAAGTGTACTCTACATATCAGTACTGAATACAATCAGGGTTAATCACCAAGGTGAGAACTGTCGTACCTTTAAAAAAATGACGTTAAAAAGGAACACTCTGGACACCATAACAACTTCATCAAAATTAAGTTGTTATGGTGCCAGGAGCAGCCTAGTCCTTTCTTACCTTTTGAGGTTAAACCTTTTAGGAACAGGTTAACCCCTAAGCTGGCTTTCCAGTGTCGTTCCTTCCTGTAAGCATCCACATCTGCTTTCACTAATTCTGATCCAGGAAGCACAGAATGCTGTCAGGCATGCACGCCGCTGATTAGCTTAAAGCAGGCAGCTGATGCTCTAAGCCAATCAGTAGCTCTGCATTCATTTTATGAACTTATCTGGATCAGAATTAGAGAAAGTGGACAGTTACAGGGAGGAATGGCACTCAAGAGCAAAATTACCATTCATGTATGGTTTAACCCCTAAAGCTAAAAAAGCACCAGGGGGCTCCTGGCACCATAACAACTTGATTTTGATTAAATTGTTATGGTGCCCGGATTGTTCCTTTAAAGTGAATACCAAAATAGACAAACTTAAAAATGTTTCAAAATCAACCATGCTTCCAGTTTGGCTAGGTTGGCCTTGAAATTTAAACACAATTTAAACTTAATTTCTGAACAGTCTCACTTTACTGAATAAACATCACAGTTATAAATAAATATAAAAAATAAAAAAAGAGAAAAGAAAAGAAAATATTGGTTACACATCGAGCGGAGGATAGATATTCTGGGTATCCTCTAAAATGGGTATCATTTTATATTAGTGCCCTGCAATAAAGTAAAAGGTAAGGTGGTAACATGAAATAATTTATCAACTGCCAAAGTATAAAAATACAATATTTACATACTGTAAAACAATACACAATGTAAAAAGCACCGCCAGAAAAGTCCTATATCCTTTATAATGTACAAGGTAAATGTAATCTTAAAATCACATATGCCAAGGCAGAACACTGGCTCTAGCTCACCAACCCAAACTCGTAGAGCTCAGTCAGCTTCTGGGATGATAACAGCTGCAAGTAAGTCACTGGGATCCATTCACTAAACAATAAACCCATACATTTAAAGCACTGAACAATTCCAGCCCCTCTTATATCTCTTCACTGATCCAGAGGTATGCCCCTCCTCGTACCCTCCGCTCTGCCCGCGACCACCTCCTGACCGCTGCTCGCACCCGTACGGCCAACTCGCGCTTGCAGGACCTCTCACGGGCGGCTCCTCTCCTATGGAATAACTTGCCTACTGCCATCAGACTAGTCTTCAATCATTTAAGAAGGGCCTTAAAACCCATCTCTTCAGGAAAGCGTATGGCCTCCGAGAGTAATCTCTCTCTTACATACCTGTCTCTTGCTCTCTCCTATGGGATAGTGCTTTGCTCTCTCCTCCAGCTCTGCTTCACTCCTACTTGATATTTCCTATCCTAATGTTTCTAATACCCCACCTCCTATAGACTGTAAGCTCATTTGAGCAGGGTCCTCTTCAACCTATTGTTCCTGTAAGTTTTCTTGTAATTGTCTTATTTATTGTTACATCCCCCCTCTCAAAATATTGTAAAGCGCTACGGAATCTGTTGGCGCTATATAAATGGCAATAATAATAATATGCAGAAACAGTGTTTACTGTGACGATGAATACCTTAAAATATCAAAGAGAGAAGATTGACAGTTCCTCTAAATGTAAAATGAATTGTAGATTACTGATCCTGCTGTCTGCACAATAAAATCCTGAGAACTGAAGTTCCAATCACTGATTAATAAAATGAGCTGCGAAAGTTCAAGATGGACAATTGGCTTACTTTTTAATAAATCATACCTTCCATGTTTCGCTTTTTGCAAATTCCTCTACACCCTTCTCTAATGTCTCCCATTCTGGCCGGCATCCTCCAACACCTTTAAGAGCTGAGGTTGTGTAATAAGAGAGGATGGGGTGAATGTTTGCAAAGTTGTGATTTTTAGTGAGAAGTCAATAGGTCATGAAAACGAGATGCATAAATGCTTTATCTACAGTGTACTGAGGTCAGTGTATAGAATTTGTCATTTTTACCACTATTTTTCCCTTTACCCAACAGATGTGATCCTAGTGTGGGCCTCTTTACTGAAAGCGAGAGAAAGGGACCCAACAATTGCTGACACAGTCACAGCCGTCCTACCGCCTGATAAGCTGTGAGAGGCGTTCTGTATGTTTTCAACAGACGTGCTTTTAAAGACACAAAAGTTGATTTTAACTTTTGTATTCAATATTTGCTCCAGCTTTATGACACTAACAGACAAAATATTATAGTGTAGAAAATGTTTATACATATATTTATTTGGATTACTCACTGCCTGCTGTCTCCTGTACTCCTCCTCACTGGCTGACAGAGCTCTGGCCAGAGCCAAATCCTCATCTTCTTGGGAGCTGGGAAAAAAAAACCCAAACCAAACAATAGGTTGGTAACAGAAAAGAACAAGGAGAGTCATTATGTGTAAACAATATATTTCCATTTTCGGTCTCCTGTCTGAAGCCGGACATGGAGTTTCCCATCATACACTTGATTCCCCGTCCTTATTAACTGCCCATTTTCTCAGTTTGATTAGAGAAAACAAGCATAGGGGATGATTTCCTCATAAGCTTAAAATGCAAAAAGCAAGAGAGGAACCAAAAAATAAAAATAAAAAACCTAGCTGACAAAGAGTTTTTGGAATCTGTTCAACAATTTGAAATTCACACACTACTGAAAAACTCTGTATGTAAATTGGCTGACGTCCATCAAGTTAAAAAGCAAGTGAAGACAATTCGAATAAGGTCAGCTTAAACTATTTATACAATGTGCTGAAATGCACTGCCTACATATGTAAACATTTAGAGATCCTGAAAATCTATTCCACTAAAATGTTCTCTATAAATCAACGTGGTGGGTGGCTCTGTACTCCGCTGTCCAGTGCGCAAATTATACAAGTGAAAACACCCATGGGCAATCCTAAGAATTGCGGTATGTTGCCTTATCATTTGAGGACATTAAAAATACCCATAGTGCCATATTTCTAGTCCTTACATGTATGCAGATTATATAGAACACAGTGCATTCAATTAAGAAATCAACATTATATTTACAATCAAATGAAATGTATGCATATCAAGTAATTTGCCAATCACAGCCAAGAGACTGATTTTTTTTTTCTATACAGTGGCACTATGTCAATTTTTCATATATACTGTAACTTTAGAAATAAATAAATAAAATATAGCCAGAATGGTGAATTTCACACATAATTGTACTATGATTAAAAACACAACATGACTTTGCAAAGATAAAGTGTCAATTTGGGTTTTAAAAAAAAAATAAATAAAAAAATCATGAAAGATGATCAGGGTCATCTTTAACATTGATTGGACCCTGGGCAAGCATTTGCTTGGGCTCCTGGACCTGCCCTCCCCCCACACACTTCCACCCAGTGGCATGCAATCACGCCCTCCAACCCAACACAGTGGCAGAACTAATGTAGACAGGGCCCTGGTGCAAGATATTTTTTGGGCCTCCCCTCTAGCACAAGAGTGGAGAAAAGATAGATCCTCATCTGTTGTACAATTCCCACGATGCTATGCCAGCTGGGGATCTACCATTTGACCATTATTGCAGGGCTGTATTTGTGAGCATGTTTGTGCATTTGAATGTGAGCGTGTTGTTATATAGAGTATGGTGTGCATGTAGGGTGTAGTATTGGTATTTGTGTGAAGGGGTGTGTTTTTATATACTTTTTAAATTTGAATTCAGGGGTTTGTTTGTTTGTATGTAATGTTTACATGTTGTGTTTGATTGCTGGGATGTATGACATACATTCACAGATATACATACACATTAACACACAGATACATGCACAAATCTGGACACATGCACAAAACGGACATAAACAGACTGGCGAATACACACACACACACACACACACACAGATAAAACCCCTGGCACATTCCCACACACTAAGATACACACAGGAACACAGGTACACGTGTAGTAGTGTATTTGTGTGCAGTGTTGGT
Source organism: Pelobates fuscus (assembly GCF_036172605.1). Lineage (NCBI taxonomy): Eukaryota > Metazoa > Chordata > Amphibia > Anura > Pelobatidae > Pelobates > Pelobates fuscus. The sequence goes on along the minus strand of NC_086324.1, from coordinate 17,347,051 downwards.
ACAGGAATGATGGGATGTATGCATTGCACACGCAAAGATACACACACTGACACTCATTTACACACACAGGTACACATACACAAACACACAAGTACACAGACAGACACAAAAGGTACACACACACTGACACAAACACAGCCAGGTACACACACACACCCACACAAACACAGCCAGGTACACACACCCACACAAAACACAGCCAGATACACACACCCACACAAAACACAGCCAGATACACACACTGACAGAAACACAGCCAGGTACACACACACTGACAGAAACACAGCCAGATAGACACACACATACAGTCAAATACACACACACACACACAAATACCAATTTACATAGTTTAGCCACCCTCCTGTCTCCTTACCTTTACAGAAGGGTGGCTTCCCTGGGGTCCAGTGGGAGCCCGTAATGTCGGAGGTTGATGGTAGTCTGAGGAACATGGCTACCCCAGTCCCTTTCCTTCTCCTTTTTCTCGGTGTGTGCCTCCTCCTCCCCAGCAGCACCCTTTTACTTGGGAGGAAGTGACCTCACCTCACTTCCTCCCAGCAGGCAGGAAGACAGGGGCCCGGTCCAGAGCACTCTTAAAGGGCCGGGTCCCCTGATTACCTCACCTGCTGCAGCCCACCAGGAAATTTCTCAGTATCACAGTGGGCTGTTCAGTCCTGGTTGCGAGCAGGGGGCCCATGGGGCAGCTGCTTTGGGCCACCCAGGAGTAACTAGGCCGGGGCAGCTGCCTTGTTTGCTCCGCGTTAAAGACAGCCCTGAAGATGGTCTTTAAAGCGTGTCAGTTTACACCAAGAGAATAGGGTTGCTTAGCACAGAGAAAATATTTAGAGAGATATTTTGTTCTGGACACCTTGATGCATGGATCCTTTTATTTATTTTTTATTAAGGTTCACCCCACCTATCATGTTTCTATAACAAAGACACTAATAATACGCCAACAGAAATGGAAGTCAGAGATTTTTACCTGCTCTGATGCGTCACGCTGGCTGCAGATTCGGCTAGTGACATTTCCAAAGCTCTCTGAAGAGCCTCTTCTTCTGACTAAGAGAAAGAAAAATACTAGAATTCAGACACAATCACAACCATAGTCTGCCGGCATACACGGTGCAAGGGATGCAGTTAGAAACCAGTGTGTTACAGTAAGACTGCAGGGATGACAGGTGGAATGGAAAGACTGAAGGAACAGTGTAGTAATGCTTTATTACAGAATCAAATTTATAAAAAGTATAATAAAAACAGATACAGTAGCATTGGAGAGATCAGTCTTTAAAAGTAACAATCTAGAAGCGGACTATACAGGGGTACCTTGGTTTACGAATGTGAAGAAATCCCTCTTTGTGTTCGGTATTTCTCCCCTTTTTCATTCGGTAGATGTAACTACCGAACAGACCACCCCCCGGCTCGTTAACTTCACAGCATGCCTCAATTGAACCCTCTACCTGTGCATCTTTTTCTGTGCGAACAAAGGCAGCGGGACTTGGTCGTTGAGTGTCTGGAACTAAAATCGGACACTCTACTTCCCGAACACCGGTCCCAACATACGAATGCTGAATCTTTATTTCCCGAACAGCTAGAAGAGAGCTGTTCTGTACTTTTATTCATTCCTATGAGGGGAACAATCGCTGCTTAGAGCCAAGGGGAACCGTTCTTGGAATTATTCGTTTTTTGCAACTTTACGAACTAGACCGGCAAAAAAAAAAAAAAAAAAACTCGTGGAACGGTTTTGGGCAGCAACCTCGTGGTTAGCCGGGCACGAAAGACTTCCATACTTTTTGAGAACCCCTGAACCGATCTGGGTGAAATTTGAATATGTTGGTCACCCAGATCGGGGCTATCAGGGGACATATTATTTGTGGGGATACCATATGTATAAAGGGGTGTTCAAAATATTGGGTAAAACTGTATTTTTTCTGCCTGGAGATAATTCAGTTATTACTTTATCAGACTTGATTATCTCCAGGACTAGGGGAGGGAATTGTATGTTTGTGCTGGGAGTGTTTTATGTTTTCCTTGTTAATGATTGGATGTACCATGTCCCTCCCTGTGGGACTTGCATAAAAGCCAGTGTGGCATAATTAAAGGTCAGTTCTATTGCACCCTTCTTCTTGATTCCGGCTGATGTTTGGGTATTCGTATGCTTTACTAAGGGAATCGTCTGGTAAAGCTATTTCATTCGCATGGGAAGCGTTTATTTTATCTGCTGAACTGAGAGTTATAGTCACTGATGCTCTGGCCGTTCGGAAGGACGTTTCGTATTGCAAAAAATGTGTAAACCAAAACGCGGTTTCCCATAGAAATGCACTGAAAACCAATTAATCCGTTCTGGAGGTCAGAAAAAAGTCAAAATGAGCTGGCATGGAAACAAACTCACAATGCAGAACACACAGTAAAAGGCATGCAAACGACGAAGCTCAGCTCCCTACCTTTCCACCGCTTGAGAAATGCACGAAAAAAAAGTTCCAAAAAGTCCCAAAACCGCTGCAAAATATTTCCAGAATGACTCCAAATCTCAATGCAAAAGTCGCTCCAACACCTCCACACTCAATCCCACGTGCTACCCACAGACTCCAGCATGGACTGGGCGGCGCTATAAACCTCCCAGGCGCAATGCATCCTGGGGAAACTTGCTTTGTATTGCAACAAAAGTTTGTAAAAACCGAGGCATTATTTTCAATGGATTTTCATTTGTAAACCGAAAATTATGTTAACCGAGGTACCACTGTAATTTGAAGATATATATATATATATATATATATATATATATATATATATATATACACACACACACACACTTGGGCTTTGATTTGTTACATTTGTTTCCCCTATTTTAATTAAACCACGGTGAATATACTAAAACAGGCTAAGTTAGATTTCAGAAGAGCAGTGTTTTGGATAAACACAGGATATTATACAACTCCATATCATATTGCTTCTCTTGAAAACAAAACTCTATCTAAACAGTGAACCCAGAACAGCAATTATGAAATATTTATCTGCCACAACCAGATTGAACACTGCACAATAAGTCAATGGAGAGGCACCCAGTATTCTTACAAAATAAAATAGAATGCTTGAAATCGTTGGTAGAATCCACTTTATATTATCGGATACATATTGTTAAAGAGTAAATGCAGAAAGACTGGTTTTTAAAAAAAAAATTAAGCAAGATTTTCACGGCATAGAAGCCACAGGCCTACAACGTTACACACATCTGTTCACAAACAACCAATTGGTATCCTACCAACACCTGCAAACTCTGGCCCCACTAAAAACAAGTGACTTCTTCAGATATGTCCAGATTAGGGACTTCGCACAGACTAGAGTAGTCAGAACGGCAATGGCCAAGCCGATCACTTTCTTTGAGAAAATATGCTTACAAGAGCGTATGCCAACCAAACTAATCTCACTACTATACAATCATATATGCCTAGAATCAGGGACCTGGGGCACTCAAACATACACCGACAAATGGGAGGCGGACCTAGGGGAGACACTAGAGGGGACAGATTGGCAGGATATCTGGGAGGCTAATGCAAAAGTTTCCATATGCACGGCCCTTCAGGAACAAGCATACAAAATACTACTTCGGTGGTACACGACCCCTGTCAAACAGTGCCACATGCAATTAAGCCCCACAGACACCTGCTGGAGGCTCTGCGGAGAAAAGGGCACGTACATTCATATGTGGTGGCACTGTGCCAAGGTTAAAGTGTACTGGGGAAATATTGCAGACCTAACCTCGAATATACTACAACGCAGGATAACACCAGATCCTTGGGCGTGCCTGCTATCGAGGCCCACAGAGGGACTAAATAAACACGACCAAAAACTACTAAACATGCTTAACTTGGCAGCTCGTAGAGCGTTAGCACAATACTGGATTAAACACGAAGTACCCCCGATCTCCCTAGTTCTCTCCAAAATCAGGGATAATTACCTGATGGATAAGTTAACCGCACAGGTTCGCGACTCTAGCGCCACCTTCCAAAAAACTTGGGCCCTCTGGGAACAATATGACGTATAACATACTGAGCTTAGTCCCAACTCCGATAGTTCAGAATTAAGAAAAATTAATAAACAGCATGACATACCCACTGTTACAGGTTTTAAGTATTATGTTTTATACTGTATATATATTATATTATATATTATATTTTGTTTGTAATTTTTTATTTATCTATGTCTCGATGCTCAATTGTCACCGATGTTTGCATGGAATCAGCGTATTGAGACAAAACTTAAATACACGTGGACTTGGCACAACACAAAGATATCCTTGAAAGGCTTCTGCGCAAGCCTCATGTAAAGTATCATTATATGCACTAACGTACCCTTCCTTTCTATAATACACCTATTAAGATGCTTCTTGTGATTGGGCCTCTGCGCAGGCCAAAAGTACTGTGATACAGTGTGCCGGTCGGCGTTTAAATAAAGAATTGAAAAAAAAAAAAAAAAAAATTAAGAAGGAAATATGTGAAATGCAGATTTAAAAAAATAAAAATGTGGGGGGGCGGGGCCGGACCGCCTGGCTGGACGGTCGCAGGCAAGAGAAGCTCCTGCTACACAACTCAAAAACCATTAAAAACCTACATTTCTCGCCAGAAAAAACTGACCGACAGCAACACTGACCAAAGCAGAAGGCCGGCTGAAACCAGGGAGAGGCTGGCTTACCAAGCTGCAGTCCCCTGGAGGAGAATACTCCGTGGTCCCATCTGGGGCCCTCTCCGGTGGTGAGTGGGGCGGACGGCCGCCGCCGCCCCACTATCCTGTCATACAGCGCCTAGCCTGGAGCATGAACCTGGGCGGACCCGGCCCTGTTTCCCCCCCATGGACCGGGGGGGTGATCCCGGTCCCCACCCGGAGATCTGACCACCGGAGCTCAAAGGTACTGCAACCACACTTGAGGGTCCGACTGCACCACCTAAGATGGCAGCTGCCGCGTGCGCCGGAGTCCTCAGAGGGGCCTTCCTTCCAGCGGAGCCCGAAACACTCAGCGTGACCGACAAGCACGGGCTCATGGGACCAGAGGAACTGGTGGCTCTGCCTCATCGCTGCCCAACAGGCAACCTTAAACCTGCACACGCCACGAGACAGGCGAGCAGCAGCACAGGCCTAAACGGAAGCCTGCCTCAAGTTACACACACCGCACGACCCACAGCTACCAACAACCCTGCGACAGCCAGGAAAGATGGCGGTGAATCGAACTGCCCGTTTACCAGCACAGAACAGCGGAACCACAAATGCAGCCGAAACAAAGAGCAGGAGAGCAGCCTTACCCCGGATAAATAACCCACCTCAACGACTCCCATCACGCCCAGAGATCTACCGCACCGAACCGCCACCGCAAGACTCTGACATCTGGCCACAGTGAGACCTGCTGGCGACAAGCACTGGGTGACCATAGGACTCTGGGCACAACGCTAAGCCCGCTAATAGGCGCACATAATCTGCAGCCGGTGGACTTCCTCTGGGTGGTAATGCCCTCATTTATCCTGTAACTAAATTCGCCTGCAAGGCTAAATCTCAATACTTGTGTACAATCTGTTTTTAGCTAGACTAAGTTTAATTTCGTCACTATCTAGAGTCGGCAGGAATTGTATGTGTATGACTACTAGATCAGGCTGACTACAACTGTACATATTGCATATTACGACTAACTAGCGTCTAGTTTACTTGAAAACAGCACATGTACGCAATCTTGAGAACTTCAGCCTACCACACATTTAAGTGTAACTAAATCTGACATACTCACTACTAGCCTAGCATGCTTAATGTAAAATGCTAATGATACACACGCTGTTGTTTTCATGTCCTTTTTTAAAAGACAAAACAATTTGTGTTGTTTAACCTAACGTGGGCAGCAACTGATAATTCTATTGCAAAGCTATCTTCCTGTTTTTTCTCGTGATGTTAATAGAATCTCAATTTATACAATGCCTAAACAGCGTGATTTAAGCGTGTTCATATATATATATAAATATAAAAAATAGTGCACCGTACTACTATACCCTAATGCTCTCTATGCTATGTATTCTTTGTTTTGAAATATGCATGTGGATTGCCTTTGGGGTACCATGTGCCTGTATGTTTCTCATGTGCACTGCAAAAATAAAGAATTAAAAAAAAAAAAAAAAAATGTTTTTAAAAATAATAAATTATACAACCAGAGGACTGCTGGAGGGGATAGACATCTTTGCAATGTGTCGCTGCTGTGAGTGGTTGGAGATTGTGTAAGGGGGGTTGTTAGAGAATGCTAGAGGTAGCTGGAGGTTGGGTAGTGGGCTGCATATTATTATTATTGGTATTTATATAGTGCCAGCTTATTCCGCAGCACTTTACATTAAAATTTAACAAATGAGGCAATAACGAAATGTTACAGGATCAATAGGTAGATGAGGACCCTGCTCAAATGAGCTTACGGTCTAGGGGAGGTAAGGCATACTAACCAAACCATTCTGCAAAGAGGCTGCTGCTACAGGGACCGCAGGCTGGACGCTAGGGAGCCTAGCAATAGGAACACTGGCCCTGAAAAACATGAAGATATACATTAAATTATCAATGGAAAAGGCATACATATGGTGAACTGCCACCTAATGGCTTCTGTGATATTTTCTTTAAAGAAATCCTTAAAATATATGAAGAATATATATATATATATATATATATATATATATATATATATATATATATATAAAATCTATATTCAGTTTAAGTTCACTCTTTAAAGGGTAAACACTGATATATCCCATGTGCTGCCCACTCCTTGAGCTAGTTCACTTGATATGTTCTTGCTTTGCTCGCTACTTTAGGGGGTTACTCCAAGCACCATGACTACTTCACTGATTTGAAGTGGTAATGGTGCATAGAGTCTGCGTGTGAATCACTGAACATACGCCTGGTGCCGTTCGAGGTGTAACTCCACCTCTAGAAGTGTAATTACACAGGCCGGCTAATGTTAAATCTGTGTATATTTAGTGTCTGTGGGAGAATAGCATGCTGGCTACAGATGTCCAATGGTGGCAACCCTATATACTGCACTAGTCCTCCCGTCAGTCCCTCCTACCAATACAGTGAGAGGGAATGGCATCACCAGAGAAGAATCGGGCTAGAGGGAGAACTTGGCTTTGGTGTGGGATCACAGGTATATTATTATTTCTTTCTTAATTATTATTTTTATGTCTTGTGAGCATGCCACTAAGGGGTACTCTAAGCAAAAACAGTGTTTTATTAAAACCTGACATTTTGAGTTACTCTGTCTGCTACACTAAGTGTTCCGCCTACATACGAAGGTACTCTACCTGTTGCGTTGCAGCTGGGCAGCAGGTCGGGGGGCTGCGGAGCTCGAAGATACAGAAGTCTTTGAAGTCGAGGCCTGATTCCTCATAAATGCTGCATGTCTGCAAACAAGTTAAAAGTTACCAGCTGAAATATTATTATTAAATAATAGTTCACTTTTATTTTATTCAATGTTAATTTAAAGAGGAACTGTTGCTTGGGAGATTTATTTGTAACGCAACATCTGACTAAAGTTTTTGTTGGCAAAATACAGTTTTTTTTTTTTAAATGTGTGGCTGTCAAGATTTACACAATGTTTAGATATATGTGATCTAAATGCCCATGTAGGTACACAGAATTAAGGGGGGATGCCTGAGTGCCCAGCATTAGAGGAGGAAAAGGCCAGAGAGAACACAAGCACGTAGAGAAGCTATGTTGGTAACACAACACAACACAACACAACACAACACAACACAACACATGTTGCAGAATATAACCCAGAGAACATTTACAATGTGCTTATTGAGGTTTGGGAAAACTGACTGTTCTGCTACAAGGGACTGTCTATAGCAATCATTATTTGACAATTCTATACAGTTTTTTTGTTTTTTTTTTTGGGGGGGGGGGGGTGGGGGAGGATAAACACAAACTAACCTAATTATTTAAACAAAGTCAGCAAATCACAAAAAATTAGGGTTATATGAAAAAAACATGTTTGGCAAAGTTTCAGCAGTCTAGAGTAACAGTAACTATTTGTTTCCATAGAGATTGAATCACTTTTAGAATTTTGCCCACGTTCTGCCTTTACAAGGAACTTTCAATATGATTGTGGCAGATGGTCACACTCACCCAGCCATGGAGGTTGGGGCACTCCTCCCTTTGCAGTCATGATCAAGGGGGTGCCTGTGTTTGAGGCAGAAGTTTCCATGACAGTCGTTACAAATCACCTTCATGAGCTCTTTCTGCTTGCAGCCCAGTTTTCCACACTTATTGGTGAAAATCTGAAGAAGAAAACAAATGTTCATAGTAAAATAAACAACCAAGACCAAAAACTATAATCAAAAAGTGTAAGGAAACATCAAAGGGAGATCATGGTTCTCAATTAGACTCTGATCACCCAAAGAAGCTACCAGTAAACCACTCACCTTGCGCTTCTGCTGCGCTGGGTCAGATTTGCAATCCCGATCAATATGGTCGCCAACTACAATATCAGGAGTCTGTCCCCGGGTCACAGGGATAGGGATATTGCAAAGAGGACAAACAGGAACTTGTACATCCTGCAGAACATATTAGAAATCTATTAGGAGAACCTAACACGTGTCTACACTACATACATGTAAATATACAATGAATTACCTTCTTATATGCGGAGGTACAGTTGTGCAGGACATATGTGATGTGATCTTTGCAGAAAATTTGTTCACAGGCATCACATTTTAAAGGCAGGAAATCTATGAAACAAAAAAGTGAGATTTTACATAGTTTCATGACACAAAATAATTCCAAAGAACAATTTCCTCATTAGATTCCATATTTACCACTTTGTTACATGCAGCAACAACAAACAAGAAAGAAAACAAGTTATAGATAAAACAAATACTCTGTAATCCTTTTTGTTTGTAGCTTAAATAGGATTCCTTGTAAAACTGCATTTACAAGAAACGCTGAGGGTAAGTATCCTTAATTAATATTTTTTATATAGTGCATTGAAAAATTGGAGGTCATTTTCTACCAATCTGCATGGGCCTTGCTTAGCCTCAGGTGGAAGTCACACAAGATAAAATTCTCTAGATTATCTAAGCAATAACTTTAAAAAGAAGGCATATTCGCTCTCACGATGGCAGGGGATCTCTGGCTCACAGGAGGCTCGGCGGTGGATCGGCTGGAGAGAGGCCTTCTACTCCTGATTTGACCAAGTATGTGTGCAATTCTGGCACCAGCTTGAGATGAGGGCAACACACGTTTACTCACCAGCTGAGCCTTTACCTCCCAGCGCTCCCGTAGACTGTTCCTTGCATTTGGGGCCCAGCAGCCCAGAGGGGGCTCCAACCTGAGCACTGTCAACATGCCCAAGAGAAATCTCCTCACCAGGATCTTGCCCGGGATCGTACCCTAGTTGCTTGGGTCTGTGGACATTGTGCAGTGTTTCCCTTACTGGTCCAAAGGGCAGGATGGTCTATGGAGAGGATGGGGTGCATGCTCAGTGGATCTAACCCACATGCAGTGTCTGCAAGCCTTCTACAGCATGGGCATAGGCTGATTGCCTCTCAAACATTCTCACTCGCCCGCTGGACCATCAAGCTCTATTGCAAACTGATTGCACTGCGTCTCCTCTGTTTTACTTAATTTCTGTTGATCACTCATTCTCTTAATTTTGCATAGAAGTAACCGAGCTCTCGCTGGTGTGGTGGTATTAACCTTTAATAGTCTGGTTTTAGGCTTGGCCTATAACTCTCCGGCAGCATCTCAGCAACATATATTGTAAATTACCATATTATTACGTATAAGCTTGGTTATAACTAACAGTAATTCTCATGTGTCCATCTTAAGCCAGTCTCTGTGCATATTCTGTATAGAGTGAAGATGCTAATCTTATATTTGCTGCTACCAGACTATTTGTTTTCTCATTTGATTTTTTAAAGATTTCCTTAACCATACCTATATAACTTTTAAAAGGGCACTGTACACTCATTATCTGTGACTCTATTACGCTTCAGCCATATTGTATCGCAATGTCTTAAAATAAAATTGCTGTATAAATGCAGTGTCCACAAAAATAAAGAATTTAAAACATAAAAAAAACAAGAAGGCATAATTCAGAAAAAAAACAAAAAAAAAACAACCAACAAACTGCCAGATTTCGATAATGACTTATCGTGTTACATAATAGATTTCTTTAAATAAACAAACAAACTATGTGTTGTCTGACCTACCTAGCTGTTTGCAAGTGGATTCTGAGCAATGCTTGCCAAGGTCAGGAAACTCCATTCTGTGTCTTTCCCAGAGAATAGAAATAATTATTATTGCAAATAGAGGATGAGTCATAAAACTGTTCATTTATAATTATTTACTTATTTTTTTTCAATCACAGCAAAATACAAAACCTTCCCTTAACACATTCCCTGGTATATTGTGGAGATTATTCACTAAACAGAGAGCAGTATTTTAAAAATTCACAACACAATTGAAGATTTTTACATCGAGCAGTTTTCAACTGAATTTTGCACCTTACAGATTGGTTATAGGTGTAAATGGAATAGACCACCCCTAAACAGGAATCGGGATCGACCGATATTGATTTTTTTTAGAGCCGATACCGATTATCTGTGAACTTTCAGGCAGATAGCCGATATTCTGTACATTTACCATTTTGAAAAAATAAACTATTTCTAAAGGTAAATGCACAAAATATACATGCCACATGTAGTGGATGCAGTGTGTTTAGACAGGGGAGCAGTGTGTATATAATGAATGCAGGGTGTGTTTGTGTAGTGTGTATAGTTAATGTAGTGACTGTTTGTGTAGTGTGTATATAATGAATGCAGAGTGTGTGCAGTGTGTGTATAGTGAATGTAGTGTGTCATGTGTAAAGTGAATGCAGTGTGCGTAAAGTGTGTGCAGTGTGTATAGCGAACGCAGTGTGTGTAGTGTGCATATAGTGAATGCAGATTGTGTAGTGTGTATATAATGAATGCAAAGTGTGTGTGTTTGTATAGTGTGTGTATATAATGAATACAGTGTGCAGTGTGTATATAACGTAGTGTGTGTGTATAATGCAGAATGTGTAGTGTGTGCATTATATACACACACACACACTGCATTATATACAGTGTGTAGTGTGTTTATATAGTGCCAAGTGTGTGTTCCTGAAGGGATGTGATTTGTGTAAAATGGGGGGAGAGGGAGGGCATTTTTTATTTTAATGTTTAATATTTATGTTTTATTTAAATTTTTTGTCCCCCTTCCCTGCTTGTTGCCTGGCCAGGGAGGGGGGCTATGGCATTCCCTGGTGGTCAGGTGGCATGGATGGGCAGTGGGGGCCGGCAGCAAGCTGTGACTTACCTTTCCAGCAGCTCCCTTCCGCTCCCTGTGTAAATCTCGCGGCCTGTGTGCCGCGCGGAGCGTTGCCATGGTAATCTGTGGCAACGCTCTGACGGCCGCGTGACTCGCAAGATTTACACAGGGAGGGGAAGGAAGCTGCTGGAAAGGTAAGTAAGTGCTTGCTGCCGGGCCCCCAGGACCGTCCTGTTATGTATTATAGGCAATATCGGTATCTTTATTGGCCGATACCGATATTGCCAAAAAACACAGAATATTGGCCGATAATATTGGTAAAACCGATAACTGGTCGATCCCTAAACGGGAAGTCTAAGCACCATAACCTGCGTCCTTGCAACATTTACCAGGGTGAGTAGTATAGCAGTGGAGGCAAATAAAAAAATAAAAATGCTCATGTGACATTTTTGTCGGCGCTATACATGTGCGTGTACAGAGTGTTCAGCACTGCAGGGGTTGACTGATTTGCAAAATTAAATAAAACTGAACCTAATCAAATTTAGCTAGCCATTTGTTTGTGCAAAGATCTCAAAACTAAGAGTGCCTCAATGTAAATGTTTCCCAACCTGAGTGCTGCGGGCGACCTGTAAGTAGCCAAGTCTAACTTGGCTTTTAGAAGTGATCACAGAGCAAGCAATCTGTATGTGCAGTGTTTCTGCTTGAGACGCGTCCTGTACAGAGTAATTTGTACTTCTGTGCTTGGGTCTAATTGCACCCCTGGCACACTCCGTTCAGGGCTGCCGAATGATAATTCTGTGCAAAAATGACATCTGTTGTCAGCAAGTACTGCAAGATAGCGACAGATGTAATCAGGCTCTACACTTGCTGTTAGCTACCTGCAAGTAGAAGTCTGTGTGTCCTCTTTCTTCCTCCCTTGCTCGTGTGCTCCTTCCCAGCCTGCAAATACTGTCCTGTATTAGTTTGTATTTTGTTTTTATTCCCGCTCACCCTAAAGCAGTGACTACAGCTTTGCCAGGCCCTGCATTCCAGGTTAATGTAAATTTAATAATGTTTTCAATTACAATAGAGTTTGTGAGGCAAGTAACTAGAGCCCAATACAACATACCGGTAAGTATATAAATAAAATAGTAATGAAGAGTTGGACTAACACTTTAAGTGGCTCTTTAAAAAAAAAAAAAGTAAAATAGATTTCTGCTGTAATTCAAAAATTGTTAGGAAGCAAAGTACTGTGTAGTTGGTTACAAGACACATCTCATGTAATTATAGCACATCGCAAAGGAAACAAACTCCGTAAACTGCTGATGACTTACTAAACACCGATTGTGCTGGTGTTTGCCAATTAATATAAACTAAAAATCAGTACTAAAAATAGAATTTTACTAACCAGTTTTGAAGACTTTAATTAAAGGGACACTCTGGGCCATACATACATCAGCTGATTAAATTTCTCAATAAGTTTTTGTGTGCTGCCCATTACTTCACTATCAGACTTGCTTGTTTAGAGTGGTTTGAGAAAAACTGGCTGACCCCAGAAATCGAGAAACAAAACAAAAAAAACACAGACCCTTTGCAACCTTTTAGTAGTTCAGAAGTTTAATCTTCAGTTCAATGCAGTCTAATCTTGGAATGCAAGGATACTGAAACTAAAACGCTCAGGATCCTTTGCCAATCGAAAAGTTGGCAAAGGGAAGCTGGGTATCTGATTAAATTCTATAGTCCTCAAAATCAGCTGAATGTCTGCAAATACTGTCATTCTAAGAGCAGAATAAAAATAGCCGGAACAGCAGAGCAGAATGACTTCAATCCACCAAAAAGGTTGGATAAACCTGGCAGAGGGTCTTACGTTTGTTGGAAATTAAGATGCTCCAATCAATGCAAGCCTGGTGTGCGGCTCCAAATTCTTTGCTATCGTCTGCTTTTGGGACTTTAGGAGATATGGGAAAATACACCCAGCAACCACCTGGTTGAGTGTTAATCTGTTTACTACTAGAAGTAGGAAGTTCATGAAAACACCTTCAATTAATGGAGGGTCATAGGGATCGAAAAGTAATGAATTTTGTGTTTATCGTATTACAAGATCCACACAGGAATAAAAAGGATCACTAGGATTCATCCTATTTATAATATTTAAACATCACAGAATATATTTTTTATGATAATATTTAGTGAAATAGGTTTAAAAATAGCATGAAGGTGTTAATGAACAACAACATCTGGTGAACATGGAATCAACACCCTTGACATATTGTGAATGCCAAGATTTATGCTGCCCACTGCGAGCATGGCAAGCACACGAGGAGTGATACTACAGCTCTTAAATTATAATTACGGTATGTTATTAGGTAATAAAACACTGAGACTCGGAGAATGCTAAACAATATGAGCCTATTTCATGCAACAACTATCCACAATGACTAAGCATTTCAGCCTAGGATCCATAGCTATCCAATCAATCAGTGGTTTATTAGTAAACACCAAAGAGCTGTGTGTATATATATGGGTCTAAAGAATGCAATATCGAAGAATCAATGTTTATCTGAGTTGGTATTTATTTAGTAAAAGGGGAATTGAAAGGGGAAAAAAAAATGAAATAGAAATTTTTAGATAAAATACTAAATGTGGACCACCTTTCCAAACTCAGCTAACATTCCTATGGGTTATTTAGGCCCAATATTTATCAATTTCACAATAAAATGTTTAATTAATAACCACAGTTGTATAAAAAAAAAACTCACTTGCCAAATCATGGATATAGGTTAATTATTGCTGCAAAACAAAATAATAATATATATATCTTGGGTGGCAAAAAGGTGGGTGTCTGTCAAGTGATTCCATAATTTCTAATATGACAGAAGACAGACAGACAGACAGACAGACACACAATATTTTCATAGTTTGTGCAGGCAGAGTTATTACAAAATACACACACATTATGGACACTGAATAGAGAATGGGGGCCAGAAAGGCAGTTCTTCTGACATTTAATAATAACATTAAATTACTGATAATAATAATAATAATATTAAATTGCTGATAATAATAATAACATTAAATTGCTGATAATAATAACAATAACATTAAATTGCTGATAATAATAACAACATTATTCAGAATTAAAGGGGGGACACAGATAACCAACACCCACAGCCAAGCCTCGCCCCATACTACCCCCACCATAACCCTTTATTATTAAACCCCCCCACCACACTCCAATAAACCCCACTGACACTCTGACACCTATAATAAGCCCCCAAAACACTCACTCACCAAATCCCAGGATGGAACTTCACACACCCGGAACTAGCGTCACTTCCTCTTCGTTACCCCGGGGACTGGGCACACGTTTGCGGCTTGTCCAATCCGGTAGCTCGAAAGAGCTGTCAATCAAGTCGGGGGGCGGGATAGTCGGCCATCTTGGTACTCCCAAAGAGTGCTGTTATTGAGCAGCTTGTTTTTGTCCTGTGACAGGCAATCCATGGTGTCATGGAAGAGGACACACATTCCAGGACACTAGTTAATGTGTTTATTTTCTATGCTGTCTGAGGTAGATTCTTATAGAGTGATTTATTAAATTGAGCATTTAAGGTGATTTTAAAGTGAATTTCTAATTGTAGGTCACTAGCTGAATGCAAATCACAGCTAGACTGAGAGAATTCTGACAATGTGGCTATTTGGACCTAAATTTAAAATTTACTTTGAATTCCTCATAAATTACCACTTTGCTGGAAAACCTGGTAGTGTTAAGTGGGTGTTAATAAAATAAAAGACAAGGGTGCGTGATAAAATAGAAATTCTTATAGACATTAACAGGAAATAATATTCTAATTTATTTATTTATTGTCCCCTCTGCCAGGATCAAGCAATTTGCATTCCCACCACTGTAGATACTGTTAATAACTTATATAAAATGTGTTGCAAATTAGAGAACGTGCTGTGTAGAGAACTTCAAATAGGAAACGAACTGCTGCTAGTGTTAGGGTCCTTTTTGACTTATTATTTGTTAGATATTAATCCCCTTTCATATTAACCCCTTCAATGACCATATTATCCCCTCTTTATCCCCTTACCCTTCATGTCACCACAATCCACACATGAACCCTTTCCATACAGCAAATTGCCCTCCCCCCATGTGTAGCTTAATTTCTAATGTAATCTCTTTTAATGTATACAGATACCCTTTATTCTGCAGTCCACACACTAAAGAATAATGAAGTGGTTATGGTTCCAGGGGGTGCAGGGCTTATCTCATTGATGAAGTGGCTATGGTTCCAGGAGGTGCAGGGCTTATCTCATTGATTAAGTGGTTATGGTTCCAGGAGGTGCAGGGCTTATCTCATTGATGAAGTGGTTATGGTTCCAGGAGGTGCAGGGCTTATCTCATTGACGAAGTGGTTATGGTTCCAGGAGGTGCAGGGCTTATCTCATTGACAGATGCATTGTAGGGCTTGGCTCAGGCAAACTAAAGGAAGCTCCTGCTTAGGAGGTTGGTAGGGGCAATTTTTAAGAAGCCAAATAGTTCTAAAAGGGTTTGACTACTTACAGTAGGGAGTACCAGAACACTCCTGGCAGAGAGCTGTATTGTTTATGGTGCGTGGAGTCTTCCTTTCATCCTTCAAGTGGGACCACTTCTCTATCACCCCCCACCCCTTATTCTTAGCAATCCCAAAAAGAATCCCATTTTTCATTCCCCTGCTCAGCTCAAGCTTTAATCCAGGTAATTTAATTTCTAACCACAACCCCCCAATTCATCAGAGTGACCCTTCAGAGCCACTTACCGCTCAATCCTTACCCCAACTTTAACTCCATCCTGCAAATTGTTGATCAACACTGTGCTTTTCCCATAAACCCATCCCACACTGGCAATAACACACCTCTCCACTGTACATAAACACGTCCTAACATTAACCCCATCCTGTGCAGTCCTCACATATACCTTTTCCATGTAGCCAGTTGCTTCCCATTCCAACGGATGCAGTTCCATCCAAATTCTGTAGGCACACTGGAGTTCTGACTGAGTGGGAAAAGCAATATTACCTTGTAATCCTACAAAGTGTTTTAGCATATATAATTATTGTAGTGGAAACAAGAGTGAGGATATATTTACACCTGGGAAGGTCTTAAACGCTCTACAGAGATAGATCTGACATCCTGGGCAAAACAAAGTTTACATTGCATTCCTATTAAATAGTATAGCGTATTTAAAGGGACACTGTAGGCACCCAGACCACTTTAGCTCATTGATGTGGTCTCGGTGAAAACTCCCATCACCCTTAACCCTAGAGTGGTAATTATTGCAGGTTTTATACACTGCAATAATTACCTGCTAGGGTTAACTCCTCCTCTTGTGGATGTCTACCAAACTTCCACTAGAGCGACTTCTGGATGGTTAGGCGACTTCTGGTCGCCCAAACGACGCTAGACATCCTCACGATATGCATGAGGACTTCCAGCGTCACCGGAATCCTCATAGGAAAGCATTGAATAATGCTTTCCTATGGGGAAATCCTAATCCTAATGCACATTAGGTCTCCCCCACCGGCAGATGTTATTAACCACTTCTGCACCACAGGGGAAAGCTATAGTGCCAGGAAAATAAGTTTGTTTTCCTGACACTATAGTTTCTCTTTAATTATAGTAGGTCAGTTAGTAACAAAAGGAAGGGACATAGCTGCACATGTATGGAGAAACGTGAGCCACCTTGAATGACATCTGACTGGGTGGAGGCAGTCTACGCACAATAGAGGTAACCGTACATTTCTATCAAGAATTTTAGAAGATTTAATTATCGTAGGTGAGTGAGAACAAAGAGAGAAGATATAGGTACACCCGGGAGAGTGGGGTTTCGGATACTGTAAGAAGGGATATAGGCAAACTGGACTGGCATTTGCCTTGCTTTCCTATCAAATGTTTCATCGTATTGAATTACTGACACTATCAACTTTCTATGAACAACTGTGTTAGAAGAACTAGTAGGCACGCTTTGCATTGCAGAGAAGATAATGTTGGAAGTATTTAACAATTTATTCAGTATTTATTCAGCAATTTAACAAGGCCACCAAATCATATGACCAATTATCACCTCTTTAGCAAATCTGAACCCAGGACACAGCATAACCTCACACAGCAATTCTGGAAAAAGTAATTCTGTGTAAGTCCTTGTAGAGGAGCTCCTGCACTCCGACTGAGTACCTCCACCAGGTCAGCTTCCTCTCTGCTACCATGGACTCTGGAGCACTATAGAGCCAGTCGCCAAAGCTTAACTGGGGTCACTGAGGATCTCTTCAACCGCACCAGGCTGCAGCTCTCTCCTTCCAGGCAGTTATTGCCCTCTCTAACTTGGCCTTTCCCACAGGCACTTGTGGCTCTCAGGCTTAGCTCTCTCTTAACATGTCCCTTAGGATCAAGAACCAGGCAGCCAGCAAACAGGTCCAAAAAAACTCTGTTACTGTAATCCTTAAACAAACCAAACACGCAGTTCCCAATGAAAAAAAGGAAAAGTGTAACAATTGATTGCACATATATGTCTATACATACACACACATATACATAAATATTTAGTTAAACCTAATTATTACCTACTGTAATTACTCTATTATTTTTGCCTAGGTTTTTATTCTGTGAGCGTTAACCCCTTAAGGACACATGACATGTGTGACGTCATGATTCCCTTTTATTCCAGAAGTTTGGTCCTTAAGGGGTTAAAGTTGCTGTTTAGTGAAAGAGTGAGTACACTGGATCTTGAATCAATCAATCTATCTACACACAAACAGATAACATTTGTAGTTAGGGTGTTTAGAGAGTCTCTTTAAAGTTTTCCAGTTAGGTATATTTAACATCAAATCAGATGATCTCCGAGTACATGGGAGTCAAGACCCAGGACATACTTGAAAACGAGCGAAATCTCAATGTATCTTTCCTGGTAAAATATTTTACATATAAAATAAATATAAATAAATAAGACACTGAAGACATCAACGTGGTACATAGTTAAAGTGGTTAAATTTTGTGAGTTAAAATTTCCAACAGCATTTCAGCTCTATTACGGTCTTATTTTGGAGATACAAGTAAAATAAATATCTGAAATGAAAGAAATATTATCAGCATATATGAAGAATCAGTAGGCGCAAGAAAATAGAGAGAAAGCCTCATTGAAGACCGTACATATAGTTAATCTTTATTTAGATTTTTTTTTACAATGGTACAAAATATGCAATATACAATTTCTATACAAAACATTGCAGAATGTTTGTGCCTTTTAAACATATCAGTGTTATGGAGGTACGCAGGAAAACAGCCTCACACAAGCATACAGGCCCACAGTGTCTGGGTTAGGAGTAGACTTCCTGTGGGTATAGAACCTTTGACTACAATTCCAACAATCCTCTGCTACATACTATGTCCATATAAGCACCGCACTCCTATCATGCAAAAAGATTATTAAAACACTCATTTGCGGCCTCCAACAAGCAAACACACTAAAATGTCTTGCATTCTGTGTAATGTATATGGAGAAATAGATTTTCAGTGCTGAATTAGAATAGATAACATTTACAGAAGTAATGTACACAATGGATAAGCAGCAAAGACATCTGTACAATATTTCTGCCACGTCAGTGCTTTCTGTTCTAGTACTCAAAGGGGCACTCCAGGCACCCACAACATATTCCGGATAATGTGTAGGTTTGATTATGCTAGATGAGGTTTTAAATTAATATTCATTAGGTTTTTACCCCCCAATAATTAGATTTGCTAATTACTGAAAACAATTTCCTCTTTTCCACACAGGGTTTTTCCTCTATATGGTGAAATGCTGATAGATCAAAGTGAATTTAAACTTTTAGGCTAAAATAGCCAAAACAAAAAACATTGCTGACTTGGAGACGTTTTCCAGCTCAGCTAGTTTGGCAAAAATACTGCTGTACATGAGGTCATGATGTATTTCTAAAATTGTAGCTGAACTGGTAGTTTAATAGATAGCGGACAAATGAACTAAAACTCCCAGGATACATTGCTCTCATAAAAGAACTGTTTATGGGATGAGATCAGCAGTTCTATAGGACATTATAGTGTGCATGACTGGCATTTCGGTGTATTAGCAGACCTCATTACAGGAACAACAATGACTGAAGTTATTCATTTAATGCATTTTTATGATTTATTTTTTTACATTGTTTCTCTTTTGCATATTTTTATGCATACTATCTATATAATTTGTTAAAACACAGAATGGGTCAAAGCCAGTCTAAAGCGTCCCTTTAAAAAGATCCACAATATGCATACAAACCAATCACGTGGAATCAAGCAGCATAGTCACTCATCCTGGCACACGAATACACAATGAACAAAAAGTTCCTACTTTCTCTCCTGATCAACAAGAAATAAAGCAATGAAGACGATGTGGGGAAATGTCGACAGACATCCTCTTCGGAGGACTTCTTGATGTCTACAACTGCGATAACAATTGCAGAGGGTAAGTTATAAAGAAAAGCTGACATAAGACACACATGATGCACAGAGTTTTTTAGGTTAACTCTCACAGTAATACGCTTATAATGCTTATATTATTAAGATGTTAAAGATGAGTTTGAAAATTTACCTTCTGGACCTGCGGTGGCAATTCATCGTCAGATCCCTCCTCTGGTACAGATTCCGGGTGTCTGCTTGATTGTCCTTCTTCACTCCACCCTCCCATTGGCTGTCTTGCTAAACTAGATGTTGGTCTTGACATGGATCCCATATCTAAAGGTGACAAAAAGAAAAATATTATTTTAAAAGAGTTATTTAGGGCGTCCAGTAGCTGTCGGTCCAATGTAAAATCAAAAGTTATGGCAGAAATCCTGTTAAAGCTGTCTAAGCATGTCTAAGGGATCCAAAAAGAGAGAAAAATACCCCCAAAATCTTGAGAGGATTAGTTGCATAGCATCTTTTCAGTTTCTTCTGCCATCACTAAGGGTTTAGATTTACAATTATTCCTTACTACACCAGTAGATTTGTTTTTCATTTTTAAACAAATCAAAAACTGGATGGGGGAAGGGTGCTGCCCCACCTGCCTCTATGGACACTTTGCACCACAGCGAGCTGACATGGTCAAGGTGCTGGGTGTGCATTGTTTAAATTCTTGCTTTTTTATGTGAAATGAATTGTCTTGTACAAGTATGGTGACTATCTGCCGCTGACTGCATCTTCTGCTTGCTTCTAAATTTCAGTAAACTTTTCTACGTGACAGAGCAAAAGCACCAAACATTAAAAATCAATCAACCCCCCTTAATCCAAGTGTAGTTTGGATTAATACTCCCTTTATTAATGTAGCAAACACTATTTTTAAGATTGTGTTTTTAATTATTAACTAAAATATCAGTACCTGTGCTGGCACTAATTCTGTGTGTGCCCAGTGATGGCAACCTCTCTTCCTGAAAAAGTGCTGCAGGTGACGGACAGCTGGCAGAGGATGGTACATTAGATGTAGTGTGTACAAGGGTATCACCATGCATGCTCTCACCACTCTCATCACTCTCCTGGCGGTGCCAAATGTGACGACCTGGTGCCATACGTGTGTGTTGCTGATGCAGCTAAGAAGAGAGAACATATAAAATAATGTAAAAATTCATCAACATTAAGAAAAAATATCCATTAACATAAAAGGTACATGTTACCAAACCCACACCCCTGATCACTCACTAAAAAGTAAATAATTTGAAGATGGCATGATTTGATGGAGGAGACTGGTTAACGGAGCAAGTAATGAAGATTGAAAATGCTTGGGAATAAAGAGAAAGTACGTAAAAAAAGGAAGACTTGAAGGATCATCACAACCTATATTTTTCTGTGATTTCCAAACCAGTCTTTATGAATGCCCAATGTTTATATTATATAATTGAACTCCCTGGAACAACACTGAGAAATCCCCAATTTCGGAACCCTTGCAGTGCATGAGAGCTACTGGAGGCCCACCATTTGTTTCTTCCACCCATAGCTGCTAAGACATTCACAGGCTTTGGAATCGCTTTAGTATTTTCTCAATAATCCTGGTTCAATTTAATTAAACTTTGCCTCTTCGTTATACCAACTACCAGCCTCAGACCATGGATTTCCTCTTTAACCCCTTAAGGACACATGACATGTGTGACATGTCATGATTCCCTCTTATTCCAGAAGTTTGGTCCTCAAGGGGTTAAGTAGATATTTCAAGCCACAATACCGCAGCCTACATTTTTCTGAAAGTCAAATTTTTGGTGGTCTAAAGGGGAGCAGCTTCCTTAAGTTGTCTTCTCTTTTCACTCATGACTGTGTAGGCCTCACCGACCTAGTTTCCATACACCCAAGACACCCTTACGAGCAGTGGAAATACCATCCTATATCTTGATATACAACACCCATGGTTGGGGGCTTCTCCGACCTTACCTACACCTGTTTATCCCACCCACCCTCGCCTGACATGAGTCGGTATAGCTAAATGCACACGTGGCATCAGGTGAGAGGAGACCCCTGTTGGGGACAAATATAAGCTAATAGTTACAACATATACATAGACAGGGGAAAAATTAGATACGGCTGTGTATAATCTAGAACAGGAACAGAAAAAGATACATAGTGTGATACAGTAAAACACAAAGTAATGCGCCAATATAATAATGCACTCACGAGATCAAAGTGAATAATGCGCCTGAACAGGTGCCTGCCCCGATATATTTGGGCGGCTGAGAGTCTCCACTTTCCACTGGAACTCCAAGCGGACCAAAAAATGGAATGAGACTTCAGTAGAGGTAGATAAAATAAATATGCAGATTTATTGTAGAAAAAAAGGCTACAGATGATAGCCGCATTCAATAGAAAATAAAAGCAAAGGGAAGAGGTAGATAAAATAAATATGCAGATTTATTGTAGAAAAAAAGGCTACAGATGATAGCCGCATTCAATAGAAAATAAAAGCAAAGGGAAGGACCTTCCCTTTGCTTTTATTTTCTATTGAATGCGGCTATCATCTGTAGCCTTTTTTTCTACAATAAATCTGCATATTTATTTTATCTACCTCTACTGAAGTCTCATTCCATTTTTTGGTCCGCTTGGAGTTCCAGTGGAAAGTGGAGACGCTCAGCCGCCCAAATATATCGGGGCAGGCACCTGTTCAGGCGCATTATTCACTTTGATCTCGTGAGTGCATTATTATATTGGCGCATTACTTTGTGTTTTACTGTATCACACTATGTATCTTTTTCTGTTCCTGTTCTAGATTATACACAGCCGTATCTCATTTTCCCCCTGTCTATGTATATGTTGTAAAAGGTCGGGAACTGGGCAACGACCTTGAGAGGCTGTTTTTACTTTATCAGATAAGTATAAGTATATTTAGATACCATTGTTATTTACTTTGAGGTATCACACATATATATATACTGTTTGTACTTTTGCATAAGCTAATAGTTACCTGAACCTTAGGTTGTACCCCTCTACTCTGGCAACAGACAGAAGTGCTATTAATGTCTAACGCGTACCTCATGATACAACTATTCTGTGTGCCTCTCTTGTATGTCTTCCCAACATAAATATATTACACTACACATGTCTATTTCACACTCCAGATATGGCACACTCACTGACTCCTCCAGGATCTAGACTTGCCTGGCTTACTGGTTGACACCACGACTACATCTCTTTTATATAAAACTGTGCTATGAATACCTATGCCAAACCTATGTTGATACATGTTCAAACGTATGCCTATATCTGCTGTTGTGGCACTGTAGGCGCTTATGTTTCTCTTGCACAATAAAACACAAAAATTAGTCTAAAGGGGGAGCAGCCATCTATTACAATGTCTCCTGGCTAAAGGATAGGATGCGAGGTCTGGCTTAGAGGTACTCACTTCGTGCATGTAAAGTGCGTGGAGACTCATCTCGGTGGATGCATATTCAGACAAAGTGCCACTGTTCATGGGTCCTTCCCACACGCTGCTCCCAAAACTGGCATTCCTGAAGTCAGCGCTACATGGAAACGAGACAGACATTCTTAATTCTTAATCACTCTTAAACAAAAGTTTCTAAAACAAAACAGATCAATGGAGCCATGTACCAGAAATTACTAAATATTATTTTATATTAACCTGCCATATTAGAAGAGGATTCAGTGAAAAGCTAAATTAAATCATTAACTGTAATAAACATTTTAGATTACTCTGCTGAATTAGCTGAGTATTGGGGAAGGATCTTAGCCAGACTGTAGACACAAGAAATCATATACTGAAGCTAATATTTATTTTGGCAATCTGGCCCATAGCCTCCATTGTGAACATTGTCTTGAAACTCAGTTTAAACACACACAATTATATTAATTCCTTCTTTGAAAGATGTTCCACTTTTTCCTCACCCTGTTCCACTCTGGTTTTGTACTGGGTGACATGACTGTTGAGGTGACAAAGAGCGCAAGGCAGTAGCCACTTCCGACACAGCTGAGACGTGCGGGGAGAATGGCACATCGGCATGAGACAGGTGCCCTCCAGTAGACATACCAGAAACCATGTTCACCATAAGACTGTGCGGCTGGAAGAAAGGGAAGTAAATAAGACAAGAAGAGGAAAACTCGAGCAATATAATAAAGGTCATGTAGAGTAGACGACTCAGTAATTGTCAAGTTATAAGGTTCAAAATTAACCAAGGGCCGTACACTGTAAAAAAAAAATCAAAAAAACAAAGTGCATTTTATTGCCACAAAACTTTTAGACAGCTAAATGACCTTACAGAAAGATACAGAAAAAAAAGAAACACTAAAATTCACTGCTGCATGCTGACTGCAAATAGGAATGCAGTTACAAATCAAATAAAGGGCCACAAACAGAAAATGTAATTAAAATTATCTGACACGTATGTCTTGATAAAGCAGAAAAGGAATACCTTTATAAATCTATTTCTTGAGACAATTTTGGTTATAGTGGCAGCTATGGCACTACAGGTCCTCTCTCCCTCCCACCCCCCATCCCATGTTGCTGAAGGGGTTAAAACCCTTTCAGTGACTAACCTGTATCCAGCGCCGATGTCCCTCGGTGCTGGGTCAGGTTCCGCCTACGCTCCTCCCCTCAGCCAGCGGGGGAGACCTATAAAGCATGCGCGGCTGGCGGCGGGGGAGACCTAATGCACATGCGCGGCAATGCCGCGCACGCACATTAGACCTCCCGATAGGAAAGCATTGAATAATGCTTTTAATGCTTTCCTATGGGGATTTCGGCATCGTTATAAAACACTTTTCGTGTTCTATGAACACGGAAGTGGCCTCTAGTGGCTGTCTAGTAATATTTTCTAGTAGACAGCCACTAGAGGAGGACTTAACCCTTCAAGGTAAATATTGCAGTTTATAAAAAACTGCAATAATTTCACTTGCAGGGTTAAGGGTAGTGGGAGTTGGCACCCAGACCACTCCAATGGGCAGAAGTGGTCTGGGTCCCTGGAGTGTCCCTTTAATTTTGTTGTGCACAAGAGAACAAAGAGTTTTGTAATGCCACAATAGCATGTACAAAAGCCTTCAAATAACACAAGAAAACACTTTGCATAATGTCATGTACATTGAAGAATGTTGCTTTACATTGAAGAATGTTGCATTTTGATGGTACTGCACAATTTTATAATCTATTACAGATATCAGGTGAAAAAAACTGTGTACAAAAGGCGCTTATAAAATATTGAAAATCGTGTAGATGCTACAACACTCTTGTGGGGGTCCCTCACACCCACCTCAAATTGTAGAAACTAGAAGAAAGGTAGAAAAGCCAGAGGCAGTTCACCTATATGAGTGGAGCATACAGTGATAATAATGGATACCTACCCTATAACAAGGGTCGTCTAGTCCTGATATTGTAGCAGTATCACTTTAAATTCAGCGTATATATACATAGAAAGAAAAACATATACAGGGAAATAATAGTGCAAATCTGTATGGTAAATAACCGTTGTGCAGTGATCAAAACAGAATGCTAACTCACATTTTTTAGAGCCTAAGATGGGATAGGCTCAAATCACTTGCGCTTTAGTACCGTCTGGTGGTACTTGTCCCCTTTTTTTGAAGCGTTGGTGGAATCCCTCAGAGATAATCTCTTATCTCTGAGGGATTCCACCAACGCTTCAAAAAAAGGGGACAAGTACCACCAGACGGTACTAAAGCGCAAGTGATTTGAGCCTATCCCATCTTAGGCTCTAAAAAATGTGAGTTAGCATTCTGTTTTGATCACTGCACAACGGTTATTTACCATACAGATTTGCACTATTATTTCCCTGTATATGTTTTTCTTTCTATGTATATATACGCTGAATTTAAAGTGATACTGCTACAATATCAGGACTAGACGACCCTTGTTATAGGGTAGGTATCCATTATTATCACTGTATGCTCCACTCATATAGGTGAACTGCCTCTGGCTTTTCTACCTTTCTTCTAGTTATTACAGATATCAGACTAGGTAAACGGTCTGAGTGCACAGTGATGTGAAGAAGATCGAGTTCTGATATGTCTAGCTATTAGATATAAAGCAGGCCAGTCCTAACTACCCTAGATAAACAAGTCAAATGTAGATCGGAGCTGCAGTTATGTAGGACTACTTAGGCATATAGGCACAAGACAAGATAAACAAGGAACTGTGCTTTTCAGGAATAACTAAGGATCGAAAACAAACAAAATATATAGACCACTGTGTAGTCCCCACACACCCGCACGCTACTGAGGCTACAGCTTAAAGTAAGCACTGTGTAGATCTTCTATGCCACAGTTGCACTGCACCGTTTATATATATATATATATATATATATATATATATATATATATAATAATAATGCAAGAACGCAAAGCTAAATTAGTGTAAAGATACAAAATGTATGGCATATGAATGTGGGATGGTGGTATAGGCCAAGTAAATAAAAGCCGAGTGTAGCTGGGGACTAGTCCTGCAAAGTGAGTCCAGCCTCACCCGACACCAGTACTCGGGAGCCCATAGAAACAGCTGTGGAGCGGTGTCAGACAGGTGCAGAGAACGGCGTCTCTCCAGCCCCAGATGAGAGCTCGCATCTCAGTTTCACGGATTCGAGAGCTTGTGTTTCAGTCCAAATCCTTCCCAGGTTGGGGATAGCTGAAGTTCTGGATGTTTCTTCGCCGCCTGCTGCGTCGTGAAAACCATTTTTAACTGGTTTGACAGAAACTCTAGGTTCCCTTGACACCTATTGATTAGCAGTTTGCTCATGACTGCTACTGTATGAGTTCCACTTCTGCATTAACAATGTCAATTTTGTGCATATTTGGATGACTTTCACTGGTTGAGTGGACTTCAGTGGATTCAGTCATTGAATGCCATCCAAACTGATATTGAAAATGTGGAATCCTAATATCCACAGTAGCAATATGGAAGGCTAGTTATGGGGTAAGGGGGGAGCTGTGGAATCCTTGGTTAACATCATATTTCTCAAAAGGGGTTTCACACAGAACCAGGAAATGGCACCAAATATAATCTCTTCATAAGCCAACTGGAAAAAAACAGAGAGACTTCAAGTATTGGTGTTTTAACTGGTTATATACGCTGAATTTGCACTATTAAAAATTGCTTACTTTAAGGAACACTATAGGATCAGGAATACAAACATGTATTACTGACCCTATAGTGTAAAACCTCCATTTAGGTGGCTTGCCCCCCCTCCTGCCCCCTACCCTTGCACCCTTAGAAATGGTTCAAACTTACCTTATTTCCAGGTCTCCATGGGGCTGCAGGCGCTGGCCCCGTCCCTGATCCACCTCTTTGGTTAACATCAGAAAGGAGGATAGCCAATTCAATGCTTTCGCACTTACAGGGATAGCATTGGATTGGCGGAGATCGTCAAGGAGGTTTGGACATAGTCAAATGCTGCCCTGGCCAATCAGCATCTCCTCATAGAGATGCATTTATTCAATGCATCTCAAAGAAAAGTTCAGTGTCTGCATGCAGAGGGTGGAGACATTGAATGCCGATGCTGCACACTGTGCAGCACTGCCCCAGGAAGCACATCTAGCAGCCATCTGAGGAGTGACCACTAGATGAATCCCTAGGCTGTAATGTAAACACTGCCTTTTCTCTGCAGGGACTGACTATACTCAATAGAACAAATGCATTAAGCTGTAGTTGTTCTGGTGACTATAGCGTCCCTTTAAGTGTGAGTGTTAAGTCTTCAGAGTTCTAATAAGGAATAAGTGTTAAACATTATGGAGATTCTTTTTTCTTTATGGTGATTGTTCAGAGATGGAAACTTTGGAAATGTGACTATTTTCTATGTATGCAACCCTTGTTAAATGCTTTGGAGTCAGATGTAACCCTGCAGGGAACCTAGTTAAGTGGAGTCAAAGTGCAACAGCAGACATTTTATCAATGTATTGTGCTAGTCATATCACTTGCAAAAGTGTATATACATGAAATTATTCAACTATTTATTTATTTGACCTTCTTAAGCTTTACCACTGTGAGATTTGTGAGAACAGACATAGGGGGAACGTTCATACCTCAGAGTCAATTTGAGTCGATAAATGAGAGTAATGCAGGGGATGTGCAGGTCCGGTGGGATTTTTGGGAGTTGCTACTGTGCTGTCTCTTAGCACTTGTTCCCTTAGATGACTCAGGAAAGTGGAGCACTCACGGGGGGGCTGCCATCGCGGGTTTGTGATTGCGAAATGCATGAGGGAAAGCTCAGTCTTTCCATCTTCTGCCTGCTGGTATACGGATGCCTCAGTCTTGCCTGCAGACATCCACTGCAAAAGGTATACACATAGTGAATCACTGTTCATTACAAAACAATAGTGTCAGGGTACCTGTTCCATCTCTGTGTCAGTCCATTACTCAATGCGATACCAGCATCTAATGTCTATTATATACTCAATCCACAATGACCTGTGCTCTGTAATGGTCTTTAGAAGCCTGCGAGTGTGTTATATAATAATGCCACAATATTATTGGTTATGAACTTTGGCTTGTTCTCTGACCTTTCTGATTTCGCCTATCCCAAACTTGGCTAGTCTTATTGTCTTGTTGTCCCTTGACCTTGGCGTGTCTTTGGCTAGTCTCACTTTTGGCCACTTCTAAGGACTAGTAATAGGCAACTTCCTCTGTTTATCCTATCTAACCAAAATGTGCTTGTTGTGACTACCTACCAATCCTGACAAATACTAATGGTGAACATAATTAATTACATTTTATTCAGAAAACAAAAGGAAATCAGTGCTAATTAACAAACAATATGTAGATAGGCAGCAACCCAAACGAAGGAGACCCTTCAAATCCTTCAATAGATGAGACAATAAAAAGAGATGGGGTAGGGCTGCATCAGCGGAAGGGTAAAATAACTTAAAATAGTCCAAAAGAGTCTCACTAGAGCAACAATGCTTGATGGGATATAGATGAGTAGTTGTTTCAGTAGGGGTGCGTCTTACTGTCTCAGGGTATTCGCATATATGAAAGACAAAGAAACAGGGTCAACCAGTAGTGCAGTACATCTAAAATCCAATGGGTAAAATAGTAGAAGGTAGAAAACTCACATTTAAAAGAGCTATGGCCAGCTCTGCTGTGAAGGGCATACGATATAATACCAGTTGTACGCCTTTTTGAAAAAGTATTTTTGGTGAAAGGCGTAAATGGTTATTTTAAATTGTGTATTTTAGTTCAATTAAAGGTTTTTGGTAAGTTTATTGTGCCAATTCTCTTTTTATTGTATTTTTATGCACTTCTACTATTTTTACTTTCCTGGCTTTTTATTATTGTTCCTGCACTTAAAGAAATCCCAGGTGGGGATCTATACCTGTAAGTATTATTCTAGTTACTTTTACTTACTTTTATCCAATTGAGAGCACTATAGTCGCCTCTTTTTATTTCTCCTGGAGCTTCGGATGAGCAGACGGCGCTGATAGACGCATTTCCTTTACACATCTCAGCAGCGGGGATTGTATTGTTGTACGCCCTAAACACCAGAGCTGGCCATAGCTCTTTTAAATGTGAGTTTTCTACCTTCTACTATTTTACCTATTGGATTTTAGACGTACCTCACTACTGGATGCCCCTGTTTCTTTGTCTTTCATATATGCGAATACCCTGAGACACTAGGACGCACCCCTACTGAAACAACTACTCATCTATATCCCATCAAGCATTGTTGCTCCTTTTGCTGGTGCAGCCCTACCCCATCTCTTTATAATTACATTTTAGTTCCACCACTTGAAGCAGGTACTTTGTCATTTTACCATTGTGCTTTTGTCGGTTTTGAACAGTGTAATTGTTTTAAGATATATTTAATTTAAAGGTTAGGGGCTAGGGGTAGTTGTTATGTGAAAATCTTCAGTAACATGTACCTATTGCTCCTCATTCAGCCCACCAAAGCTGCATTATCCAGCTTGTGCTTAGAACACATAATATGCCTGCATGCACTTAACCCTCTCACCCCGATTGACTGCTCATTTTTGATCTTTTTAAATAATTATATCTAGATCAATGAGATATATAAACCTGAACAGGGTTGGAGACATAGCTGTGAGACCTACAGCAATGAGTTCCGTGGCAGAGAGGTTAATCTTATTATTAAAAATATATATTTTGCATGCCACTATTAGTTCATTCAGAGAACTTGTGACTTAGTGGTAGTAGCAATGTGAGTACTGGAGAACTGTTTGGTTCAGGGCTAACTACGCCTGAGCTGGAAAGCAAATCACAATTTGATTCACTACTGTAATTTATAACTTTTCGATACCCAAACTGTTTTCATGGCACGTTGGCTTACCGTAGGATTACCGTGCTGACGGACGTCCATCTGTGCAAATGAACAGGTGTCTCCGACTCCCACCACCTCCACTGTGAAGTTTCGGAAAAAATCGATGATCTCTAGCGCCTTGGGGCGAAGCCGAAAAATTAGCACCAAAGGTGTCAAGAGAGGGCTGAGCAACTCTTCTAGTATAAATACCTACAGGGAAAATATTACATTAAAACCAAAAGGGATTAAAACAAATTTAGATGGCTACAACAGTTAATTGAAATGAAAGTAATTAGGACCTCAACTTCCTACAAATGTTTCTAAAGGCAGATTATTCACCTAAACAGGAAAGTGTGTGGATAATGGTAAGAGAACTGTACATCATGTGAATAATGAAATAACTATACAACTTACATACTTATCGAATGCAAAACTGAAATTTACTTTATGAATCATATATAAGGGAGTGGGAGGAGAGAAGCAAAGATTGTCTACATTATATGAAATTTCAATAAAACTTAAAAAAAAAAAATATGCATTTGTGCAATTTGTACAATGCTTTCTGTATTTTTGGGGAATAATTTCTGAAAATGCAGTTGTTTGTTATCTGTGATTTTTCTTTTCGATTATTTGGATAACTGAAATCCCTTAATACAACTAACCAGAAGCACATGTGATTTTAATTTCTAGAAAAATAAGTCTACAGCCGTTGGTCATTAGGTCTTGGTCATGTGACTCACTGCCTTGTATTGGAAAAGCTGAGCAAATTCTCCACGGGTCTCTGAGCGGTGTGCACTGCGCTGCCAGTGGTCAGGCATGTAATGGATATGAGCTAGAATCACCCGCAGAAGCTGCTCTGGACAAAACACCAGATGCTGGTCTGGAATGAAAGACCTGCAAAAATAATTAAACATTATCATCTCCTGTACAATCCAACAAGAAGCAGAGAACATTAGGGACATATTGCCACAGACAGGCAAACATATGGTACTTTAACTGTTGGTTGATTAAATCCTCATCCTTCTATGCCATTTATATAATAGCTGTAATATATTATTTGCCCCACACACCCTGAAAATTTGTATTTATAATATTCAGGATGTTTATTTGTGCAAAGCATCCCTTTTCTGCTTCCTCATGCACTGTAACCTGACCTGCAGACAGTTACGACAACACCAAGTAGAGTAACAGCACTCAGCACGTGTTCCACAGCAAGGACGTCTTCATCATAGACAGTGAGTGCTATCAGCACTGCCAATATGGAGCCTGCCAGGAAACCCAAGTGTTTGGCAGCCACAGCCAAAAGGGGGGATAAGAAGCAGTTCATGTACTTGCTGGCTGGCTTGTACGCTCGGCTCAACCTTGCTTGTAACTGATGATCCAGCTCATTGAAATGTCGGAGGTAGCAGCGACCATACAAAGACCAGCAACGTGCCCCTAAACTGCCAGGTTCCCGCCGCAGCACTTCTGTGTAGCAGAAGAAAGCGTAAAGTATCTGCCAGACAAGTACCAGGGGGCAGAGAACTAAGTTTGCAAGTCCAATCCACAAGATACGTTGGGAAAGCTTTTCTGCCAGTTCAAGACGTGCTCCTGCTCGCTTATATTCGGGTTTAAGGCTCCACTCATTCTGAAAGAGACAGCCAGGCCCCCAGAAAAAGATAAGCTGGAAGTTGTACTTCAGTCCACGGGTGTAGAAGACTGTATCTCCCAGCAGAGGTGCGCGATGCTGTAGTGGGAGCAGGTTCTTATTAATCATGGCCACCATATAATTCTTGAAACGCAGGATTCTGTGAGACACATCCAGCTCGGACAACTCCTTCTTGTGGATACAAATCTGATGTTCTTTCTGGATTTGCACAATGCGACTCTGAACCTCTTCCCAGGTGTAATAAGGAAGTTCACACTGTAAAACAGTGGAGAGAAAGAAAATTGAGCATTAGCATTTGATATACACAGAAAACAAAAATATTCTGGGAGACCAGAAGGAGAAGTGAAAAACAGAGAAATCAACACAGTTATTGATTTAACTAATGAACTAGCTACTCAGGATGGTTAAAGAAGTTTCATGATTTACATGTATTTAGACCAGTAATTTCGCTGTGTGAGGAGCAAACCTAACCTGGAAAAACTCTTTACAAATTTGCAATATGCATAAATACAGCTGTGTACATATTCATCCATTTCCTATTTTAAATATTGAACAGATTGAGTAACATTCAAACAGGATGTCTGTGGGTAGAATTTATTGGTTTACGCATTTTCACCCATACTTTGCTCAAACCCTGAGTTTAAAAGTGAAAACAGAAACTTAAAAGGGGGTCCTCGTTGAAATCTATTCTAGCAACCTACTTTTATACCCTACCCTTACCTTTTGTGCCACCCACTCCCTCTTGCATGTAAGCTCATTGAGCAGGGCCCTCAACCCCCTCTGTTCCTGTGTGTACAACTCGTCTACAAATACAAATACTTGTCTGATAGTCCACCCATTGTACAGCTCTGCAGAATATGTTGGCGCTTTATAAATATTAATAATAGTAATAGGGCAATGCAGTGACATGATGCCTGAAGTGGATCCTGACCGTCGTGAAATTTAAAAAATAAAAAATAAAAAGTTCAATGAAAAACATGAATAGGTGGGAAGCAACACCTGAAACCTAAACACAATAAAAGGTTTGTGTAAAACAAACAAAAAACAAAAAGCCAGATACAAGGTTACATGGTCTGTAATGTTTTCTTGTTTGCTAGTTTTTGTGTGCTTTATAGTCATTTCTCTAGGAACATATATTTTCGTAAACAGCCTAACACAATCTAACGTACTTTTAGAGTGGGTCTAAATAAATACAAGTCCATGTCTTGCAGACCTTTAAAAAAGAATTACCTGGAGACCACAGTGGAATTTTCGTGACATCATTTTCTATAACCCTAATAAGTCTAGATAAGAGAACATTAGACGGCTATTATAGTGACTGGGGAAAAAAAACTAGTAATTATGGCTCTATATTGTTCACCATGATTTGGTTTTAAGCATTATAACACAAATCTGGATAAATCATTGATGGTGTAGGGTTCTCATGAATACTGCTTACTTACCATGGGAATGCGCAGAGCTTGTATGTAGAAGTTGTGAATCTCCCAGTTACAGCAGATATTGTAAATAAATTTTACCAGTCTGTGAATCCAAAAAACACTAGCAATGACCAGGAGACTCATAAGGAAACCATTTTCTTGTATTCTGTGATGGAGAAGGAAGATACACGATCAATGACTGATTATTCACTCACGTTAACTGTATGTGAAAACCACACTATACCCCACATCTAAGCCCCCCAATTAATTCTGAAAAGCAAAACATGTGAATGAATTAGATAGGTGGCTAATTTTCTTGCAATAACTCTAGAAAACGTATCTTTACCTGGCTTGGCAAACAGTGGGCGGAAGAAAGGCATCGGGCAAAGTAACTTTGACATTGTCAGTATGACTGTGGTTGACCATCTTGTTGGCGAAAAGGATATCATAATCCACACAACTTACTAGAAATGTGGTGAAACTGACCACAAAGATGAACTGCCTGCAAAAAGACAGTAGAACAATGTGTAAGAGCAGGGGTAGGAAAGTGTGCGTAAGTAACAATAGAAAAGTGGGTGAGATAACCCAGTGGTTATGGCTCTAGGTGCTCTCAGAGTCATAGATTTGAGCCCTGAAAAGGACAATTCAACTTTCCATCCTTCCAAGACTTCCCAGACTTTCTGTAGCTGTCCAATCACAGACATTCCAATGCAGCTCAATGAGAAGTCTTTGCAAGGCAGGTGCTCTGGACAATTGCTGCCTCTTGAGTTCAGCTCCACTGAACTAACCAAACCAGGAAATAACAGGACTGGTTTTCTGATTCATTGTCATGGGGTGTAACAAAGTTCATTTGTAAATGTAACACTTGATATAGTAACAGGTTGGCTATTTTAGCCTGACTTTTGCAATTCTGAATTAAATTAACTTCCCCTGGGAGGACTTACTCCTTCTCTCACATTACCACATAAATGTGCAGCAGAGGTATGTATCCAAACCTCAATCCCTCGTATACATGGTTCTCATCATTTTAACAAACTGTAAATAAAATACCTTTTGAATTCAGGATTTTACCACCATTACTCGCTATCTCATTTGAGTTAATTTAGCCAGGATCAAATAAAGATGCTGTTTTGTCATTAGAAGGAACACTTGCTAATCATGCAGTGTACTCTATGTATGGGAAAGGTATCCCAACACAAATAAACAAACTTACAGTAACTCGAAAAGTTCCCCAATCAGCATGCAGGTAAAGCCATTCTTCTGATGTAGATTGTACACCTGATATTTCTGAGTTAAGAAAATAATAACCAGATGAAGAAAAAGCAAATGGTTCTACATAAATCAGCCATTTGGTGACATGCAAATATAAAAAAAAAAAAGATATCCATGATTTTAGCAATGTTAAATAGGATCTATTATATCAGACCATAACAATGCCATGGAATTAATTCTCATAAATAGGGCATCATCCGACAGTTTTAGTACCATACTTTTATTCTTCATCAATAAGGTAAATAACTCTGCAAAACTTATGTATTTTTTCACCATCAAATATTATTAGTTTCCCTCTGTTCAAAGGATACCCGAGAGAAGAAGAGATCCAGGTTCTCGATATGATGCCACGGGGCTGGTGAGAAAAAACATAAAAACAGGCATTGATAATGTAAATTCCAGGTGGTGCATTTAGTGTAAACGATTCCCAATCTGACAACCATAACCTTCATTCTATATTTTATCATCCTACAAATAATTTTTCCTGCTCGGGACAGCATGACTATACTAGGTATTCCTACTCACTTCCCACCTCTGCTGGGAGGACATTCAGTGCATCCACAACCAGCTTGTATTCTCGTATCCTACTTATTCCTTATATACTGAAAACTATGCAAAGTAAAATCAGAATGAAACATAAACTTCCTCAACTTCATATGTTCTGGGAAGCGTTGAGAAACCAGAAAACTATTTCAGAGAAAGTTATTTGCCGCAGAAATATAGTGCAGATCTAGGTGGTGACGTGAACCTAATTATTCACCATTAGGTGAGAATTCTGAAAGAAGGTAAACTGACTGAAGACAATTTCACAGATGATTGAATTAAATACCTGGTTAGTGCTTCCACCTGGCTTAATGGAAAGCAGACACTGAAAATGTATACTTGCCCCAGTTGGTCCTAAATCTAATTAAATGGAAGAGGCTCGTCTCTTTTTGTTATATCTTTAAGGCACTGACAGTCATTCTTATCACTTTAAATCAGGGATAAACCTTTCATAGAGAAAATACATACAAAACAAATTGCTAACACAATATAGGCAGCTGCTCCTTGGCAAAAATTATTGTCCTAAACAAACGATGTGAATATAATTTCATCATCGTGATCATAGCACGTCTTAAAATATATTAAACAACCTGTCAGTCATTTCAACAAGCAGATCACATGTTCAAACCGTACAGTCGGTGCCATTATTGGCCTAAGTAATCCTCAAGCAGAGGGTCTGAGTGTGACAAAGAAAGACATCTTGATACCGGAGAAACTGACGGAAGCCAAGCACAGAGAGATGGACACAGGTTTCTTCAGGAAGGAAGAGATTCTTTATTCGATTCACCGACCGGGGCTCAGAGGGACTTATGTCACCAAAATACAACAAGATCTGAGCCCAGAACTAACTGTGTAAATGCATGATATAGACATATAGCTCCTCCTATAGTTAACTCTACCCCCATATACTCTTTACACAATCAGCTGAACAAAGCCTAACTTCCCTTACTTATTAGACCACATGGCTCACCCAGAACAATGGAGGAGGGGGGAAGTGTTTTCAGTTTCTGCATTCCTGCATTTTCTCAATACGGTGTTGATTGTATCTTAGCTACGTGAAACTAACTAACTGATACAACATTTACACATATGCCACATGGCAATCTTGTCCTAGTAAATTTATTTTTACTGAGATTCCACCACATTCCCCCCTTTGATGCTTCTGATATTTCACAATTCCAGATGCATCACTTAACCATAGTTTGCTTACACCTCAGGTTGCCATGAATCAGAACAGACCTCGTAAGCATCTTAGCATCCTTACAAATTCCTTCA
The DNA here is from genome assembly GCF_036172605.1 of Pelobates fuscus. Classification (NCBI taxonomy): domain Eukaryota; kingdom Metazoa; phylum Chordata; class Amphibia; order Anura; family Pelobatidae; genus Pelobates; species Pelobates fuscus. Next base: position 17,310,857 of record NC_086324.1, on the reverse strand, counting down.
GCACTCCTCATTCTGAATATATTCTCTCTGGGCTAAGGGTTCATACTTGCAAACAGCCATTACATGCGCAGCTGGTTTCCTTTCTGTCGTGCTCTCTATGACACTCTGTATGGACCTAATTACCAATGGAACCAAACATGGTAGAAAGAGACACACTATAATCAACATGACTCCTCCTACCAATGTCTTGATCCCTCCAAGCTGCTCGTACCTACTTCCAAACCAACTACTAGAATTGTACCCGTTCCAGGCTTAAGTCGGTACATGCGTCAGTTTAGCCATGTGGCTTGTGAGATCAGCCACTGCCTGCCCTTCATCATCTATGTGCAGACAACAGTTGCTGAGATTGAACTTTCCACATACACCTCCTTCTATTTGCACTGGAAGTGAATGGAGGACTTTATCAACAGCCCAACTGGTTTACCTGGTAATAAGGCTATGTGCTTTACAGAGCAATCCATAATTGCCTAATGGTAGAATGAGGCTTGAATCCCTGTATTAGAATACAATAACACTTCATGGGCATACAGTTTGGCTGTTAACCAGTTCCCTCACATATTACATCCCTCCTATTGGCAATGAAGCGCGCTAAGGTAGCCAGTGCCACTCATTATCTTCCCAGCTACCTACATTCAAGGATGCTAGCTTCTTTTTATGATTCACATCATAAACTTTAACTCTCAAGGTCTCTGCTGTTTCAATTGGCAACAAGAAGAAGGATGGTTTGAGCATACCTAATACACATGCCCCTTCCCAGTCCTGTGGTAACTCCGAATATACTTTCTTACCACAGATCCAGTACAAATTTGCTGGGGCTCTCCAGGTAGATGTGATGGATAGGTCAAACCACACATCCTTTAAATTGGCGTATCTAGCAAACGGGTTAGATGGTTCTGAGACATTTGAAGCCGACCACCAAGTTGTATTCTTCGTATCATCATCATAAGCTTTTTGCCCTAGACAAGTTAATTCTCCTACAGAAGTATTATACATCATTCCTTTCCTCGCTATGCAAACATAACCTATGATGGAGGTCTTTAATCTCCACTCAGATTTACCTCTAACACTCATATGATAATCGGCTTGTGTAGATATTAATTGGTCAACTGCCTCAGAACCGGACATTACCTCCTTTGCTTCCCAAGGCCATTGGTCTCCCATGTTAGTACCTCCACACACATAGCAGTTGGTAACATTAAGACTACCGGCAATACTTTCGGCTAAATCTATGAACAGGTTTTTAGCATTATGGGGGATCTTATTATCTATACTCATCTTTTCATAAAAGGAATGGTATACTTGATGAGTTTGGGAGGTTACCGTATCAGTCTCTATCCCTATAAACAATACTGTCCCAGGATCTAAACCCGTCCCATATATTTGAAACCCAAATAAATTACCATATTTATCTAAGAACTTGTCGGGGTTATTTATAAGTATATGGATTGGATTGCATTCCATAGACTTACAGTATGGACTGGTAGGCAACTTAGTCACAATCATGTCCTTGTCTGCTGTCTGTCCCCAAGTTGCCCACCCCACACAAGACCAATATGGGCAAAAATTATATTCTCTATTTGGGCATCTCGGACTCATACTTATTTTTACTACTGGGACAAATATATTTATCATTAGACCCATATGTTCTCTCCCACTTAAGATCCCCACATACATTCCACGGCTTTCTACCACTTGATATTGCTTTACATGCATCAAATAGCAGAACACCCGAAGAATGTACGGTTTCTAACTCAGTTTTATTTATTAGGGTCCCCTGAGGATCTCCATTCCCGAGGGTCAACCAAATTGTACGGGGTTGATACTCTGGACTGAAGCACTTAGGTTCTCCTACTCCTAAATGGCACACACTATATTCTATATTTAAGTATCTACATCTTGATACATCTCCGTTACATTCATATTGTGAATGCCAAATTAGGGTCTGGGAAATATGGTTACCTGTTCTTGTAGTCTTAATGCATACCTCACAGCTAGGAGTGTCGGTACCTCTACCTTCCTGAATATAAAAAGACACAAAAATACATATTATCAAAAACACTTCTTTCGACGTCTTCATCCTCAGTCTTCGTCCGTGCGATGGCACCTCAGCTTCCAGGATGTAAGGGCTGCAGGGAATGGAGTTCTGCTCGTCTTCACAGGGGTCCCTTCGAGACTTTCCTGGCTTTTAATAACACGTTGGTGAGCGGACAGGCATTATTATGGCCGTCAAAAACACTCCAAAAACACTCACTTGTAGATCTTTGTTGATGTTCCCTTTTAACAATATTATCTTCGCAAAAAAAAACACTTTTAATCCAACTCGGTCACACGCTTCAACTGGATCTTGCAAGGATTCTCTGGATCTATGGTAGCTTGTCAGGAATCTGCCGCTGTTTTTTTTTTTACCCTAGAGTGATGAATCCACGGAGTCACTTCTACAACCTTTACAACTGTTGGGGTAGATAAAAGAACAACATAGGGACCTCTCCACTTGGAACCTAATGGAACAGTGTTCCATTTTTTTATCCACACTTGATCCCCTAGATGGCAAGAATGAACAGGTGGATAAATATTCACAGGTAATCTATCTTGTACCCATTTCTGTACCTCCTCCATAGTTTTACCCAACTCTACAACCTGCTGCCGGGTAATTCCTTCTCCCAACTGACTCAAATCCCCCGTTAAGTTACCAAGTATGGAAGGTGGATGCCCATACATAATTTTTCAGCAGTACCCCAGAAACAAAAGAAAGCATCTTTGAGGTCTAGGAAGGTATAGTAGGTTGCCCCACCTGGTATTAAAGCAAGCAGATTATAGGGGATGGGTACCACTGGGTGTATATTGACTACTGCATTATTAACTGCGTTTAGATCTTGTACAGGATGATACTCATCTGATCCCGGCTTCTGAACAGGTAATAATGGAGTGTTCCAAGGGGAGGTACAGAATTTTAGGATGTCATACTTTGCACACTTATCCACATAGGTTTGTATATTTTCCTTAGCCCTCTATAATATATGGTACTAACTAAGGCTAACAGGATATGCTCCAAGCTTTGATTCAATGTGTATTGGTGGAATATTGCGAGCAAGTCCTGGAGGATTATTCTCTGTCCATATTCTTGAAATGTCAAATAAGGATTCATCACTCTTAGGGTCTGTATTTGTTATTATGGAGTAGAAGTGCCATTCTTCTTCCCTTTGCACCGATACTGATATTATGCCTGGTGATCTATTAAACTTCAGAGACGTTGATCCGTTGGGTTTAAAAGTTATCTGGGCTTGAAGCTTTAATAATAGATCTCGTCCTAGAAGCTGAACTGGACACTCCAGCATATATAGGAACTGGTGCTTAACCAAATGGCCTCCTAGAATACAAGTATGACTCCTGAGAATTGGTCTAGCAGCGCTTTTCCCAGTAGCTCCTATCATAATTATAGTCTTCCTGAAAGAGGAGCAACTAGGTTAGTTACCACAGAGTACTCAGCACCAGTGTCAATCATGAAAAAGCTCCTCTTTCCCTCTATTGATACATCGACCATAGGCTGCACTCGGCTAAAGGGGGATGGAGCCCAGTCGGTATCAATAGTCTTCCATGACAGTGTCAGCCAGACCGACAAAATCTCTATCTTCTCTATCCCTTAATCTCTGGGTAGGGGAATAGTATCTACTTCCCTGAACACCTCCTCTGTTACTACTGTCATTACCTCCAAGACTTTCTCTATAGCCACCTCTGTAACCATCTCGTAACCTTCTCTCTTGTCTTATCTATAACTTGCTTTATATTCCCTCTGTGGGCAGTCACTTTTCCAATATCCTTCCTCTCTACAATACGCACAGTGATTCCTACTTCCTCCCTTACTCAGGCTATTCTCAACTCCTCTATTCACCTCCCTTCCCTGTCTCTCTACACTTATGATAGCTACAACTAGCATATCTGCCTTCATCCTCATTTTACGTTCTTCCTCCTGCTTTGTTTCAATCTCCCTGTTCATATACACCTGAACTGTGATATGGACATTCCTACAAATCCCTTTAACTTTAGCAATTTTCTTTTGATATCACCTTGGGTTTGGCTGACAAATGCTGAGTTGTTCATTCGAGAGTTCTCAGGGGCCTCTGGATTAAAAGGAGTATATAATCTATATGACTCCAGCAATCTCTCATAGAAAGCATTAGGTTACTCGTCTGCTTTCGTAAAGGAATTATGGGTCTTCCAATTAAACAGATCAGTCATGGTGAACGGGACATAAACAAATACAGGGTCTGCCAACTGTAATTGACCATTAATATCAATGTGTGGTGGACCAGGGGTAAGCTACAGTGGCATTTGTAAATGTCAAAGTTGGAGGGCACCGGTCATTTGTCAGGTTAGGGTGGGACTTAGATAGGGTTGTTTAGTCATAGGTTCCGGTCGGGGAGTGGTGAGGTAGGTGGAAATGGATAAATTAATTTTACTGGTCAGTAACTTGGTTAACAAAATGTTTCGGACAGGGCTAGGAGGAGCCTGACCAGTAACCAAAAATGGTAAAAGTGTATTCCAGCGTCCTATACCATTGACCATTTCATCCAGTTGTATTTCAAAACTAATTTACTGTTACTAAAGGCACACAAGGCTCAGTAATTATAGTGTTATGTCAGTGGTTATGGTGTTTTCAGTGATTATGGTATTATCAGTGGTTATGGTGTTTTCAGTGGTTATGGTATTATCAGTGGTTATGGTATTATCAGTGGTTATGGTGTTTTCAGTAGTTATGGTGTTTTCAGTGGTTATGGTATTATCAGTGGTTATGGTATTATCAGTGGTTATGGTATTTTCAGTGGTTATGGTATTTTCAGTGTTTTCAGTGGTTATGGTGTTTTCAGTGGTTATGGTATTATCAGTGGTTATGGTATTTTCAGTGGTTATGGTATTATCAGTGGTTATGGTATTTTCAGTGGTTATGGTGTTTTGTAATTGCTGAGAATTATCTGATTTCAGTGGATTCAGTTACTGTTATTAAGAATTCTCCTCACAATTTTGACTGCTAATAATAAAACTGAATACAAAGAACCAGTTGGGGGGGTAGGTAGGCACAGAAAAAGGAGGGGACAGGCATCTGAGAGCCAGAGACAATTAGAGCACAGGGGGACATACCAGCTGCACCAGTTTTTGCTAAAGAATTTAGTTGAGGGATGGTCAGATGGGTCAGATTCCATTGGGGATGGACAGACCAGTTTTGATAACCATCTAGTAACACAAACTGTGTTAACAGTCAAAAACTGGTCATTCTCTACTACATAAGGTAGTCCCCAAAATCACACACATTATATCCCTTTTTAAAGTTATTTAGCATACATTCTAAGGGATCAACAATCTTTAAATCGGCGCTGCCATACTTAGCAATGGAGCGTCTAATTCAAAGAAACACAACAAACACACCTACAACAGTCACATTTGTTTCCCTGGCAACAGCACCATGTGGCACAGTTACTAGGTCAAACTCATACAACAAAACATACAGGGAATTCCCGTACACACACAGCTGTTACACCAGTCACTAAGTAACTAATACTGTGCCCTTTGGCGAAACTATACAGTCACCCACGCTATAATTCTCTATATATGAATTACCCGTCTATAACACACCCCAGTAACATCGTCTTTTACAAATAGCGGTTACAGTACGGTTAGCATAAGTCAAAGCACAATTTAAGGTCACAATACAATTATTAGTGGTTATGGTGTTAAACATGCATTAGACGACAAGGATTAGTACTTATATACAGTGTCAGTAAATATACAGGGTTATGGTACCGTGCACTATGATACAGCAACACACTATTAACACTCTCGCTAGACGGCTGAGCTCGCGCTATCTAACAAGATATACACTTTACTAAACAATCTTTAGCACATTTACAATCCCAACTAAACTATTGGCCAGTACCTTGAATGGACTACCTAAAACTATATACATCCGTTTTGGTTAGCCACACTGCCCAAGCACCACATATAGCGAGCTAGAGGACCGAATTTACACAGACGCCTCTTAGTCGATTACTATCAAAAATCTAGTGGGTTCCAAATTTACACGCCTTCCCACTTAGCCAAGATAGGTTGAGAGCTAGCGAACCGAATTTACACAGACGCCGCTTAGTCTCCCGGTCCCTCCGACCTAGCGAACGTAATATACACCCTAGAACGCTAGTCTAGACAAGACACCGGTGTCCGGCTAGGGCTATTTACACCAGAACCCCGCCTGACTAACCAAATCAAACGGTCTTACTAAAGAGCGTTCGATTGAGCGGTGCGCCTTCGCTCCTTCCCTCCGACAGAGGGGGCAGATTCCATACACAGATTTAAACCCCTTTTGGGCCTACCGCACAATCGGTATACCCCTAGTGGGTCTGCCGTCTAAAACAGCAGTTGTCTTACCTCCTCGTTCCTGAACCTGGGTTCACACTCATCGACGGGGACACCCCAGCACTTACTACGTAGAGGCCGATGATCTCCTGGACAAAAGACCAGTGGCGCCGAGACGAAGGGAGGTCCACGCAGAAGTTCAGGGGTGCAGCCGTAGAGAACGTGGGCAAAGATAGACCGTCTCACGCCTCTGCTTCTCAGCTACCGTTGAACGATGAGCTTCCCGGCCCAATGCACCAAATGATACCGGAGAAACTGACGGAAGCCAAGCACAGAGAGATGGACACAGGTTTCTTCAGGAAGGAAGAGATTCTTTATTCGATTCACCGACCGGGGCTCAGAGGGACTTATGTCACCAAAATACAACAAGATCTGAGCCCAGAACTAACTGTGTAAATGCATGATATAGACATATAGCTCCTCCTATAGTTAACTCTACCCCCATATACTCTTTACACAATCAGCTGAACAAAGCCTAACTTCCCTTACTTATTAGACCACATGGCTCACCCAGAACAATGGAGGAGGGGGGAAGTGTTTTCAGTTTCTGCATTCCTGCATTTTCTCAATACGGTGTTGATTGTATCTTAGCTACGTGAAACTAACTAACTGATACAACATTTACACATATGCCACATGGCAATCTTGTCCTAGTAAATTTATTTTTACTGAGATTCCACCACAATCTTTCACCAATTGTATGGAAGGCTGTCAGGAGGGAACAGGAAATTGTCACTTATTTTCCAATGTCTGCACCCCAGCAGAAGAAGGACCATTAAAGTGTGTAATCCTTCAACTGACTCTGTGAGGTTGCTAAATCAAAGAAAATTGCAAGTTTTAGGGTAAAATAGCAAAGCTGGAGATTTGTTTTCCAGTTCGCTATTTCGGCCTGTATCAGTTATCCACCATAATTGATGATTTATTATTTTTGGATAAGCTTTGCAAATGCAATAATATAAGATTTTTGGATGAAATTTTAAAGTGATTTCATATTTTGAATAATATTTTAATATACTCCAATTTCGACACATTGGTATATTTTTATATGTTTATATATGTATTCACTTTTATTTGCAGAAGACCAATAGATTGTACAATACAAAATAATGATGTACAGACTTACACTTCCTGCCCTCAGGCACATGTACCAGCAGATCATCTTCCCCCAGAGGTGAATCAGTGTAGGAAGGCTCCAGCCGCTGGTATGGGGTGTCAAACACAGCCATTTCCTTTCTAATCTCACATCCACCTCTCAAGCTTCGTAGAGCAAAGACACTGGCAGGGAAGAGAAAGAAAGAATTCTCACAGATCTTTAACATTACGTGATCTAATAGCTGCTTCCACCATAGGGTGATTTGCCACAACTGATTCTGCAACACATGTAACTAAATGCAAAAACATATTCAGATTGCTTGAGTCTCTCAGACAATACCTTTCCCTAAGACAGGATCAGACAGCACTGTGCTATATCTATTAGGAAGTCAATAAGAGAATCAAAGTGTAAGAATGGTTACAGTAACCGATAACAATCTCGCTCAGCCTGTACACGCCAGTGACTACTACCTGTGCATTATGGGAAATATATCTCATATTCTATAATGGTGCAAGCTGGGTCATCACACTGTTAACAGTCCAGTTCATGCACTAAATATTTAAAATCCTTTGACTCTTTACCTCAGATCCCGTGATATGTACAGAATTTAATTTTCCCACAACATCCTCATAAGAGTGAGACAGAAAACGAATGGGAAGTGCAGGAAATTGTTAAATAATACACCTTCAATATCAGTGTGAAGAGACTTTAGAACCTGGAGAGAAGGTATTTGCATTGGGACAAGCAGTGAGATCCTCCACCTGCTCTCTATGCATTCACAATGTATCCACTGAATGAGTGTGAATGAATGTCCTACTAACCCTTTAAAACCACTATTTTATCTCCCGGCAGTAAATGAAACTGTTGGGAGCCTCAAAAGTCCAAAGTCAGCTTTTTTATTTGCTTAATGACGATTGTCTTCTAGCTGTGGTTTCACTCACTAAAAAGAGCTGGAGAGTCCTGGAGAGTCAGCAAAACAAGGTTTTTTTACGATAATTCTTGTAATCCTACAATTACACTTTAATAGTTTTGTTCATTGACTCACAGTTTAAAGAGACTCAACCAACTCTGCCTCTGGGGTATTCACCAAAGTGAGAAATGTCAGAAATGTCATAGTGAATTTCAAATTTTAGGCCAAATATGAGAAAAAGAGATGAGTTTGAGAATTCTTTCAATATATATCTTGCACTAGCAAAATAGCGAGCAAATACTGCCATAACAGAGAGGTATTGGTAAGGCAGGTGTACAAACATATGTTTCTGTAATGCCTTGCATTAAAATACAAACCTTAAAACTAATAACTTAAAATTATTATATTCATAGGAACAACATGCTTGCCATTATCCACTTAACATACAAATAAGTGAAGCAGCTGTAGATTTTGTGTTTGGGCGTAGGCGTCCAATTGTGAGTAATGTGCTACGACCACCATCTCCACCTCAGCTTTGTCAATCTTTGCGTTCAGCTTCTCAACCACAAAACATCAATGTCATCAAAATGTGCCGCCTGAAAACAAACAAACAAAAAACACAAAGGGAGAAATTACAAACTACTTACATAGGAGCACACAACTCTGCTCACTGAATTGTGAGCACAGGAGACAGGAATATTTAATTTGGCAAGATTTTTCCATACACAGTTAAAATTATTAGGCAGGCATTTGTATTGTGGCTTGTAAATTAAGCAATTCTTATAACAATGCATTTGTGAGGGGAAGGGGTATGCTAAGTTTCAATATAGCTCAAGTGGCACAATGATGCCTATAGTTATTAACCTATGCATGACAAAAAAAAAAGAAAAGTAGGTTCAATTCTCTCCATCCAGATTTGTAATAGTGCCATCTACAGATATGAAAACAAAATAGCATCAACATTAGGAGAAAAAAACGTAAAGTAAGTCTCACATTTGGAAGCATTTTTCACAATTTCTAAAGATCAGTATTTTTTTGTGATAAAAGCAGTGCATAGTTCTTTTTTTTTCCTCAGACACACCTCCATAAGCAAATTTCACAGACATCTGACACAATAGGTTAAATGTAAAGTAAAACACTAATGTTTTGTGTTAAGAATGCTGTGATCAAAATGAAAAGTCATAAGCCCAGCAATCACTCTGCCTCGGGTGAAGTAATCAATTCTGATTATTTCTGTCTATTGCAATCATTCTTAGGTGATTCTCCTATATCTTGACCACGGAGGATATAAGCAGCTATCCTGTTTCAATATATTGCTTTTGCTGCCTCACGCCACCACTACCTCCGAAGGAATGTGCAAAACTTGTCTCACTGGCTAAAAGCAATTAGCTGAAGCACCCTGCAGTAGTTATGGTACTTGGAGTGTTCCTTTAAGGGAGTGTCTCTCTGTACTCACACGAGGGTGTGATTGGCATTACTTTCAGTTTCATTCTGGTAGAAATGAAAGAAGTGTTTAACTGTTTATGTCCACAAAATTACACCTTTGTTTGTTTTACATAATTAGTTTTTTTTTTTTTTGCAAATAGGAGCACTAATTATTACTATTTTATAGAATACAATGCAAGGAAACGCATAGCGTCTGCTATCACATAACCTACAACAAAAGATTTGTGTGTAAAAAAACAAGACACCTATTTTTTCAGGGTCTGAAATGACATTTTTTTTAGTACAATTAAACCAAAGTCCCAATACAATGTGAAAACAATTTTAAGCCAAACGAACATGTGCGTGTGAAAATAGTTAAGAGAAATATTCTACCATAATTTGGCAATTTTTATATTTAAATGGAAATTCCTCTAATCCCTATATTGTTCTTTTTAGCACTATGTTCTGCAATTAACGATACAAAATCCTACCAAATGAACAAGTAAATGTAACACATATCCTAAAATACTCACTACGTTACAAATGTAAGCGATCTTTACAGGGGTCTCAAATTCGGACAATTCAACACATCTCTTACAATTAGCCTCGAACTCCCTTCATTTTCTGCAAAAATAAAAATACATTAGTAAACAATAACAAATGACAGTTGGTAGTATTTAATTCCTTGCACATTACATGCAGATATGCAAACAAATTATATCTATATTAAGCGCTACGGAATCTGTTGGCGCTATATAAATGGCAATAATAATAAAAAGTATGAGATAGACAGACAGATCTCAGACCCTTCTTTTTCCCTAAGTGAATGTTACAGTCTCCCCTCTCTTTCCCATCATTGAGCGACACTCAGTAATCTCTGTCTCTCCTCACTGAGTGTCACTCAGCCCCCTCTATAGTTTCACTCACTGCGTTCTAAAAACTCATCATTGTGTGTGACTCAACCTCCTTTATAGCCTCTCACTGAGTGTCATTCACTGCCCTCTAACTCTCATCATTGAGTGTCACTCACTGCACTGTATGTTCCTCAGAGTGTCATCCAGCCCCCTGTATATCCCTCACTGAGTCTCACTCAGCCCCCTATATCTTCCATACTGAGTGTCACTCACTGCCCTCTGTCTCTCCTCATTGAGTGTTCCTCACTGCCCTCTGTCTCTCCTCATTAAGTGTCCCTCATTGACCTCTATGTCCCTCACTGCCCTTTATATCCCTCATTGAGTGTCACTCACTGCCATGTGTCTCCTCTCATTGTCACTCACTGCCATGTGTCTCCCCTCATTAAGTGTCACTCACTGCTCTCTGTGTCCCCTCACTGCCCTCTGTGTCCCCCTCACTGAGTGTCACTCACTGCCCTCTGTGTCCCCTCATTGAGTGTCACTCACTGCCCTCTGTCTCCCCTCACTGAGATTCACTCACATCCCTCTGTCTCCCCTCACTGAGTGTCACTCACTGCCCTCTGTCTCCCCTCACGGAGTGTCCCCTCACTGAGTGTCACTCACTGCCCTCTGTGTCCCCCTCTCACTGAGTGTCACTCACTGCCCTCTGTGTCCCCCTCTCACTGAGTGTCACTTACTGAGCTCTGTCTCCCCTCACTGAGTGTCACTCACTGCCGTCTGTCTCCCCTCACTGAGTGTCACTCACTGCCCTCGGTGTCCCCTCACTGAGTATCACTCACTGCCCTCTGTGTCCCCCTCACTGAGTGTCACTCACTGCGCTCTGTCTCCCCTCACTGAGTGTCACTCACTGCCCTCTGTCTCCCCTCACTGAGTGTCCCTCACTGCCCTTTATATCCCTCATTGAGTGTCACTCACTGCCCTGTGGTTCCCCTCAATAAGTGTCACTCACTGCCCTCTGTGTCCCCCTCACTGAGTGTCACTCACTGCCCTCTGTGTCCCCTCATTGAGTGTCACTCACTGCCCTCTGTCTCCCCTCACTGAGATTCACTCACATCCCTCTGTCTCCCCTCACTGAGTGTCACTCACTGCCCCCTGACTCCCCTCACGGAGTGTCCCCTCACTAAGTGTCACTCACTGTCCTCTGTGTCCCCTCACTGAGTGTCACTCACTGCCCTCTCAGTCCCCCTCTCACTGAGTGTCACTTACTGCGCTCTGTCTCCCCTCACTGAGTGTCACTCACTGCCCTCTGTCTCCCCTCACTGAGTATCACTCACTGCCCTCTGTCTCCCCCTCACTGAGTGTCACTCACTGCACTCTGTCTCCCATCACTGAGTGTCACTCACTGCCCTCTGTCTCCCCTCACTGAGTGTCACTCACTGCCCTCTGTCTCCCCTCACTGAGATTCACTCACATCCCTCTGTCTCCCCTCACTGAGTGTCACTCACTGCCATCTGTCTCCCCTCACGGAGTGTCCCCTCACTGAGTGTCACTCACTGCCCTCTGTGTCCCCTCACTGAGTGTCACTCACTGCCCTCTGTGTCCCCCTCTCACTGAGTGTCACTCACTGAGCTCTGTCTCCCCTCACTGAGTGTCACTCACTGCCCTCGGTGTCCCCTCACTGAGTATCACTCACTGCCCTCTGTGTCCCCCTCACTGAGTGTCACTCACTGCGCTCTGTCTCCCCTCACTGAGTGTCACTCACTGCCCTCTGTCTCCCCTCACTGAGTGTCACTCACTGCCCTCTGTGTCCCTCACTGAGTGTCACTCACTGCTCTCTGTCTCCCCTCACTGCCCTCTGTCTCCTCTCACTGAGTGTCACTCACTGCTCTCTGTCTCCCCTCACTGAGTTTCACTCACTGCCCTGTGTACCCCTCACTGACTGTCACTCACTGCCTTCTGTCTCCTCTCACTGAGTGTCACTCACTGCTCTCTGTCTCTCCTCACTGAGTGTCACTCACTGCCCTCTGTCTCCCCTCACTGAGTGTCACTCACTGCCCTCAGTCTCCCCCTCATTGAGTGTCACTCACTGCCCTCAGTCTCCCCCTCACTGAGTGTCACTCACTGCCCTCAGTCTCCCCCTCACTGAGTGTCACTCACTGCCCTCTGTCTCCCCTCACTGAGTGTCACTCACTGCCCTCTGTCTCCCCTCACTGAGTGTCACTCACTGCTCTCTGTCTCCCCTCACTGAGTGTCACTCACTGCCCTCTGTCTCCCCTCACTGAGTGTCACTCACTGCCCTCTGTGTCCCTCACTGAGTGTCACTCACTGCCCTCTGTGTCCCTCACTGAGTGTCACTCACTGCTCCCTGTCTCCCCTCACTGAGAGTTACTCACTGCCCTCTGTCTCCCCTCACTGAGTGTCACTCACTGCCCTCTGTCTCCTCTCACTGAGTGTCACTCACTGCCTTCTGTCTCCTCTCACTGAGTGTCACTCACTGCCTTCTGTCTCCCCTCACTGAGTGTCACTCACTGCTCTCTGTCTCCCCTCACGTCACTCACTGCTCTCTGTCTCCCCTCACGTCACTCACTGCTCTCTGTCTCCCCTCACGTCACTCACTGCTCTCTGTCTCCCCTCACGTCACTCACTGCCCTCAGTCTCCCCTCACTGAGTGTCACTCACTGCCTTCTGTCTCCTCTCACTGAGTGTCACTCACTGCCCTCTGTCTCCCCTCACTGAGTGTCACTCACTGCCCTCTGTCTCCCCTCACTGAGTGTCACTCACTGCTCTCTGTCTCCCCTCACTGAGTGTCACTCACTGCTCTCTGTCTCCCCTCACTGAGTGTCACTCACTGCCCTCTGTCTCCCCTCACTGAGTGTAACTCACTGCTCTCTGTCACCCCTCACTGAGTGTCACTCACTGCCCTCTGTCTCCCCTCACTGAGTGTCACTCACTGCTCTCTGTCTCCTCTCACTGAGTGTCACTCACTGCCCTCTGTCTCCCCTCACTGAGTGTCACTCACTGCTCTCTGTCTCCCCTCACTGAGTGTAACTCACTGCCTTCTGTCTCCTCTCACTGAGTGTCACTCACTGCTCTCTGTCTCCCCTCACTGAGTGTAACTCACTGCCTTCTGTCTCCTCTCACTGAGTGTAACTCACTGACATCTGTCTCCCCTCACTGAGTGTCACTCACTGCCCTCTGTCTCCCCTCACTGAATGTCACTCACTGCTCTCTGTCTCCCCTCACTGTGTCACTCACTGCCCTCTGTCTCCCCTCACTGAGTGTCACTCACTGCCCTCTGTCTCCTCTCACTGAATGTCACTCACTGCCCTCTGTCTCCCCTCACTGAGTGTCACTCACTGCTCTCTGTCTCCCCTCACTGAGTGTCACTCACTGCCCTCTGTCTCCCCTCACTGAGTGTCACTCACTGCCCTCTGTCTCCCCTCACTGAGTGTAACTCACTGCTCTCTGTCTCCCCTCACTGAGTGTCACTCACTGCCCTCTGTCTCCCCTCACTGAGTGTCACCCACTGCCCTCTGTCTCCCCTCACTGAGTGTAACTCACTGCTCTCTGTCTCCCCTCACTGAGTGTCACTCACTGCCCTCTGTCTCCCCTCACTGAGTGTAACTCACTGCTCTCTGTCACCCCTCACTGAGTGTCACTCACTGCCCTCTGTCTCCCCTCACTGAGTGTCACTCACTGCTCTCTGTCTCCTCTCACTGAGTGTCACTCACTGCCCTCTGTCTCCCCTCACTGAGTGTCACTCACTGCTCTCTGTCTCCCCTCACTGAGTGTAACTCACTGCCTTCTGTCTCCTCTCACTGAGTGTAACTCACTGACATCTGTCTCCCCTCACTGAGTGTAACTCACTGCTCTCTGTCTCCCCTCACTGAGTGTCACTCACTGCCCTCTGTCTCCCCTCACTGTGTCACTCACTGCCCTCTGTCTCCCCTCACTGAGTGTCACTCACTGCCCTCTGTCTCCTCTCACTGAGTGTCACTCACTGCCCTCTGTCTCCCCTCACTGAGTGTCACTCACTGCTCTCTGTCTCCCCTCACTGAGTGTCACTCACTGCCCTCTGTCTCCCCTCACTGAGTGTCACTCACTGCCCTCTGTCTCCCCTCACTGAGTGTAACTCACTGCTCTCTGTCTCCCCTCACTGAGTGTCACTCACTGCCCTCTGTCTCCCCTCACTGAGTGTCACCCACTGCCCTCTGTCTCCCCTCACTGAGTGTAACTCACTGCTCTCTGTCTCCCCTCACTGAGTGTCACTCACTGCCCTCTGTCTCCCCTCACTGAGTGTAACTCACTGCTCTCTGTCACCCCTCACTGAGTGTCACTCACTGCCCTCTGTCTCCCCTCACTGAGTGTCACTCACTGCTCTCTGTCTCCTCTCACTGAGTGTCACTCACTGCCCTCTGTCTCCCCTCACTGAGTGTCACTCACTGCTCTCTGTCTCCCCTCACTGAGTGTAACTCACTGCCTTCTGTCTCCTCTCACTGAGTGTAACTCACTGACATCTGTCTCCCCTCACTGAGTGTAACTCACTGCTCTCTGTCTCCCCTCACTGAGTGTCACTCACTGCCCTCTGTCTCCCCTCACTGTGTCACTCACTGCCCTCTGTCTCCCCTCACTGAGTGTCACTCACTGCCCTCTGTCTCCTCTCACTGAGTGTCACTCACTGCCCTCTGTCTCCCCTCACTGAGTGTCACTCACTGCTCTCTGTCTCCCCTCACTGAGTGTAACTCACTGCCCTCTGTCTCCCCTCACTGAGTGTCACTCACTGCTCTCTGTCTCCCCTCACTGAGTGTCACTCACTGCCCTCTGTCTCCCCTCACTGAGTGTCACTCACTGCTCTCTGTCTCCCCTCACTGAGTGTCACTCACTGCTCTCTGTCTCCCCTCACTGAGTGTAACTCACTGCCTTCTGTCTCCTCTCACTGAGTGTCACTCACTGCCATCTGTCTCCCCTCACTGAGTGTAACTCACTGCTCTCTGTCTCCCCTCACTGAGTGTCACTCACTGCCTTCTGTCTCCCCTCACTGAGTGTCACTCAGTGCCCTCTGTCTCCCCTCACTGAGTGTCACTCACTGCCTTCTGTCTCCCCTCACTGAGTGTCACTCAGTGCCCTCTGTCTCCCCTCACTGAGTGTCACTCACTGCTCTCTGTCTCCCCTCACTGAGTGTCACTCACTGCCCTCTGTCTCCCCTCACTGAGTGTAACTCACTGCTCTCTGTCTCCCCTCACTGAGTGTCACTCACTGCCTTCTGTCTCCCCTCACTGAGTGTCACTCACTGCCTTCTGTCTCCCCTCACTGAGTGTCACTCACTGCTCTCTGTCTCCCCTCACTGAGTGTCACTCACTGCCCTCTGTCTCCCCTCACTGAGTGTCACTCACTGCTCTCTGTCTCCCCTCACTGAGTGTCACTCACTGCCCTCTGTCTCCCCTCACTGAGTGTCACTCACTCTCCTCCTCCAGCAGTGCGGCCGCTCCTGTATCCCCAGCACGGTTACCAGGGCTGTCAGTTACACTCAGTGACATGGAGAGAGGCCAATCAGGAGCTGGATTGCAGTGAGCGGAGGGACTCACGCACCAATCAGAGAGAAGACGATTTGCCAGATAGGGGGCGGGGCTCGGGTTTTGTTTTGAGTCGGGAGCGCATCGTTAGAGCTGTCAAGAACGAGCGGAAGTGACGTCATATGCGGAAGAGCCCTGCTGATGCCCACTCCATGTGCCCAGGATGGATGGGTGAGACTGTGCCTCCATTCCCATTGTATTCCTCTAAATCCGGGCTGGCAGCTGGTTACTGCACAGACACTGAGAAATCAGAGCCCACAGACAGGAAACACAGGATAGTGCTGTAACACAGGGAAATAGTGAGCCATATGGTGATAGTGCTGTAACACAGGGCAATAGTGAGTTGTACAGTGATAGTGCTGTAACACAGGGCAATAGTGAGTTATACAGTGATAGTGCTGTAACACAGGGAAATAGTGAGTTATACAGTGATAGTGCTGTAACACAGGGAAATAGTGAGTTATACAGTGATAGTGCTGTAACACAGGGCAATAGTGAGTTGTACAGTGATAGTGCTGTAACACAGGGCAATAGTGAGTTGTACACAGGGCCGGATTAAGAGCACACTGGGCCTGGTGCTGACAATTATGATGGGCCTAATTACGGAATCTTATTGACCAAAAACACTAAAACAGTCATACCTCCCAAGCGTCATGTATCTGATAGAGATGGTGCTGGAGGGAAACTCATAGGATGCGGCTATAAGAAAACACATACTCTATTCTAATCTCTCTCTAATTTTTGCTTTCATCTTTCAAGTAAATCCATAACCCCTAACAGCAGTGTCCAGTGAAGCAGGAAGTCAATGGGCGGGGTAAAAGGTGGGCCACTGGTGCGAATCACGTGACCAGACCTGCCAAAAGGGGGCATGTCTGTCCAAAGAATTTGAAGGACAGCCTGGCATGAATGCATGTCAGGCTGCCCGCCAATCCTGCAGGCTGTCCAACTAAGGGCATACTATGCAGGCAGCACCCTAAGCTTGACATAAATGCGTCTAATGTTGCGCTCACTCCATGCTTTCTAAGGACTGTCCCCTAGCACTCACATGTCCACTTGTCTCCTTACCTTCTTACTAGCAGGCAGAAGTTCCTGGTATATATTCTGAAACAGAGAAAAGGTGTATGTAGTGAGTGTAGAAGAAAGGGGACATGCCACAGTGTTAGAGAGACCAGCGTCTGCATTACCTAAACTAATTTTATTGTCAGCCAGTCCACACAAGTTTTGTTCCCATACATCCCTCTTAAGCTTTCAAACTTAAAGGAACACTATAGTCACCATAACAACTACTACCATAACAAGTAGAATCATTCCATTCGGGCCTTTTGCAGTAAACACTGTCTTTTCAGAGAAAATAACTCCACTGGCCACTCCTTAGGTGGCTGCTAGAGGTGCTTCCTGGGGCAGTACTGCCTATTGTGCAGCACTGCCATTCAGTGTCTCCACCCTCTGCATGCAGACACTGAACTTTCCTCATACAGATGCATTGATTCAATTTATCTTTATGAGGAGATGCTGATTGGAATTGTGCTGGTTCTGCCCCTGATCTTCCTAGTTGACAGTCTCAGCCAATCCTATGGGGAAGTTTTGTAATTTGCTCAGACCACCACTTCTGATGATGTCAGCAGACAGTCAGTTCAGAGGCAGAGCCAGCAGCTGCAGACTTGAATACAAGTTATATTTTACTATACTTAGGCAGGCAAGAAGGGGCCAAGGTGGTGGTTTTAACATAATAGGGTCAGAAATACATGATTGTGTTCCTGACCCTATAGTGCTCCTTTAAGCAAGAGTATGTGAAGAGTAGTTAGGGTTGCCACCTTTCTTGGAAAAAAATACCAGTCTTAATCATTTGTTTAATCACAAGGAGTGACATCAGAGAAAATTCTGTAAAATCACCAACAAACTACTCACAGTTTGATTCTGCTGTATAGATGGATTGCTCCCAGTGTCTCAGTCTCGCAAGTCACCCAGTGTCTCAGTGTCCCTATGTATAACAGTGTCAGTGTCCCCATGTCGCCCAGTCCCCTAGTCTCTGTGTCCCCATTTCTCCCAGTGTCCCAATGTCTCAGTGTGTCCCCATGTCACTAGGATACTGGGGACACTGAGAGACATGGGGACACTGAGAGACATGGGGACACTGAGAGACCCGGGGACATAGAGACATGGGGACACTGAGAGACATGGGGACACTGAAACATTTAGGGAAACTGGGAGAAATGGGGACACTGAGACAATAGGGACACAGACACTGGGAGACATGGGGACACTGAAACATTTGGGGACACTAAGACACTAGGGACACAGAGACATGGGAACAGACACTGGGAGACTAGGGGACACTGGGAGACTAGGGGACACTGGGACACTGGCTGGGAGACAGACACTTGGGGACAATGGGAGACATGGGGACAGTTGTGGACATAGACATGGGGACACTGGGACATATAGGGAGACATGGGGACACTAGGCACACTGAGACACTAGGGACACAGACACTGGGAGACATGGGGACACCGAAACATTTAGGGACACTAAGACACTAGGGACACAGACATAGGGACACTGGGAGACATAGGGACACTGGGAGACTAGGGGGACACTGGCTGGGAGACAGACACTTGGAGACACTGGGAGACATGGGGACAGTTCTGGACATAGACATGGGGACACTGGGACATATAGGGACACTGGGACACATGGGGACACTAGGAACACTGAGAGACATGGGACACTGGATGGGGGAAATGGGGACACTGGGAGAAATGGGGACATAGTGTCTCTGTGTCCCAATGTCTCAGTGTCTCCCAATGTCCCTATGTCTCACAGCATCCCCATGTGTCCCCTAGTGTCTCAGTGTCCCCATGTTTTCCAGTGACCCCTAGGTGCTGGTATTGCAGAGTAATCTCCATTTATTCTGAGAAAAATACCTGTATTTATACCTGTAATTTGTATTGCCAGTATTACTGCAATACTGGCATGGCCAGGCAGCCTCAAATACCAGTCAGGTGGCAAACCAGTAAAATACCAGTCAGATGGCAAACCTAAGAGTAGTGTGTGTAAAAAAAAAAAAAAAAAAAAAAATTTTTTTTTTTTTTTTTTTTAATGGGCCTATTCCATGGGCCTGGGCCTGGAGCTGCAGCTCCATCAGCCCCTATGTTAATCCGGCCCTGGTTGTACAGTGATAGTGCTGTAACACAGGGCAATAGTGAGTTATACAGTGATAGTGCTGTAACACAGGGCAATAGTGAGTTGTACAGTGATAGTGCTGTAACACAGGGAAATAGTGAGTTATACAGTGATAGTGCTGTAACACAGGGAAATAGTGAGTTATACAGTGATAGTGCTGTAACACAGGGCAATAGTGAGTTGTACAGTGATAGTGCTGTAACACAGGGCAATAGCGAGTTGTACAGTGATAGTGCTGTAACACAGGGCAATAGTGAGTTGTACAGTGATAGTGCTGTAACACAGGGCAATAGTGAGTTGTACAGTGATAGTGCTGTAACACAGGGCAATAGTGAGTTGTACAGTGATAGTGCTGTAACACAGGGCAATAGTGAGTTGTACAGTGATAGTGCTGTAACACAGGGCAATAGTGAGTTATACAGTGATAGTGCTGTAACACAGGGCAATAGTGAGTTATACAGTGATAGTGCTGTAACACAGGGCAATAGTGAGTTATACAGTGATAGTGCTGTAACACAGGGAAATAGTGAGTTATACAGTGATAGTGCTGTAACACAGGGAAATAGTGAGTTATACAGTGATAGTGCTGTAACACAGGGAAATAGTGAGTTATACAGTGATAGTGCTGTAACACAGGGCAATAGTGAGTTATACAGTGATAGTGCTGTAACACAGGGCAATAGTGAGTTATACAGTGATAGTGCTGTAACACAGGGAAATAGTGAGTTATACAGTGATAGTGCTGTAACACAGGGAAATAGTGAGTTATACAGTGATAGTGCTGTAACACAGGGAAATAGTGAGTTATACAGTGATAGTGCTGTAACACAGGGAAATAGTGAGTTATACAGTGATAGTGCTGTAACACAGGGAAATAGTGAGTTATACAGTGATAGTGCTGTAACACAGGGAAATAGTGAGTTATACAGTGATAGTGCTGTAACACAGGGAAATAGTGAGTTATACAGTGATAGTGCTGTAACACAGGGAAATAGTGAGTTATACAGTGATAGTGCTGTAACACAGGGAAATAGTGAGTTATACAGTGATAGTGCTGTAACACAGGGAAATAGTGAGTTATACAGTGATAGTGCTGTAACACAGGGAAATAGTGAGTTATACAGTGATAGTGCTGTAACACAGGGAAATAGTGAGTTATACAGTGATAGTGCTGTAACACAGGGTAATAGTGAGTTATACAGTGATAGTGCTGTAACACAGGGAAATAGTGAGTTATACAGTGATAGTGCTGTAACACAGGGAAATAGTGAGTTATACAGTGATAGTGCTGTAACACAGGGAAATAGTGAGTTATACAGTGATAGTGCTGTAACACAGGGTAATAGTGAGTTATACAGTGATAGTGCTGTAACACAGGGTAATAGTGAATTATACAGTGATAGTGCTGTAACACAGGGCACTAGTGATTAAACAGTAATAGTGCAGAAACACAGTGACCTAGTGAGCCATACAGTAATAGTGCAGAAACACAGTGACCTAGTGAGCCATACAGTAATAGTGCAGAAACACAGTGACCTAGTGAGCCATACAGTGATAGTGCAGAAACACAGTGACCTAGTGAGCCATACAGTGATAGTGCAGAAGCACAGTGACCTAGTGAGCCATACAGTGATAGTGCAGAAACACAGTGACCTAGTGAGCCATACAGTGATAGTGCAGAAACACAGTGACCTAGTGAGCCCATACAGTGATAGTGCAGAAACACAGTGACCTAGTGAGCCCATACAGTGACAGTGCAGAAACACAGTGACCTAGTGAGCCCATACAGTGATAGTGCAGAAACACAGTGACCTAGTGAGCCCATACAGTGATAGTGCAGAAACACAGTGACCTAGTGAGCCCATACAGTGATAGTGCAGAAACACAGTGACCTAGTGAGCCCATACAGTGATAGTGCAGAAACACAGTGACCTAGTGAGCCCATACAGTGATAGTGCAGAAACACAGTGACCTAGTGAGCCCATACAGTGATAGTGCAGAAACACAGTGACCTAGTGAGCCCATACAGTGATAGTGCAGAAACACAGTGACCTAGTGAGCCCATACAGTGATAGTGCAGAAACACAGTGACCTAGTGAGCCCATACAGTGATAGTGCAGAAACACAGTGACCTAGTGAGCCCATACAGTGATAGTGCAGAAACACAGTGACCGAGTGAGCCATACAGTGATAGTGCAGAAACACAGTGACCGAGTGAGCCCATACAGTGATAGTGCAGAAACACAGTGACCGAGTGAGCCCATACAGTGATAGTGCAGAAACACAGTGACCGAGTGAGCCCATACAGTGATAGTGCAGAAACACAGTGACCGAGTGAGCCATACAGTGATAGTGCAGAAACACAGTGACCTAGTGAGCCCATACAGTGATAGTGCAGAAACACAGTGACCTAGTGAGCCCATACAGTGATAGTGCAGAAACACAGTGGCCTAGTGAGCCCATACAGTGATAGTGCAGAAACACAGTGGCCTAGTGAGCCCATACAGTGATCGTGCAGAAACACAGTGGCCTAGTGAGCCCATACAGTGATAGTGCAGAAACACAGTGACCTAGTGAGCCCATACAGTGATAGTGCAGAAACACAGTGACCTAGTGAGCCCATACAGTGATAGTGCAGAAACACAGTGACCTAGTGAGCCCATACAGTGATAGTGCAGAAACCCTGTGAGCCATATGGTGTTAGAGCCAGCTGGCTAGTTGGTTTCCTTGTATTCTAGCTGGGCCAAATCTGCACCAAAATCTATAGTGACCGTGTTAGTCCATGGGCAGTGTCTTGTAATATTTTATTTACTATTAATTGGTTTAGCAGAATTTTTGAAATAACGAGTTATCAGCAGACCTTTCCTTTACGAAGTCAGAGGGCATTTCTGATCAAAATGATAGTTATGGTACTCGGTGACCTTTTAACTTCTTTCACGTCTGCTGCTGCTGTGTTGTGTAAATCCATAGATTGCCGAAGAGGCCTATTAAAGTTTCTGTGTGGTTCTCTTACGTATTTAAAATTGTTGTTAAACCAGAGTAGGCTTTAAACACTGTACCATACAAAGTGTCAGTTGTGTATGTCTAATGTGCCATTTCTCCTTCACAGAGCACCTTCAGTGCAAAATGTTTCCCTCTTTGGACTGGCTCTGGAATGTCCCCTGCTATCTGGACTTTCACACTGTACCAGCAATGGAAGGTTGGAAGTCTCTGAACATCTTAAATCCTCAGGTACAAACACGTGAAAAATCTAAATTATCCAAGGCCATTTAATCTTCACTACTGATCCCGTGCTAGTGTTCCCTCTAAAGACAAACACATTTATTATGACTACTACAATCTAGTAAGAGGAAAACTATGTGTGAGAGGGAGAAGTTGACTGTTTTGACACATGTATATAGTTACATCAGTGAAGTAAAGAGAGAAGTTACTTAGAAAGATACGTTTTCCAAATGAACTGAATTTGAAGGGACCAATTAAAGACTGTAGACTAGGAGTCATGGTAAGGAATTTCATATCATTGAATGTTGCTAGGAGAGTGATTGACAAAGGGTTTTCTTGTGAATTGCTATATTTTGTGCATTTTATATATATCTATACATACACACACTACACTGATCAGCCACCACATTAAAACCACTTGCCTAATATTGTGTAAGTCCCAAGACCCTGTTGTCAAGCCATCATTATTTGGCCCTTGTCAAAGTCACTGAGATCTTTTCACTTGCACGTTTTTCGTGCTTCAAACACATGAAATGTAAGTATGTGTGTGTGTGTGTGTGTGTGTTCTGGAAGAACAGTTGCACTTGTGAAGACAGTGTAATAGTAACCAGTTTATTGTGAGTACTTGCCCAGAAATGGAGGAAAATGATGCACCAGTTCTAACCAATGAAATTGGATAAAGGCTTAGGTTTGGTACCCGACCCAAAGGTCAAGGGTTTTTAAAGGGACACTCCAGGCCCCCAGATCACTTCTTCCCATTGGAGTGGTCTGGGTGCCAACTCCCACTACCCTTAACCCTGCAAGTGTAATTATTGCAGTTTTCATAAACTGCAATATTAACCTTGCAGGGTTAAGTCCTCCTCTAGTGGCTGTCTACTAGACAGCCACTAGAGGGACTTCCGTGTTCATAGAACACGAAAAATGTTTTAAAACGACGCTGGACGTCCTCACGCTATGTGCGGACCTCCAGCGTCACCGAAATCCCCATAGGAAAGCATCGGTGCTGGACTCCAGGAAGTCACTGAGAGGTTTTATCCTCTTCAGCAACTTTGGATGGGGGGTGGGAGGGAGAGGGGCACTAGAGGGTCTTGCAGTGCCAGGAAAACAAATATGTTAAGCATTACTTTGTTCCTTACCTTCTTTGTTTGTTTTTCAGAAATCCTGGCCAGCGAGAATATGCGGAATGTAGGAGTCCCAGAGGTTTCAGACCGTTTAAGCTGCAGTACCTGCCAGTGCTTATTTGATAACAGGGAGGAGCAGGTGAATACATTAAAAAAACAAACACCGGTCTAGCCTGATTGTATGGGCCACAAAGGATTAGCTCAGAGGAAGCTTAAAGGAACACTTCAAACAGCACACTGAAGTGGTTATAGTGCTTGGAGTGTTATTTTAAGAAATCAATGTATATTTATAATGTTCTAAAAACTGTTCTTACCTGGGTGTTCAAGCAGATTTACACATCCATACCAGGCGTTTGTGGTAACCGTATTGTCGTCATACAAGCTCACTAAAACTCCTATGCAGCTACGCTCACCATTGGCTGGCAAATTAGTCGTTGTAGTACTTCAACAGATGGCAATGAACTTTCTGGCTGCTTGTGTTAATAAGGCTTTCTGTTTACTAATGTATTAACTGCTGTGTATTTCAGAAAGAGCATTACACATTGGACTGGCATCGTTTTAACCTGAAACGTAGAATCAAGGGTGCAGCTCCACTCAGTTCAGAGGAATTCCAGGAGAAGACTCGAGACGGTACATAAACCTTTTAATTTGCAGCCCAACCTGTCACTGTTAGTGCTGACCTCAAAGATCATTAATCTCGGGGGGTCATTGAAACATTGACTGGTCAGCACAAAGGCTTAATGTTTACATCAGGGCTAGTCAACCTATGACCACCTAGATGTGTCTTGGCTGGTAAGGGTCATTTTACACTGCAGCTGGGGGTGGTATTTATATCAAACTGGATCACAGGGAAAATCTGTCCAAAATGCCGGTATATTTCTTTATTCCAGATAATTAACTGTTGCAAATAAATTAATTTACTTCAATTTGCATGGTTGTTGTGTAAGCCCTAAAAAGTTAGGTTTTTTTTTTCCATTCGATATAGAATTGGCCTCAGCAGCTAATAAAGATTTATTCCTATATTCCCAGTATTTACTTCCTTATTACTGCTGGGCATTGTCTAACCGAATGCTTTTCATAAAGAATCATTCAGGACAAATGTCAATTCCAAAGCTTCTCACGAGATGGGTTGTTTTACTGCGGTTCAGGGTTTTGTTAAATATTCATTTTAAAGAAGCACTATAGGGTCGGGAACACAAACCTGCATTCCTGACCCTATAGGGTTAAAACCACCATCTAGCCACCCTGAGCCCCTCATGCCTCCCTAAATATAGTAAATCTTACTTGTATTCAAGTCTGAAGCTGCAGGCTGTGTGCCTGTTTCCTTTAGACCTGCCCACTACCTGCTGACATCATCAGAAGTGGTAACCTGATCCAATCCCAATGCATCCCCATAGGATTGGCTGAGACTGACAAGGAGGCAGATCAGGGGCAGAGCCAGCATGATTCAAACACAGCCCTGGACAATCAGTATCTCCTCATAGAGATGAATTGAATCAATGAATCTCTGAGGAAAGTTCAGTGTCTGCATGCAGAGGGAGGAGACACTGAATGTTTGGATGCATTTTAGGCAGCCATGACCCAGGAAGGATCTTTACCAGCCATCTGAGGAGTGGCCAGTGAAGTTATCACTAGGCTGTAATGTAAACACTGCATTTTCTCTGAGTGTTTACAGCAAAAAGCCTGAATGTAATGATTCTACTCACCAGAACAAATTCAATAAGCTGTAGTTGTTCTGGTGACTATAGTGTCCCTTTAATGTGTCCATTAAATAGTGACTTGTCATATAAAACTATTGCGGACTGAGATTCTTATCAGGCTCAGCCCAAGACTGGATGAGGTTGATTGGAATTATATTCCACATAATCTCTTTGGCAAGTGGTTGTCTCACATGCTGGTAGATGTGTATTTTATTTTTATTTTTTAGACAATACCAGCCTAAGAAAAGTGTATAGTGCTTCTTTATTTAAGGCTTGGGTATATTTGTCATCATGAATATTTGAATCTGTTTCTTTCCCTTCCCTCTCCCTCTCCTCCCTTCCTATATTCCATTGTTTTAATATAACATATTCCTAGTCACCAGGCAGATGTAGCCTTATCCAATTGTGAATATTACCGTATTTGTGAGGCTAGTACTATTTGCCTGGTTGACAGTTTAAATAACGTGAGGAAGAGGGAAAAAAATAAATAAATATACACATACCTACATCTATATAAGTATACACGTATATATCTCTATGTATATAAATCCATCTAGTATTCGTAATACAAAGAAAAAGACAACATAAATACAATAATCCTTCCATAACTATACCCATTCAAAACAAGTACAGTAAATAGTTTATTCCCTCTTTCTATCCTTTTCTCTTCCTTTTCTTTATATGTCTTTTTCCTTTCCGTTTCTATCTCCTGTTCTCTCCCTTTTCCTTTCTTTCTTATCCCCTTTTTCGTTTTCATTTAGATGTGTATTTTAACTCCCACCAGCCTCATCCAGACTCTCACTGAGTATAATAGGCATGTCTGCATAAATCTGTCTGTGCTGTCATTGTTTGCACTGAGCTACCTCTGGCAATGTGACAGTTACAGAGAGAAACTTTGTAGCCTGACCCCTATGTCTGTAGCCAGCATGCCGTGTCTACTGACGTCAGGCACAAAAGATGCCTAAAACTTATATTACGAGCAGGTAGAGTATACTGGCTACCTGATTGACAGCGAAGGAAGGTGGCCCTACATACAGTAAAATAAAAGGCTTATATTTCTAAATTGACACATTTTAGAAAAGAGACTACAAGGACAGGGTCTTTGCACCATAACCAATTTAGTAAGATGAAGTGTTTATGATGTTTAGAATGACCCTTTTACTTGCCCTTCTACTGTATCCTCCAGGGGATGTTTCCAGCATCTCTGGCTCCGACACTGAAAGCTCTGAGGATGATGATGATGATGTGGTCATTACTCCTGAACCTGAGGAAGATTCAGATTCCATTCCTTATCTCACCAGCCGCTCACAGAGATGCTTGTTCAGGAACAGCCAGGGACAGCTGCTCTCCGTGTACCGCTGTGTGCTGGGTGAAATTAAGGTCAGTTTCCAGAGTCTGGTAATCCAGATTTATTGTGGCTGTTAACTTTTTGTTTTTTTTTTCTCAATCTTTCTGTTATTGAGGCGTAAAGTTGCAAGGGTACAGAATAATGAAGGGGAGACGATAAAGATACATACAGGATGGGGATAGTACAGTGCAATATATATCCTCTCTGAGAATTGTCAGCCTCTTTTTTTTTAATATTAAGTAGATTAATGGCATGCCCATAACTATAATGCAAAATTATTAAAACATTACTGAGGCAGCGTTTGTAACAATACGATTAATGTAGTAACAATATGCTGATTGTTATAACAAGCTAGTGCGGTTAGATTATTTAATTGCTGAGTATTTAGAAACATGCTAAACTGCTGCGCCTTAACTGTATGCGAACATGAAGAACGTTAAACATGCTGGTTAAGCCTAGTGTAGTCATTGTCTTGTGGTCTTCTAAGTTAGGGTGTGAGGCTTTACACATGTAAACTATGGTTGCCAGTTAGGCGAAATGAGGCCTATTGGTATGCTGAGTAAGTATTTAATAAACAATAACCTGGGGGGGGCGGGGCCTGACCGCTATGCTGCATGGTCGCACGAAACAACAGCTCCAACAACTTCTGACTTTTTAAGCCTAAAAGAGTTACTCCTGAACATGCCTGACGACCAAAAGATATGGACTTACACCCATCGGAGCTCCGGTCCTGAGGAGAGGCTAGCAGCAACTGCTTTAGTCCCTCAGGGAGATACACACTGTTCTCACTGGATGAGGCCTACTTGGGCGGTGAGCGGGGCGGACGGCCGCTGCCCCGCTATCCTGCACAGTGGCATAAAGCTGGACTCACCTAACCGTCTGTACCAGGCCCCGTTCCCCCCCCTTTGGGCCGGTGGGGGTGATCCCGGCCCACGCCCTGGGGCTGCTACCGGGGAGGAGATCGTGGGACCCCAGAGGACTGCCGACCCACAGCCCAGGCCGCAAGCCACGGCTAAAATGGCGGCAGCCACACACTCACCAACTCGCCCTAAGGAAACTGCTAGTTGCTACACTTTGAGGGATACAATTACCACAAATCCCAGACGGGCCCTAAACACAGGCGAAGGGCAACCAGACCGACGAGTACACAAATACTCACTGCATTGCCACCAGCCCAACTTAGGTTCCCGAAAAAGCCCGGGACAACACGCAAAATGGATGCCGGGGAGGAGGTGAGCAGCCGCAAACAGCTCCGATCCAGCTCACACTAATCAGACCCTGCAGATATGCCCCCAGGTTGGCCCGGGCTGCAGGCAACCGGTGCACAGCAACGCTCCCTCTCCTGGAAATTACCCGCAGCATGTCCATTGCGACACCGCAGGGACTGACGGCAGACGCGCAACAAGACAACCCTAGCAGCTGGAGGATATCGGACGAGGCAAACATCATGCAACCATCATGACAAATAGGAACTCTCAAGTCTTCTGTCTCCATAACATGGACTCTATGTAGTACCTTCAGCCTTATTAAATGTTAAACGCATTACACATTGATTGGGGTACTGGTAGTCAACCACATTTCCTAGTAGCTCCCTCAGCCTTATCTCATGTGAAACACATTACACATCAATTGGAGTACTGGTGGTTAACCACCTGAGGTGGGGGTCCTGGGGCGTTCACACACGATAAGCAGACACTCATTTATAGCATCTCAGCATTTATACTATAGAAGTATATCCTCAGCCTGTGAAGCGCAACGCATAGTTAGAAATGTTTTATTCTGTTTAAATCGACTACTCAGCGACATTTTTTTTTTTTTTTTTTTTTTTTCTGCATGTATAATCTTACTTGTACACCATACAAAAAAAAAGCGCACAACATCCTGACATTCTTAGCATAAACCTGTGATTATATTTCTTGTTAAATGCCTATGTCATATTTTGAGCTTGTACTTACCATTGCGCTTCCAAAAATAAAGAATTATAAAAAAAAAACAAAAAAAAAACCAATAACCTGGTGTAGGTATTTAGAGAAGTGCGTGTATCGCGGTAATAAACATGTTAGGTTGCCCTCCAACCCTACGGAGCTAGTCAAAGGGATACCAAACATAGAGACAGCAAAATGAACGTGTCTGCTCAGTGGTAGTCTAATAGTGAGTGTCTGCTCGGACAGTTCAGGTTGAGTCCCGGAGAGCTCTCGGTTTGGAGCGTTATGTAGCGGGACTGCGGGCTAACGAACAAGCAGTCAGCCGATTCCCCAGCTGGGAAGGGTGGTACCTCGAGCTGGCCGAGTCCACGGGAGGACGGTGAGTTGCAGGTACAAGGACGGAGCTTTCCAACCCCAGGCCGGTGTGAGAGCCAGCGCCTGCAGTCCACAGACTCAGTGTCTCGTAGTTGAGGCCGGGTCTTCCCTCTGTGGTGCGCCATGGAAAGCTTGGATGGTCTGTCGTCGTCAGCGATGGTCGGGCTTCCGGCGGTGTGGACGGTGCCGCGGAGGCTTTCTCAGAGGGGCCCTCAGCCCAGGAGGGTGTCTGGGGTAGCCAGTGTTAGTCGCTCTGTGGGGGTTCATCCAATGGAGGCCTCCCCCAGCTCCACACCTTATCTCTCCTCACCGCTTCCATAGGATCAGGCTGCTCCTGTCTGCAGCGTTGCTCCAGACGCTCCCAAAACCTCTGGAAGATACTGTCCGGTTGTTCGGTGTACTGCTCCACCGGGTCATCGCTCTGGCTGCCTTGGTGTATTGGCGCGAGCTTCTGCCTCTGGTGTGTGGGCGCCATCTTGTGCAGCCTACTGGCCGTGTTGGTCAGGCTGTATGGTGTAGTCGGGGCTTGTAGCGTCCATTGCCCTGGGTTGGTGGATAACCCCCCACTGGTCCAAAGGGGGGGGGCAATGGGGACCCATGCTGATATTGTGGTGTGGCCGCAAGAGAGCGGCCGTCTCTCCTGGGGCTCCCCTGCTTGTCTCGCTGCATAGCAGGCCGCACTGCTGGGCTCCGGTTCCCGCTGTCTGAGCTGCAAGAGTCTGGTACCATTTTATGCCGCTTTGAGAGCAGATCAGCCCCCTGAGTCCGTTATGTCGCTGTGAGGGCTTAGATTGTGCCTGTTGCTGCCCGAGCTATTTGCAAGTGTGTCCAGCCATCTTGGCTGTCAGGCCCCACCCTCGTGGCTGTTTACTTTTGTATATTATTCTGAATGCGTAAATTCCTTTCTAGTGTTTGAGGTGCATGCAGCGTGCATTCTATATATTCTATATGTGCATTCTATATGTGTTCATAAACATTCACAACATTTACGGCAAAATTAGTGAATGGTAAATATTGCAGGTTTGGTTATTTCTTTTTGTAGTTCTGCTTCTTTGCCAACTTTGCCAAGCAGATGCTATTTGCTGTTTAGTGAATAAATCACTATATCTAGATAAGTAAAAACGACATCATGTTGAAAGAGTTACCAACGAAATCTTTCATTCCATTATCTTGTCAAACAGCAGAAACCTTACTTGCGTGTGATCACCAATAGCGATTACCAATATTCCTTTTAATAAATCAATCCATTGTTTCAAACTATTTCAAATAACTGAAAGAAAATAAATTCTCTACCAAAATGTAAATCTAGAATTGTTCTGTGTGTGTATATGTTTTTATTTTCCTTATTGAATAAGCAGTAAATATAAATTTTGGAGGTCATGTTGTTTGATCTCGATATTTTTGGTCTATGTCTCACGATGCTCAACAACCCATATGTGTTCTAGAATACAGATGCGGAACCGGGACAGTTGTTGAATTGTGTAAAGAGTATGCAGGAGCAACCGATCCTGGTGATTCTCATGGCTGGCGGAGGACATTTTGCTGGAGCCGTCTACAAAGGGTATCAGTACTAAACTACTTTCTATCTGAAACAAGCCCAATCTAGTTTTCCTGTTTGAAGTGTATTTTTGCTTTCTTGAATTTACCTGCTCTAAGTTTTTTGTTTTGTTTTTTTCCATTTCAATTGTAGAAAAGAGATTTTAAAACACAAAACCTTCCACCGGTATACTGTGCGTGCCAAAAGAGGGACTTCTCAGGCAGTACATGATGCTCAGAATCGTAGTCACATGCCCAAGTCTGCGGGGGCTGCCCTACGAAGGTATAATCAGGCTGCTCTGATCACGGTAAGGATTGTGTTCCGTTTTACAAGTCTTTGCCTGAAAGCAGTTTTGTATTGAATCTACATTTTGTTTTGAATGTATTTTAATAGGGAAAAAAACATTGCAATTTACTTATAAAGAGCTATGTGCTAAATTAATTACTCTTAATAAAGTTTATTTGGAATCCATGCTAATAAGCAGGGCTCTCTAAAATGGAGTGTGAATAGGGATTACTCATATGGACTGCTATGTAGAGCAGAGAGAGAAAGCGGTGTGGGTTTATTTTAATGAACAGAACATGCATAAAATCCTGTAATTCACAGTGATGACATCATACTATGAATTACAGGATTTAGCATACCCTCAGCCAGCGCCGTGTAGGGAATTGTTGTAAGGCTACTTCTGGGAGAGAGAAAAAACATCATCCCTCCACTTTCTTTGCATGCCAGCACTGACATCTGCTGGTGGCTGTGGAGACTTGCTGCCTGTATGACGAAGAGCAAGCAGCCATAGTTGTAGATGAAAAAAACGACTTCTAGTAAGTATATTTTTTTACGGTTATTCCAAGTGTATATTTTAACCTATGCATTTGCTGTGGATTTGAACCATATATTTCACACTTTGCGTATGGCAGGTCCACTTAGATTGTTGCCATTGGAAACCTGGTTTATTAAAGATTTATCTGAAATAAAAAGCGTATTTTTGGGTACATGTTGCATTTAGTCTCCTAATTTCCACACACAGGATATCACTCAGCTGCTGCAGAGCTGGGCAGACCACGTGAAGGAGGCACGAGGAATCTTCCTGCGGGCCCCTCGCACTGATAGGACTCTGTTTTTGGGCCGTGACTCTCCCATCCCACGGAAAGATCCCCGCGTGCACGGTGTCCCCTTTATAACCCGGAGAGCCACCTTCAGGGAGGTGCAGAGAGTTCACAGCCAGCTCTTCACTCTGCAGGTCTATGGTGAGGACATGCTGCTAATTTTCTAGACTTTTATTTATTTCTTTTTTTATTCGTGGAAAGCCAGACAGACCTTTATTAGTACCGTTAATCTTTATTGTAAATTATTATATAAAATCCTGTATGAATAACAATGAGTCTGCTAATGAAGTACCATGGGCAAGCCACTCTTCGCTCTACTTGTCATTGAACATAACTATTGTTACACTGAGTTAAAGGCAAAGTGTTGTTAATATGTATTTCTTTATTAACTGCATGAAATCTTTATTCTCATCACAAGCTGCTATTTAATATTTTTATATGTTAGCAAAACAAATAGTATGATTTTTTTTTTTTTTTTTTTTAAATAAAACATTTGTGATCTGGTTTGTGTAACAGATACACCTAGTGTGCTTCCTAAGTACAGAATACAGCAGTTTAAAGGGACTTTGTTATCCTCAAAAAAAAAGTGTAAAGCATAGACTATGAATCATTTCCTGCACGAGACGTCTGCGTCCTCTATGACTGCGGTTGCAGCAGGCGCAAGTGGATGATATCACATTTGCCCTCTCGCAAATTACACCAAAAATGGAGCAGATGAGTTTGGGAATTTTGGGACTTCCACTATATAGGGTAGAAGTGTGGAGATAAGAAAAAATGGTATCTATATATCTGTCATTATTTTTACGCTAACACAATGTGTAGATAAGATTGTTAGAAAGTGGAGTCAGAACTGTCACATTGATTGTACATGACAGAGGGTGCAAAATAAATTTGCTCTAAAATCCGTTCTGTTTAGTCAAGAAACGAGAACCCTAAATATAGTTCTCTATATGTTACCAATGCTTCTTCCTGTCAATTGGCTATGTGTTCATTAACCATAGTGTGTTTTGTTTTGTGTTTTTGCTTTTAGATAAAGAAATATCACTGTCATCATTTACTAAACCCAAAGTAAAAATCGCTAAAGCAAAAAAGACAGACAAGCCTGAACCAAGAGAAGAGAAAACAGGTAATCACAAAATGTCCTATTTATTTATTTTTCTTTCATATAAAATGACAGATGCTGCCCCTTGCCACGCTGTAAACATAAATCTGTGGTCTTATTGTTGATCAGATCCCAGTGTGCTGCTATCGGCAACAAAAAGTTAAGGTTTTTCTCATGTGTTCATTCACGTACACGCTTTCTTTCACAGTGAGTCCAGATTTATCTGAAGACGAAGAACCTGTGACGGTAAACCTTGTTACTGAAGAGCTGACACTCAGCACTCTAGACCTTCGTGAATATGAGCTGTATCCCAAACGGAAACGGAAAAAGAAGAAGAAGAATTACACAAAAGGTACATTGCGCATGGGAGTAACGAGCGCGTTGGTAGATGCCCATATTGTGGCTGTGAGATGTGATTGTGCTGCAGTTCATGTGACAGATTTCACTGCCTGTTATTTAAACTGGCAAAGTAGAAATAGGGAGGGTCCTAACTGAGTATTAATAACATTAACTTGTATCCCTTGTGAAATATCATTCTATTAGCTCCATCAGAATGCAGTGGTTATGGTCTGTACATGCCGGTGTAGATAACCGAAGAACAGATTTGGGACCAAAGTAACAGAGCCCAAACTTAAGATCTGTTGTTCATGTTCTACCAGCTCAGGATACCTATTACCCATATTATTATTCTTAATTTATTGTAAAGCATCAGCATCTTCTGCATCATTGTATACTGTCATGGGGAATTAGTAGTAGTAGGACATTCGGGTAAGACGAGTAGATTTATGTTCCAAACTGTTTTCTTTTCCTAAAGAATTGGACCTTAATTGGTCCAAGGAGGCTGTGGGTTGTCTTTAGATTATTTCTGTGTTCCAGGGTTTGTACTAAACTTTCTAAGAGCAAGTTGTGGTTGTGTATGCAGAATTGTCCAGGATATTTCTAACTGAATGGCTGCTTGGTTAAGAGGACAGGACAATGATATGTTCTATACACACAAACACACAATATCCATCTAGTAAATGCTTGTTGTTAAACTCCCTTCACTGCCTGTGTATAAGGGAAAGCACTTTCTCTCTGTAAATGTAAGCTGTTTTCAGATGATTCCAAAGAGCCTGATGGAGAAGAGGATTCCGCAAACAGAAATCCGCAGATGGAAACTTATGAAGACCTCCCGATGTCTGTACCAGAAGGTGAGCAGCTGTGCAAACGTGAGCTTGATTAACATTATAATCCATTGTATTATTATTGTAGAGGTTATGGTATTTGGAAGATGCGAATGCAAGTTTTTTCCCACCAAGTGTTTTTCGCGTAGTTTGACACAAGTACAGAGGGATCCTCGGTTCTAAAATCACTACCCCCTTATCTTGCAACATCAGAATGAGGAACTCTCATATTGTCATTATCCATTGTCTTTGTATGTTGTGAAAATCTAAAAGGTAAATGCTATCCTGTAGGATGATTTTTAGCTGCATTAAATCATTGCTGAACCTTACTTTGCCACAGAATCGGTGCAGGTTCAATGTGAAGGTTTGGTGCTAGTAAATGGGTCCATAGAAATTCAACTACAGTAAAAGTTTTCCCAACTCTTTCAGCCTCTCTGTGCACGGTATGGACACACATACAAAAACGGATAACGAAAGTGAGACTTCCTCATTATGACGTAAACCATTTAGGAGCAAAACTTGGGTTTCTGGTAACACTTTAAAGGTTTTGTCAAGCAGGTTGTAAACCACTTGAAAAGAAAAATGAGGCATTGTATCATAATCACTACAATAAGCTGCATTGGATATGGTGCTTGTAGCTTCCCTTTAGATATCTAAGGACCACAGGGAAAAACATTTTGTAATTGGAGGAAACATTTGGTTGAGATCTTTTTTTCCACCCAACCTTTAGAAGACGAATTATGCCAGATCCGGAACACCTTGTTCACCTGCTGTAAGACTGGGGATAGCCAGAAGGCCAAAGAGATTCTCCAGGTTCTCCTCAATGCCAATCCTGAGCTGCCTCCATCAACGAAAACTTTGACAATCAGAGAGATGGAATCCCTGGTGAATGAACGGCTCCCCCTGGAGGGACGCACTCTGCTACATGTGGCGGCATCTTCTGGACACGGAGAAGTTGCATGTCTGTTAATGGATGCTGGCTGGGACCCATCTCTAAGGTATTTATTATTGAACTTCTTAAGATGATTGATGTTGGATTGAGAAGAATATTTGTAAACTTCACAAAGAGCATTCTTAGTACTTATCTAATATTATTATTTCTTTGTTATGACGTGTAGAAAGTAAACTGTTCCTGTGAGATTACAATTTAGCATTGTAGGACTTTTATACAAAGTTCTGGCAGGATAGATTGTGAGTTTACTATATAGAGAAAAGAAAGAGTGAGGCAAAACTGCAGTGGAAATTGAAAAGTCGAAGAGTAGGGGCACAGTGAGCTCTGTGGAGGTTAAATGTGGTTTAAGAACGTTGTTAGTGAGGAGAACAGATATCTGAAATATTTTACTGCAAAGTAGACCGCAACCAGGTTCCCTGGGACACTGGTTGCAGTGATAAGAGTCTGTTAATGAAATGAAAGAAAAGATAAGAAGAATGGTAAAACAACACAATTCTTTAGAGACTGAATGGGAGGAGCTGGAAATTATAGATTAAACGGGGCTGGAGGGGGGGGGGTAGGAATGGGGGGAAAATCACTGCATTCAGTTTTATTTAGAACAATGACTGGAGAGTCTGTTCTTTGGTGCTGGACACATTGTATTTCACACAGGAAAAAAGGGAATTGGGGAGCATTCTCAGAACATTTGTTTGTTAATACTGATGCTGCTGTAGCGCTGTACAAAATGTGTATTAATGGAACTACGCACACACAGGTACAGCTTCATGTCCTTCAAGGCTACTTAAAATAACAAATGTTACCATGTGAGATAAACATGCTAACTGCTACACTTCCTAAATCTGCTTCCAGAGGTTCTACCCAAATGTGTGCATACCTGTGATCGCCTCTAATGGCACACCTATGAGTGGTGGAGAGGGTGCTGATAGATAAAACACATTTAAATATGGCATTTTAATATACACCCATTTTGCAACTTTAGTTATAATTATTGCAAACCAGCATTTTAGTAATCATTCAACACATTCCGCTCCCGTATATAAAAGATTTAGATTAACTCTGACTCTCCGTTTCTAGGGATTCTGCTGGACAGACTCCTTATTCTCTGTCACCCAACAAAGCCACCAGGAATAGATTCCGTAAATATCGGGAAGACAATCCGGAAAGATTTAACTACAGCAAAAGCCAGGTAAGGAGAGACAAATGTGGCCGCCCAGATTCTAGTCTTTACTTTAAAGTTTACTTTGTGTTGTGTCCAATTCCAGATCCCGGGGCCAGTATCCAAGGAGGCTGAGGCACTGAAGGCCAAAAAGAAGCAAGCCTATAAGGCACAGAAGAAGCAGAGGGAGAAGGAGGAGAAGGAAGAGAGAAAGATGAAGGAAGAAGAGGAAGCAGAGAAGAGAAGGTTTGCAGCTCTAAGTGATCGAGAAAAGGTGAGAAAAGGCCAATACACATTTCATTGCAGGTTGCCCCCTAGTCAGTTCTCAAAGATTGAATAGACACGAACGATTGTTTGAGCAGTTTGCCAAAAACTGGGGCTCTCCTTGCACCCCAAGACTGGCCCTCTGCTGCAGTCATTCCTTGTTATTCAATCTGTCTGAATTCAGATAGCAGTGGCAGTAGAGGGGCCAAATATTGGGTATTGGGAGAGCCCTTGTTTTTGTCAAATTTCCTAAAACCATACAAACTGCAGGGACTCTACCTAAAATGTAGTCTAATTTCACAAAGAAAAAAAACAGTATGTGTGTATATATATATATATGATACCTAAAATTGTATTGCAATGGTATCTAGATATACTTATCTGATATAGTCAAAAACAGCCTCTCAAGGTCGTAGCCCAGTTCCTGACCTTTTACAACACATATATATATATATAGACATAGAAGGAAATGAGATTCGGCTGTACATAATCTAAAACAGGAACAGAAAAAAATACATATTGTAATACAGCAAAACAAGTAATAATGCGCTGATGTAATAATGCACACAAGATCAAAATGAATAAGGTGCCTGCCCCGATTAAACTTGGGCGGCTGAACGCCTCCACTCTCCACTGGAACTCCAAGCGGACCAAAGTGTGGAATGAGACTCCAATATAGGTAGGGTAAAATAAATATACAGATTTATTGTAGAAAAAAGGCCATATACATTAGCCCCATGAAATAAGATAAAACAAAAAGGAGGTCCTACACGTTTCGTTCCTATAAAAAGGAACTTCCTCAGGGACCAAAAACAAATATGACATGACAATTAAAAGCAGTCAATACAGAAATGCATACAATCATACAAACCTTTGTATGCATTTCTGTATTGACTGCTTTTAATTGTCATATCATTTGTTTTTGGTCCCTGAGGAAGTTCCTTTTTATAGGAACGAAACGCGTAGGACCTCTTTTTTGTTTTATCTTATTTCATGGGGCTAATGTATATGGCCTTTTTTCTACAATAAATCTGCATATTTATTTTACCCTACCTATATTGGAGTCTCATTCCATACCGTAGTCTAATTTCAGCCTTAGTCTCTTTGTTACACTTTTTCAGCACTCCAGGTTTTTTATGTGATATATCATGTGTTTAATAGTAATATTTTGTTTTATCGGGCAGAGAGCTTTGGCTGCCGAACGACGATTTGCTACCCAGCTCAACAACACCAAAGGAACAGAGAGCGGCAGAAGGTAAATACCTGTATAAAGTGTGTAAACCTTTTAGCTAAATATACCTTGTGCAGTGTTCAATATTAGATCAATGTGTTGCTCATTAATATGGAAGTGAAAAAATTTAACTCAACTGATCTGTATTAGGACTAATTTTTGAATGAAAACAATTCTTAATAAATAGCATGTTGGATTTTTTCCCCCTTTCATTTATAATTGACAATAAAGTTTGTTTTTATCCAAGTATCAAATATGTTTGAAAATGTCCAATCTGAGATATACCGGGTAGTGCTTTTTTTTTTAATGTGTAAATGGCAGTGACGTGTATACTGGGCTGGAAATGAGTACATAGCAACACAAAGTGACAATCTAATGGTATTATAAGCTTGTAAATTATTTGATAACTTTGTTTTTGTTTATTTATTTTATTAATTTTAATCTCATTGTGTGTAATCAATTCTTCTAAATGCCTCTATTACTTGCTTCTCCGTGATGCATGGTGAGATTTATATGATGTAGACAGAATACACGTAATGTGAGTGATCTCATATTTCTTGGTCTTGCTCCTTGTTTTACAGACGTTGCTGGCAGTGTGGGGAGTCCCTTCTAGGCAAAGTCCCATTTGAATATCTAGATTTCGCCTTCTGCTCTACTCTCTGCTTGCAAGAGCATCGCAGGAGCAAAGCTGCTAAATGAGGATAGACCGTGCGGTTGCACAGGAGATGACATCACAGGATTGGGATTCACACGAGCTGGTTGGAATGAGGTCCCATTGCCAGCTGAATAGTGTGTCACCAAACAAGATTCGTATTAAGCACAGACAATGGCTTTCACATGTAATGGATATCTAGAGCCTGCAAACAAGTGGCATTGTCTTTTTTTTTTTGCATTATGTAGAAATCTGACAGTACCTCATTTTAAAGTCGAATCAAGGTGCTAAACATCCACTTTAGGTTAGAATCTTTGTCCGTATAAAATGAGTGCTGGGGTTGAGCACCAGGACAAGCGTCTGGTAATGTGACATATCTACTACATTCCCAAGTAGAGAAATAAATAGAAACTGTAAAGGAGCTCATTGCAATAGGAATATCGAATTTTACCATTCCTATCTTGGGCAAGTGATATCACTAAAACCACATAAACACTGGATGTTATGGTTGGGGAATAGAATCTGCTGGGTGGGGGCACAGAATTAATGTTGGCAAGCTGTAAAGTCAATAGGAATCTCTGGGCAGCGTTTCACCCACTGACTGTACTCCGTTTTATAGTTTAAAATGGGTGAATGGTTCATTATGCCTGTGAAAACAACCCGGACCCTCGTTTGTTATTTCTAGACCAGAAAAATAACACTAAACTAATTTTTCTTATTTGTTAAAATCTTTCAATGGACTGGTGTAAAGTTTGCCTGAGTTTTACATCCTCTCCGGTTTAATCTATTAATGAGGCTTGGAATGCTAACCACACTGAAATAGAATACTAGCAAAGTATGTGCTTCATACTCTGCATTAAAGCAGCCCTGTGCTCCTCACCCAGTGACCGGTGAATACACTTTTAACCCACCTGTACTAATGGATCCATGATGAAGAATGGGAGATGTTGTGATACATGTATCATCTGATGTAACTGAGTGTTACTCATATGTCCGTGTAATAACTTAAAATATTCATGACTAATTTATTTTAATTATTTTATGTGTAACATTAAACATAATGTGGTAAACTATACATTATGAAAAGTAATGGCGTCAAGGTTCTGGCAGGATTCATAAACAACTCTACCATTTGGTCCCATGGTTTATGATGTCTTCAGATCTCACTTATTACCCAGTACTTTGGTATGCATTCAGTATAATCTATTCCCTCCGCTAGCAAAATCACTAGCCTGTGAATAGATTAGAGCAGGCTTCCCCCAACTCCGGCTCTCCAGCTGAGCTACAACTCCCATAATTCTCAGCCTATCTATTTCATTCATAGAACCATGGGAGTTGTAGTTCAGCAACATCTGGAGGGCCAGTGTTTTGGGAAGCCTGGATTAGAAGATATACTACTAATTTAATACCCATCCCCTCTTGCCTATGTGCCTCTTTCCTTAAGCGCTACAGGCATTGCTGGGGAACCCTGCCCAATTTAGTTTTTATAGATGCTTACACCATTGCAAGTGCACCGATGTTAGAATGGCTTCTCAGTTCTTCCGGCAAGTGCAAGCTAAGCTCACTAGTGCACATGCGCTGTAGTTGCTGTGACTGTAGGGAGGTTTTCCTGCTCTCTCTTTTCATTCTTTGCAATAAAAGTGTATTATCCTGGCAATGCACCTTATGCAGGATATTGATTGACCGGAAAGACTAGGGGTGTTCGGTTCATTGCAAACAGTTAAATTAACTTTACAGGATCTTTAAATTTGAAGGTGGTGTAACGTGGCCAACATGTGCAGTTTAAGAATACTGCAACAAACATGACGTGTACAGCTATGAATCTGGTTCCATATCACAGTATCTGCAAATAGTTCTTGCAGTTAAGTGTAGCCCATGCTAATACCACCGCAATCTGGTTATTCTCACGTGTTTAACCCTTTTATATTTATGAATTAATATTAAGTCTAAGGGGCGTAGTTTAAAACTGGGACAAGTGGGAATCGCAAAATTGGAAATCTGTTTACTGCTCGGCTACTTTGGCCTGAAAGCGCATTTCTCCCATCTTCATCATACTCCTCTTTAGTGAAGAATTACATACATGATTTTTTTTTTAATTCTAGGTATGACCCAATAATGTTAAACTGTTAAAATATACTCTATAACTATGATATGTAAGTGCCAGGCTAAACAGTATTGCTATGTAAAACAATGTTGTGCAATGGGAATTACTGATCATGCAGACCCCTAAAGTCTATTTTAATACGTTTTTTTTTTTTTAAATAAATTCAATCTCTGACCGTGTGGCCGTGTTGTGCTAAACTTTCTTATGAACATACTGAAATGATGTTTCTACTTGCAAATGGTTGTTTGAGAAATTTATTTAAAATTGCAGATGATTGGGAGGGGGAGGGGGTAGCATGTGACATTAAAAAAATAAAATTATCAGTACCAGCCTGAAAGTAGAAAGGTTCACTAGTTATCTTCTGTGTTTGATACAGATTTCTGCTTCTCTTCCACTGTGACTGCTGGGGGCTCAATTCTCATTTATCCTGAATATTGTCAGTGTTTTCTTGCAGCACATATAAGACATTGTGAGCTGGAGATTTAATTCCTGAAATTAAGCCGTTCACTCGTGGACAGAACCAGCACTATTAACTAACGAAGCCGTGCTGTGCTGATTTAGGCTGTAACACAGATCAGTAGTTGTAGCAGTGAGTGTCAGAATCCCTTTTTGTAACTGGTGCAGACTCAGAACCCGTGATCATTTTTACTTATGATGGGTCTGTCTATAAGAAAGATCAGTAATATCTCTGGGGCACTCTCCAGCTCCAGAACGGTGATGTTGTTCATTTCTCTGTTGCTCAAAATGTTTCCTGGTACATAGAGCGTAACCTGTGGTCCTCGATCCGGCCAGTACCGGCCAATGTTAAAGCCATTTATCCATACCTGTCCCTGAAAAATATATATAAGGAGATAAATAAATAAAACCTCTATAACAAGAACAGGTTCCACCGAAAGAGCAGTTTTTAATGTGTTTATTATTCTAGAAAGTGTTATGTATACTTTTAGCTATATAGCATATGCTGGTCTCAGACCCCAACAGATTATCAAAAGAACATGTCATTGATTTTCTTTTTACAATTTAGTAGATATACCACAACAGAGCATGCATGTATTTTTTTTTCCTGCCTGTCTTCTTTTGGTGGTGTGTATATTTAAAAGAAAAAAAAATATGCAGCAGGCGCCTGCTTTCCTACGCTTCTCAACGAGCTGCAGTAAAGCTCTGCGAAGGTGTTGGTGGGGGGAGGGAGGGGGGGCTAGCAAGCATGCTCTAGCTCTGTGCTCTAGCTACTCCCACTTCTGTTAGTTCTGTTTAACGAAACGGAAGAATAATAAAACCGCTGTGGTTGTATGATTGACAGCAAGGGAGCTGTTTTTACCCCAGTTATAAGAGTGCCAATTTCAGACTCCAGACACACAGCAATTCAGCGAGCTTTCTGAAGTGTTTCTTTAATGCACAGACACACTTGTGAGATCATGGTTGTGAGTTTCTAAACAATGTTTTACTGAAAAAAAAATAAAGCTTCTAAAATGTATCCTGACATAATAAAAATCATTTCCTGGCTAATCATGGCAGCATCACTTATGGGTAGCTCCTCCCTTAGCAGTCACAGGACAGGAATTAATTAGATTAATTAATTAGACTGATGGGTATAAAGAGTCCCTCCTCCCCTTACACCTCTGTCTTTTTTCCTGTCCTTAGCAAGTTCTACAGGACTTTTTACATTTTATTTTATGGCCGCCTTGCTGCGTTTGTCGTGGGTTCGTTCCAAATTAAGTTCAGCCTCTCTTCATTTGAAGGACCCAGTAAACAGCCTGCATGAGCAGGACTAACTGGGTCAGGTTCAGCGTAAGTACTGAACTGCAGCGTGGGATAAATGTCAGGTGTTCTGATGGAGACACTGTTCCTAATTATCATGGGGTTGGTTATCCTTAAAAATTCCCCTAGTAATTGGGGTCTAAAATCCCCCCCTTACCTTGTTGGCAGTGCTTTGGAATCCATACTGCAGGGGGTCATACTGAGGGATGGCTAAGTGTAATCCGGTGGTGTT
Source organism: Pelobates fuscus (assembly GCF_036172605.1). Lineage (NCBI taxonomy): Eukaryota > Metazoa > Chordata > Amphibia > Anura > Pelobatidae > Pelobates > Pelobates fuscus. The sequence goes on along the minus strand of NC_086324.1, from coordinate 17,268,466 downwards.
TGATTGTCTACTCTTGGAGTGTTTTTCCTATCAATCTTCCCTGGGTTGCCTCCTGGGTGCTTGCTGTGAGTGGCTGTGCCTGTAAGGGCTGTACGCTGACTTTGTTGGCTGTTCTTGGGGTCCAGCGTTGTTAGCGTGCCGGCTGCGAGGTTTGGAACGCATGGCGTGTGTTACAGTGGTCTGCGCATGCGCGGACCGGACGCGGCTATATTTAAACTGGGTGATGCTGACACTTGCCTGTGCGCTGTGTCAGCTGTTCAGGACGTCTGGATTTCGGTCTGAGTTCTTTGCCGTTCCTCCTGTACTGTTGTGTCTTGGCTGCCTGGATTGTTTCCTGTCACCATAAGGTAGGATTGCCTGTTTCTATGTTTTTTTTGCTTGCCAGTTTGCCTCTGATTTCTTATTGGAATTGTGTTTTGAATTTTCCTTTTCCTCTTTAGAGTATGGATTCTCCCTCTCTAGAAAACATAGGTGAGCCATTTATTTTTTTAAAGGGGGGTTGTTAAAAAGAGTGCCATACTGAGCCTGTAATATATGTTATATATGGCTTAATTTCAGCCCCAGCAAACAATTGGATTCTCCAGCAAGAAAATCAAGGGAAAAGACCAATAAATGCATTAATCGTTCATCACCGGCTCCGCATGGAAGGAACCTTTGCAGGGAATGCTTGTCGGAAGCGGCTAATGTCCCCAGTAGGGGTTCCCCGCAGGACGATCTTAAACTTTGGATTTCCCAAGCTATTGCTGAGGGCTTTAAGTCTACCACGGGGTCTGGTGGTCCGAGTAAGAGATGCAGAGCGGAACCTCAGTCTTCCAGCTCTGGAGAAGACCCTGACCTGTGGGAGGTCTCGGATGATGGGGAGGAGGAAGTTGACCGGCTCCGCATGGAAGGAACCTTTGCAGGGAATGCTTGTCGGAAGCGGCTAATGTCCCCAGTAGGGGTTCCCCGCAGGACGATCTTAAACTTTGGATTTCCCAAGCTACTGCTGAGGGCTTTAAGTCTACCACGGGGTCTGGTAGTCCGAGTAAGAGATGCAGAGCGGAACCTCAGTCTTCCAACTCTGGAGAAGACCCTGACCTGTGGGAGGTCTCGGATGATGGGGAGGAGGAAGTTGAATATGCCTCCAGGTCTCTTGACTCGAAGTCTATCGATAGACTTATTACCCTCCTCAGAGACACTCTTAGTCTCACGGAAGAAAAATCTGAATTGAGAGAGGCTGACAGGTTTTTTGAGGACTTAAAACCTAATAGACCAACTTTCCCAGTACATTCCTCAATTAGGGACATGATCCTTCAAGAATGGAATAAACCAGAAAGGAAATCCACCTTGAAAAATAAATTCACTAGGATTTATCCTTATTCTGCCATGGACTGCTGCCTATGGAATTCGGTTCCTAAGGTTGATGCTGCAGTGATCCATATGGCTAAGAAGACTACGCTTCCTATTGACTCCATTGCATACCTCAGGGAGCCTATGGAAAAGCATATGGATGGAGATTTGATTAAAGCCTACTTGGCGCTAGGCTCTGCCCTTCATCCGGCAGTAGCGCTGACCACTCTCTCCAGGGCCTTAAGAGTATGGCTCGCTAATTTGGAGGAGGACATTGGTCAAGGTGGCCGTAGAGAACATCTCTTGGAGAGTCTCAAGGACTTGAGCCTTGCCACTGAATTTTGTTCGGAGGCCTCCCTGGACATCACTTGCATGATTGCCAAAAGTATGGCCCAGTCCGTGGCCTCCAGAAGGGCTTTATGGCTTCATTCATTCATGGGGGGGCGGACTATGCCTCTAAGGTGTCCTTGTGTGGTCTTCCATTCCAGGGGGATTTCCTGTTTGGTAAGATTCTGGAAGATGCTATTCAAAAAGCTGCTGATGGGAAAAAAGCATTTTTACCACAAGTGAGCAGAAAGAGCTTTTCCTCCTCCTGGAAAACTAAGCGATTCAAAGATCGGTCCTTTTGGGACAGCAGAAGCTACAAACCCGGAAGGGAGTATTCCAGAAACTCTTCGTGGAAATCCTTCTCTCACTCTTCATCCAATAAGGCTTCCAGAGGCAGAGGTGCCAGAACCTCCGGGAAGACTTTCTGAAGGTCCTCAGGCCCATCCGGGAACGGTAGGAGGAAGACTGAAGTTCTTTTACCCGGTGTGGGCCACAAATATCACAGACGTGTGGGTCACATCCATCATAAAAGAGGGTTACAGGATGGAATTTTCTTCTCGCCCAAGAACTGCTCTCTTCAAAAAAATCAAGGGTGTCGGCAGGTGTCAAACGAAGGGCCATGAGGACATGCATTTCCACTCTTCTGGAACAGAAGGTGTTAGAGGAAGTCCCAAAACACGAAAGGTTCCGGGGGATTTATTCCACAGTGTTTTGGGCTCCAAAACCCCATGGAAAGTGGCGTCTCATCCTGAACTTGAAAGGAGTGAACCCCATGCTCGATGTGAGGACTTTCAAAATGGAATCCTTACAGACCATCCTAAAAAGCGTCAAAAAGGGAGATTGGATGACCTCAATAGACTTAAGGGACGCCTACTACCAAATCCCTATAAACCACAATCATATGCAGTTTCTTCGGTTCTGGGCTTTGGGAAGACACTTTCAGTTCCGAGGGCTACCGTTTGGCCTCAGCTTGGCGCCGAGAACATTTTCAAAGGTCCTTGTCTCTTTGATTGCCGTCATAAGGATGAGAGGTATCGAGATCTTCCATTACTTGGACGACATCCTCATCATAGGTCCATCGCGAAGGATAGTGGCTCATCATACATTGGTGGCAATGAACATCCTTCAAGACCACGGGTGGCTTCTGAACATAGAGAAAAGCTCCCTAATTCCATCTCAGACTATCGTGTTTCTCGGAGCAGTAATAAACACCATCTCTGCCCATGTGTTCCTGTCTCCGGAAAGGGTCATAAAGATCAGAAACAAATCGAGAAGCTTCAAGGTCTCAAAATGGCCTCGGCAAGGGAAGTCATGAGTCTCCTGGGTTCTTTAACATCTACGATAGGTTTAGTAAAGTGGGCCCAATGGAAGTTTTGCCCGGTCAAGCATTGCTTCCTTCTCCAGTTCGACAGAGGGGAAACAGATTGGGAACAGAAGATATCTCTGCCCCTGCCAGTGAGGAACGAGTTGGACTGGTGGAAAAACAGGAAGAATTTAGCAAAAGGCTTCCCGTTGGAAGAACCTCCATGGAACATTATTACAACAGATGCCAGTTCTTTTGGATGGGTTGCCCACTTCAATTCCTCGTGGACTCAAGGGAAGTGGACACGAGAAGAGAGTCAGCTACACTCAAATCTAAGAACTGAGCGCTATTTCCAAGGCTGTCTTGGTATTCCTACCAAGGATCAGAGATTCCTGGGTGTTGATCAAAACGGACAACCGAGCAGTTGCTTCATATGTAAACAACCAGGGAGGCACGAGAAGCAGACTGCTCTTGAAGGAACTAGCTCCTTTAATGACGATGGCCATGACCTATCTCCAAAGACTGAAGGCAATCTATCTTCCAGGTTCAGAGAACGTGACGGCGGACTTTCTCAGCAGAACAGAAATTCTTCCAGGAGAATGGAAACTTCACCAGTCAGTCTTGGCATGGATTGCCCATCGGTGGGGCATGCCCCAGATCGACCTGATGGCATCATTCCAGAATAGTCAGGTGTAGAATTACTACTCCCTCCACCCGGAAAGTCAGGCATTGGGCCAGGATGCTCTCTCTCTTCCTTGGTCGTTCGATCTGGGGTATGTGTTCCCTCCCCTACCCATGATAACCAGGTTCCTGCGGAAAGTTTGGTCGGAAGGAAAGAAAGTTATTGCCATAATTCCGATTTGGCCTCGGAGGCCGTGGTTTCCCCTATTGTCTATGATGAGCCAGGAACAGCCTTGGCCTCTTCCTGTTATGGAGGATCTGCTAACGCAGGGCCCAGTATTCCATCCTCATCCGGAACGCCTCAAATTGGGGGTATGGGTCTTGAAAAAGAAAGACTTCAACGATTAGGTCTCTCAGAAGCAGTGGTCAATACCCTCTTGCAATCAAGGAAAGCTTCTACTTCCTCATGCTGCCATAGGATCTGGGATGTATTTCAGGAATGGGCTTTGGCCAAAAATATTGACTTCCTGCATCCTCACAACACTGAGATCTTAGAGTTCCTACAAGAAGGTCTGGATAAGGGCCTTAGCCTCAGCATTCTTAAAGTTCAGTCTTCGGCTCTTTCGGCTTTGTGCAACATCTCTTGGTCTTCAGATCCATTGATCTCCAGGTTCTTCAAGGCGGCTTTCAAGTTGAGCCCTCCTTCCAGATCTACTACCCCTCCTTGGGACCTTCCGCTAGCTCTCAACTACCTGACTGAGGATCTGTTCGTTCCTATTGAGAGTTTGGATGCTACCCTCCTGACGTACAAAACTTTGTTTTTGGTGGCAATTACTTCCGCTAGGAGAATTTCAGAGATTAAGGCATTTTCTACCTTATCTTCTTGTCTACGATTCTATCATGATAGGGTGTGCCTGAAGCCTAAACCTGAATTTCTTCCTAAAGTGGTCTCTCAGTTTCATCTATCTCAAGAAGTGGTCCTTCCATCTTTCTACCCCAATCCTTCTTCGCAAGAGGAGATTAGGTGGCAACATTTGGATGTCATGTACTGCCTGTCTATGTACCTTAAGCGTTCTGAGTCTTACAGAAAAACTGACCAACTCTTCATTTTACCTTCAGGGGCCAGGAGAGGTGAGGCAGCCTCTTTATCTACGTTGAAACGTTGGATTGCGCTAGTGATCAGGAAAGCATATATCGCTAAAAATCGATCTCCTCCACTGAAGATAAAAACTCATTGTAACGGATCACCTGGCACCCCGACTTGGTACCTCCGTTAATGGATGCTCCTAGCGCTTCCTGAGGACTCCAAGCACTCTGGCAGACACCACAATCACCGAATCCGAGAAACCTTTTAAATTCTCCCAAGCATATGAATGCTGTAGACCATTGAATAGGAACCATACGAATAGGCTTGTACTCCTAGCAGTCAACTGGAACAGCATGCAATAAATCCTTCCCCCCAATAATGAGACGACACATCACTTTGAGGGTAAAACAGGAACTCTGGACTGGCACATCCAGCCTGGCTTTTATTACACTAATCCACATACAGGCCACACCCAGGGGGAGGCATAAAATAACCAATCACATACATGGTTCAGCCCACACATCCCCTCCCCTCAGATAACATTAAACTCAATTATCCGGTACACTTTTTCAGCCAAGTTCTGGATGTACCCCAAAACCCGGGGGTACACCTTTAAATCCAGCATCGCTGGATAGCCCTTATTCAGGGGGACAACATATTCAAAATTCAAGTAATTCGGATGAATGGTTCGTGAGATATGGGGTTCCAAAGATTTGACCGACCGCATGGGTAAAGTATCCGAAAACAGTTCCATGCATTTTGGCCCTGCGGTCGGTCACAAACAAGGGAATGAAAACAGGCGAATTGCCTGTGTTATAGAGCCTGGAGAGGGTTTGAATGAATTCCCTTGTTTATGGGGCTCTTTCTACCGAACGGCGGGTCATTCGGTAGTTTCCATACGAATTTCTGGAAGTATGGAGGTCTCAGCGGTGTTTGCCTAGTCAAGTGTCCGATTTTAGTTCCAGACACTCGACGGCAAAACACCGCTGTTCGGTAGTTTAAGATGGCCGCCGCCACGTGTTTGTTTCCCGAATGGCGGCCACCCAGAGGACAAAGACCACACTGCACTGATTGCCAATTACCTGTTTGCAACATTGTTGCAAACGGTAATTGGAGGCACACTCATTCCTGGGTGGTCTGGTTGTTCGGTAGTTTCACTCAATATACTGAATGGAGTGATTCTACCGAACAATCAGAATGCTGCATACAAATCACCCAGGATAAACTTAACACATCTATAAATACATATATAATATTACAGGCAGTACACTTGAATATGCTTCACAATCTTAAAGGGACAGTAGTCCCAAAAGTCCCAATATGTCCATAGATGCTGTTAAAAGGGCCAGTAGCAGCAATATACAGTACAATATGCCCCAAATAACCCAGGGGCCATAGTCAGTAGGTAGGAGGCTAGCAAACAGGCTTCTCCAGGGCCCAGTGGCGAGGTTGGTTTCGCCACACTCATTCTACCAGAGCATTGTCAACTTCATGGGCTAATTGGGCAGAGGTTCCATGCGATGATATTTGCAGGGCAGCCACCTGGTCTTCCCCGATGACGTTCATGAAACACTACAAACTAGATGTGGACTCTCCTTCCACCTCATTTGGGAAGAGTGTCCTGTCTACGGTTTCTTTGTCCCGTTGATATTAAATTCCTTTGCAGCATAAGAGTCTGTTCAGTGTATTTTCTCGTTTTTTTATTTCCCACCCTATAATCTGTGAGCTTGGGTATTACCCATAAGTGATGCTGCCATGATTAGCCAGGAATAGAGAAAATTTATAACAAACTTACTGTAATTTTCTTTTCCTGGCTATTTCTCATGGCAGCATCAGGGTTCCCACCCATTCTTTTAATTTTCAGCTTTATAATTGGACTGAGGTGTAAGAGGAGGAGGGACTCTTTATACCCATCAGTCTAATTAATTAATCTAATTAATTCCTGTCCTGTGACTGCTTAGGGAGGAGCTACCCATAAGTGATGCTGCCATGAGAAATAGCCAGGAAAAGGAAAAAAAAATAAGTGGAATGTTACCTTTGTCCATTTAAAGAGTTTTAAGAAGGTGTCTCCTGTAACAGCAGTTTTTAAAGTCCCAGTGTAGACTGCAGGCCCAGTGCGGCTCTCTGGCTGTGCAGCCATGATGATATGGTTTCTGTGCATGTGTGGCCAGTTTTCTGCAATTAGACCATCTATATTCAAAGGATAAACCAACCAGTCGGTAAGGATGTCTCCTCCGAGGGTCAAGTTGGACACCAAACCCTACGCATGGAAAGAAAGTAAAGTTTACTAAAATTATTCATAACTGGTGTTTATGACCCACGTCGTTCTATGATCATCAAACAAGAAGCATTGGTGAATTATTCTGTCTTGATTATTCAAAAATATCCACCTGCTTTTATCAAATAGCCACCGGTGATTTACATCAAGATCTTATTAGGTGATACATTTTACCTTCAGGTCATTGACGAGTGATCCAAAGTTTATTCTTCCCATGTTTTCCACCAGAATATCGAGCCAGTCCCCGGCACTGCCAGTGACATTGATCATTCTCACATGGTCCCTTTCTAACACACCGGTAAAGCTCTGTATCGAAAAAAATTACAGTGATCATGACAGAACCTTTGATGGTAGATAACCATTTGGCATACATAATCCCTTGATTCTAAAACATCTTACTTCCTTGATTTTGCTACCTACGCACAACATTTTGTGTATTACATTCATTATTATATTCAGCTATTCTGTCTCCTTATTCAATGCGTGAGGATGTCCAGTGTCGTTTCACAGCATCAAACTCTGTGAAACAGCAGGGAACACCTCTACTAGCTGTCCGGTAGACAGCCACCATGGGCAGTCTTAGGGCTGCAATGTAAACATTGCGGTTTCCCTAAAACTGTTTACATTGCAGGGCTAAGGGGGTCAGGGTCAGTGCACCAATACCACTTCATTGAGATCAAGTGGTTTGGTTGATTATAGCGTCCCTTTAACTCTAAAAATGTAATTTCCCTATTGTTCTTAGACTAATACTTTCGAGGAGGGGGGAAATCACATTACTCTTCTATGGGGAAGACCCTGATGTAGTAGAATCAATGTGAATTTTTCTTACCCCATCAATAGTGATATAAGCCCGATCATGGACACTGTTAAAGGGATCCGAAAGAGTGGTCATATCTGGTATCTCCCAGGGCACTCGCGTCCGGTAGAGCATGAACCCAAAATACTGAGAGAGAAATGGAAAAGCAATACAGATTAAATAAACTAGAGGACCATTATAGATTTTTTTAACAAAATTAAAACGTGTGTGGATGCCAGTCGTAGAAACATTGGGTCTTAAGTATATTAAATTTTTAAGCAGATAAACTACCAGCAGTGATACGTATGTATACTATAAACAAGTTACACGTAGGTTCAGGGAATATAAGGCTATTAAAATCACAACATTCATTGATCCGTTTATAAAGACAATACAGTTGGGTTCAGAAGTATTTGGACACTGACACAAGTTTTATTATTTCAGATGTTTATCAAAATAAATTCAAGTTACAGTTAAATAATGAATATGCGCTTAAAGTGCAGTCTCTCCACTTTAATTTGAGGGTATTCACATCCAAATTGGAGGAATGGTTTAGGAATTACAGCTTGTTAATATGTAGCCCCTCTTTTTCAAGAGACCAAAAGTAATTGACTGAAAAGCTGTTTTATGGACAGGTGTGGGGTATTCCTTCGTTATTTCTTCATTAATTAAGCAGGAAAAAGGTCTGGAGTTTATGCCAGGTATTGGCATTTGCATTTGGAAGCTGTGGCCCCACATGTGGTCAAAGGAGCTCTCAAGGCAAGTACTGGCTATCCTTGGGCAGCAAAAAAACTAAAAACTCCACCAGAGAGATAGCAGAAACATTAGGAGAGACCAAATCAATCGTTTGATACATTCTGAGAAAAATAGAATGCACCGGTGAGCTCTGCAACACAAAAAGGTCTGGACATTCATGGAAAACAACAGTGGTGGATGATCGCACAATCCTTTCCTTGGTAAAGAAAAACCCTTTCACAACATCCAGCCAAGTGAAGAACACTCTCCAGGTAGGCATATCAAAGTCTACTATAAAGAGAAGACTTCACAAGAGCAAATACAGTCGGGTCCCAGGTACCTGTAGGCAGTCCCGGTGTAGTTGTTACGGTAGGTAGTCCCAGTTTGTGGAGGAACGATGTGGCTTTGTGCATGGTTTGCAGGACATGTGTGGTACCATCCCGCGTGACTTGGATGGAGTTATCAGTACCCCACCTGTATGGCAGGCCTGCCAAACGTAATTGGGTGGTGACGGGGCTGTAGGATTTTCTCCACAATAGGGTGGCCTTTGACAGATCCTGGAAAAATAATAATGTGGAGCCCTCGAAGGTAAGTGGCGCTTTTCCTTTTACAGCTTGCATAACCTGTATTTTTTCCTGGACTGTGTGGCACCTCAGGATGACATCTCGGTTCAGGTTCGGTTTCGTGTGGGTTGTCATGGGGGAGGCGGTATATACCGTCTGGAGTCAGTTTGCGGGCCGCCGCTGGGGGTAAGAGAGTGGCGAGGAGGCGTCTGGCGTAGTGGGGTAATTCTTCTGCGGACACTGAGGCCGGGATCCCCCTAAGTTTTATGTTTAACCGGCGGTGCCGGTCCTTCATGACCGCTAGCCGTCCCATCAAGATTCTTTGGTTTTGTTGTAGTTGGAGGACCGTGTCCTGCATCTCGGTGATTTTGGTGTGTGCCTCAGTTACTCCATCTTCAACCTCTCCCATTTTCTCCCTGACCTCTTTGAGCTCGGATTTGAGCTTGGCTGAATCGGCCTCCAGCAGTTTATGGATGTTGGTTAGAAGGAGTTTCAGATCTCCCTTTGTGGTCGGAGCGGAGTCGTCTGCGGCATCCCCGGTTGGGGATGTTGTTATGGTGGTGGATGCTGCCTCTGCCTCCTGCCTGTGCGGCTCGGCATCGGCCACATTCTGGGGCTCCTCCGATGAGGTAGGGGATTTGTTTTGAGCCGGCCGCTGGAGCATGGTCCCGATATCTCTGGTATCGGACCCCGCAGCCGGTTTTTGCGACCTACGGCCCATAGCTGGATCTTGTGTCGGCAACTCAGTTCCTGAGTGTCCCGCAAAATTTCTCCACAGGAGTGCCTCGAGGTCTGTGGGTGTCAGCAGGCGGTAGGCCTCAACTCGGTGGCGCCGCTTTTGTTGTCTTTGCGGCTGTAAAAAAGGCATCTGCCGGTTCGACCCCACTAGCTGGTTCAGGTTCTGTGGGTTTTAGGGTCGGATCGGCAGAATTTTTTTCGTTATCGGGTGGATTACGGGTTTCTCCGGGAGAGCTCAGCAATATGGCGTCTGATCAGGTTTCAGTTCAAGCTCCGCCCCCCAACCCAGGAGTTTTTTTATGGCAAAGAATGGAATATTCTGTAATGGCCCAATCAATCACCTGATCGAGCATGCATTTCACTTGCTGAAGACAAAAGAAAACCAGAAAGACCCACTAACAAAAAACAAGTGAAGACAGCCGCAGTAAAGGCCTGGCAAAGCATCACAAAGGACGAGCTGTCTGGGATCCGCGTGGCCTCCATATTTGGTAGGTCTCTCGTTTTTCTGGCAATCTTTAAAATTTCACCAGTTATGCCAGGAAAGCCTCACCGGGTGAATTAAGAACAGTTTTCTGGCTAATTACAGCATGATCGTTGCTGGCCAGCACCCATCACAATTGGCTTGAGGACATGCAGGGTGACCTTAAGCAGCCTGCAGTCCTAGAATCACATGATCATTCAGCCGTGTTGTTCTTAATCAAGTTAAAGGACTGCATGCTTCTCAACAGTCAGTCTGTAGTCACTAAAAATGACCCTAGCCGACAGAGGAGAGCCCAGACTATCTTCTAATACATGGGTTTGAGCAGTGGCTTCTTCACCTCTTAGCTCTGTTAATTTTTTTGTTAACTATCTCCATTCTACTATTGTAAAGTACTATGGAATATGTTGGCGCTAATAATAAATATATATATATATATATACATACACACACACACACACACACACACACATATTTTTAATGGGTCTATTAGGCAATTAATGTTCATCAGTTAGCTCTTACTCACAATGTATACATCTAGAGGGAGGTTCTTCTATAATAATTCTGATATACGGCCCAATTGTCCATATTTACAAACAGAAACAGACGTCCTTTGCAGCCAGGTATTTGAAATAAAAATCTGCAATAAACACTTGTCAATTTGCTGCCTGCACCAACTGTAACTATATCAGTACAAAATGTTAAAAGTGAAAAAACAAAAGAGGCAAATGTTACCTGTTTGGCATCCTCGAAGGTTATAGGGTATCTGGTCACAATCGGACCCCCTGGGCACAAAATATCCAAAAAATCTGTAATATCTCCAACCTAAAAGGTAGAAGGAAGTGGATTAAGGATGGGCATGGTGGTATCACTGTACAGGTAATATCATATAACACACACAAAACTTACCTTCTGCAACTTCACCACCCCATAATCATACTTCGGGGTGGGGGGAGGCATCGGACCTGCTGGAACTGGCAGAAACTACATAGATCAAATATATAAACGGATATGTCAGCGGTGGGAATCAATGCAGCAAATAAGCCCTGTATGCTAGCTCACATGACATAAATTGAATTTAAACCATGTATATTTGTGATGTATTCTTACAGCTATAATAAGGATTCATGCCTGCATGCATAGGCGTGCGCAGCCTATTGTATAAGGGTGTGCACCCTAAAGCACAAACACACACGCCGCATATATATATATATATATATATATATATATATATATATATATATATATATATATATATACACACACACACACACACACACACATATACTGCTGTGTGTGTGTGTGTGTGTGTGTGTAGGCGCTGTGTGTGTAAGGGTGCTGTGTATGTGTGAAGGCGCTGAGTGTGTGTGAGGGCGATGTGTGTGTAAGGGCGCTGTGTGTGTGTGTAAGGGTGCTGTGTATGTGTGAAGGCGCTGAGTGTGTGTGAAGGCGCTGAGTGTGTGTGTGTATATGTGAGGGTGATGTGTGTGTAAGGGCGCTGTATGTGTGTGTAAGGGTGCTGTTAGTGTGTATATGTGAGAGTGATGTTAGTGTGTGTGAGTGTGTGTGTGTAAGGGTGATGTGTGTGTGAGGGTGCTGTTAGTGTGTATGTGTAAGGGTGCTATATGTGTGAGGGTGCTGTGTGTGTAGATGCTGTATGTGGGTGCTGTGTGTGTGCTCTGTATGTTTGGGGGATTGTGTGTATTGTGTGGGGGCCGTTTAGTAAATATCCCCCCTCCCTTCTTACCTTATGTAGGGAGGGGGGACCTTGCTGCTGCTGCCTTCCCTGGTGGTCCAGTGGAGGTGGTGCAAATTGCTTAATATCCCCCCTCCCTTCCTTACATTATGCCTGAGAGGGGGGATCATTTCTGCTGCTGCCTTCCCTGGTGGTCCAGTGGAGAGTGAACTCTAGCCTGCGGGGCAAGAGTTCACTCTCGCGAGATCTGAGCGTTGCCACGGCAACGCTCAGATCTCACGAGAGGTACCTGGCGGAGCTGCTGGCAAGAGCTCCCCGGGTCCTCTCCTGCCCCTCTCCCTGCCTGTGGGTCGGTGGGGGGGGGGGGAGGCTGAGAGCAGAGTCGACGCTCGGATAGCTGAGATCTCCCCTGCTGGTCTCACTCCATAGGCATTAGGGTGTGCCCAGGCACACCCCGTGCGCACGCCTATGCCTGCATGATTTACCCTCACTTTACTGGAGAGCTAGGGGTTAGCCCAGTGGTTCCCAAATCAGTCCTCATGGCACCCCTACCAGTGCAGGATTCAGGTATTACCCAGTTGTGTCGAAAGAAAGAAAAAACACCTTATACCCAACTGGCTAATCCCTAAATCCTGGACTGATAGGGGTGCCTTTGGCATCCAGTTATAATTGATGACAATAAAATGGCCCTTTGAAACATAGTTACTCCTTTAGTAACAAGGATCATCTATCAATACCCATAAAACTAAGCCTACCTGGCTGATCACAGATCGTAATGCAAATAATTTTTCTGTGGGATCCCCAGCTTCTGTTAAGGGAGCATCGTAGTCATAGCTTGTTGTAATTGGCTTGTACTGTTTCTTGTAATCCGCTCCTGTAGATATAAGACAGATACCGGCTTCATTCATTTCCATCAATACTTATTCAGGGTTATTCAAGCACATATTAAATTGCCAGGAGTAATTTGTAGTAAATCATCTGACAGAAAGCATGCAATTCGGAGGACAAATTATGGAGGTTGTTCGCTAGATTTATTCTGTTCTGTGATTTACCAAACTACTTCCCAATTGATGCGAACTTAGCCGGCTCTAAAATGACTTAAATGGGGGGCGGAGCCTGGCTATGAAACTGTACAGACGTGTGCTGCAAGAGCTCCTGTGGCTGGCGCCTACCAGTGACCGGACCGAGGAGAGACGGCCGCTCTCCTACGGCGTCCACTGGCGGTAAAAAACGACTATGGCTGCCCCCCCCCCCCATGGACCGGTGGGGGTTATCCCGGTCCTCCCAAGCAAGCGTGACACAAGCGTGTAACCAGAGACTGCCACAGGCTACCAGCAACCACGAGACCCATGGGTGCCCAAAATGGCGGACGAACGCAGTTCACTCACCACAAAGTACTCCGAGGTGTTTGCCCGATTCTGGGCCAAGATGGAAGAATGGATGACAAACACACAGCGAATGCCTCAAAGAGGTGCTCGGCGGGGAACTGACCGGGGAATGGATGGCCCACCAGTGGGAGTGGAGCACACTCGGCACACAGCCAAACCTTAACTCACCTCGCACAGACCGAAGACCCCGAGGGTATCCACCTCGCAGCGTTCCCCAAGAGGACAGAGAATAATCCGCCATAGGCAGCGACCAAGCACCAAGACCCTCCACCGCCCACGTGGCAAACAGGACTTAGACTCCTCAGGCTCCTGGGCTCACGGCTCAGGGACACGGGCCCTCAATCCTGCTCAAGGCCGAAAAAGTGAAGAATGCTGCCCCCAACGCTCCGCAACCCGGGGGACGTCACCAGCCCTTGGTGAGCACATACCCCTGCTGCACATGCCTGCACCCAACCTGATCACCACGGGCATAGGCTGAGAGGACTATTTTCACCCGGTCCGGGACTGTATCAAGGCTAACCACTAATATTTTGCTTTTTAATATATTATGGACGCCCTGATAATAACGTGTTTTCAATGTTACTTTTACTATATAAGCATGAGTATTCTGTAGTTAAAATGCTATCCATAAATTGTGCAGACAATCAGACATATAATGCACACTACTAGTTGACAATCTCTGCTATCACACAATCCTATATGTTATATTGGAAAGCAAGTCTCACAACCCCGACCGAGTGACCTGCACCCAGAATCATAGCCAAGCTATGTGCACAGACACCCCACTCAACTGACAAGCAACATACCCTTAAAGGCTCAGAGTTGCACCAGAATTCACTAGCCCACCATAAGCACACACAGTGCATACACCGGACCCCACTTTCGGCAATCTACATGTACCGACCTACATGCACTAACTTACCCAAGACTTTACCAAGGTCATAGCCTGCTATTTTCCCATACTCGATCACTCAGTGTCAAACTACACGGCAAGGAGTTGTTAACCTCACGCATTCATAGTCACTGACACATCTTGTTTCGACACATACGTTACTTTTACTTTTCTATAAAAAAATGTGCACAGTATTGCTTATGCCATGTTGCCAATTGTTAATGTAAGGTCTCACATCGCTGTTGTGGCGTAACGGACCTAACTGTTAATTCATGCACGAATAAAATAAAGAATTTAAAATGACTTAAATTACTAACGATAAGTCTCAGTAGTTTATGATCACCTTCCCACGGTTATCAGTAAAAACCATTTTCCAGCAGTTTGACATAGGACGGGTGCTCAAGTACCTTGCCCTTCCAGCACCTCATCACGGGTAGCGCGTAAAAAAAATGTGTTTTTTATATATTAATTATTAATTATTAATCGTTGAAGAATTGCAGGTAATTATTTGGGACAAAGCTACAAAACACATAAATTGTGTTGGTGCCAAACGCTTTAAATTGTATAACATTGTGGTGGTGCACTGCACAGAGAGTCCCTTTGTCCTGCAAATGCCCTTTGCCTTAATATATATAAATGATGGTAAGCGTTGTGGATCTACCTATTGTGTACAAAGTAATGCCTGATCGTGGTTCTAGAGATATCCTCAGACCACTGGACCATCAGTATCTTGTTTTTTTTAGAATGTTTCCAGAACCCCTCAATGTCATTCTTCTCCCAGAAAACATGTTCCACCATAATGTATGAGATTTAGATTTTCAGACAACATAATGTTCTGTCAGAGGTTAACAGATATGTGGTTGAGCATTTGACATCACATAGAATAAATAGAGTTGCTTCTAAGCTGATAAATACATAACTACTCTCCATGTTATAAGTAAGAAGCTTTGAATTAGAATGTTATACTAAGTAGGGACTTGCATATTGTGCAATATAACCCGTGCTATGAGCATGCTGCTTGCAGTGTCCGTTTCACACAATAACTGTCTTCCACTTGAATATCCAAACTCATTAGGGTTTATTTTGTTCTAATTTTATATATCCTGTTTGCTCCCATGTGACTTTCTTGTTTTACTTCCTCATTTGTTTTCATGCACTCTCTTACCGTTCCAGTAGCCGAAATTTGTGCCTCCTTCAAACATGTACCTTAAGTGGAGAAGACAATCATTTAATTCACGAAATCTGGAATATTTTCTACAATCACAGCATGGAGCCCCCTTCCCGTCACATTAACAGAGTTATTCCCCAAAGTGAATTTTAATTTCTAGCCAGAGTAGCCGAGCTGAAACCATAGCGGACTTAGAGAATGTTTCCAGTTTGGGGGCTTTTGACCTTAAATTTGAAATTCACTTTGAATCTCAATGTAGTAAATAATCCTGCAATATGTCCTGGTACCTTGTACGTTTACACGGGCCCGAGTTATGCCACTGTTACAATTTACACTTTTTTATGGTGACCTCTGTCCCTGACTCCCTATTTTATCCTTACCCCCAATTGGCTAGTACTCACATATTGACATTCGCCCCCATTTCCAAAATAGTCTGTAGACCATGGCTAACCATCTGTGTGCTGACTGTTGAATGGTTTTCCCCCCAGTAATCCAGCCATCCTGTGTAATATTCAGAGTTTACCTGGAAGAGATTAGCAAATAATCATTGTAACAGGAGGTTACATTCAAAAATCAGACCACACACTAACAATGGTATGTGTACAGGTAAGCAGAAAAACTACCTTACAAGGTTACCTGCCAACAAATAATTTTAGCATAATAATAAAAACTCAAAGGTATACTGCAAGCGCTGTGCTGTAGTGGTTATGGTGCCAGGAGTTTTCTGGCAAGAACCTACTGTAAGTATTCACACTTTTAGAATTATTTGACCTCTTCCCTGGGGCCTGCCTGGCACAGCTCCTGGCCTCCTCTCTGCACCCAGATGAGCAGAAAGCTCTTGCTTTTGAGACTCTGTTAGATCTTCTGAATTAGGACCTGCTGTGCAGATATAGCTCATTGGCTGAGAGCATCTACTATTCATTCTCAGCCCATGAGCTAAGTCATGCACTGCAGGATCCTGATAAGAATTCATATCATTCTAAACCAGTTTGAGTACTTATATAGACACCATAACCACTACAGCATGCGTCAGAATAAAGGACTGCACTACAGCATGTTTTAAAATAAAGGACTGCTTAAAATAACTTTACTGCAGCCCCTAAATAAGGGATAAATATAGGATAGGCATAAATGTGATTAATATTGGGATATATAGCAAAGTAACATAGGTTTATTGGTGTGTGAGCTTATACGACACTTGTATTTAAGAGGGGAACACAGCATTATTTAGGAAATATGAAGGCGGGTGAATTGATGGAGTATGCGCTAAATATCTGATACCGAGTAGTAATTTATCAATGCTGAGAAAGTCATCTCATTCTCATACCAGAGGTCCAGTGGGCTGATATCTGCGCAGTAGGTCAAAGGCTTTCTTTGCGTCATCCGCTGCAGGAAGAAAAAAATATTTATTTAAGAAGGAAAAACCCCTTCAAATATGTAGTATACCTTTTTAAAAATGTTGACTACATGTGTAAAAAACTTTTTATGATAGATTTTTTTTTAAATGTAATGTGCTAGTTTTCAGGATGAAAAAAAAAGTTGCTTTAACAACGAATTATGAAAATACAAAAAAAACAAAAACAAAAAAACACATGCAATTGATCACCTGGGCCAAAATCCACTGTGGCCTGCATCCCCTGCAGACTCCCGCACTTGAGTTCGCGATCCGTATTTCCATCTGTAGTGAAAAGTACAACATCGTCTCCCAAATAGAGACGGAAGGTATGGAAAAGATGGCGCATGTAGCTGTAATCACAGGCCTGGTAGCTGCCATACTCATTCTCCACCTTCCAGGGTGAACGACACATGGAAAACAAATGGAAACGGATAACATGAACACATAGATACACACGCAAACAACTACATGGCAACATGTTCCATACTGAAATGACAGAGTACCACGAAATATATGTATGAGTAATTGGAACTGGTATTAAAATTAATTTAAATTAGAATATAACATATATAAATGGGGTGTGCTTAGTCCCACAGTATATAGCCCATATTGTGGTATTATGAGAAGGATTAGAATATTGCTGGCGATCAGCCGGTGTATTAGGCAAGTCTAAGATTCCAAAGCACCACATGTCTTACACACCAATCCTTGTCACTTCCTGCACCTAGTCAATTATGCTTTTTGTAAATTAAAGGTACATTGGTAAAGGAACCAACATTGTAGGAAAATAAACTAGATATGGGAGTGAATCGCAAACATTCACATCATCTGGAGATAAACAGAGAATAAACATGCGCAGGGAAGGAAAATGGGCCAAACCAGATAGATCTTGGTCCTTCTCTTTTTAAACACATAGCGTCTCCCCTCGACTATGTCTTTACCATATTACACATAGATAGACTATACGCTTTTAAAGGACATGGTGTGAAGTAATTTATCTTTGCCAGAGGTTTCAGACAGGCCTGCCTGCTGGGATTTTTGTACATATGAGTTTTTAAGGTAAGACTTGAGGGAGATTCCTAGAAATGAAACAGTTTTACAGGAAGAGTCAGTACAAGACATGCTATTTCATAGTCACAGGGTCAAGTCACCTGAACGCTAATTATATTCCCTCCATTGTTATAGAGACGCGGACGCAATCGTGGAAGCAGAACAGACAACCAGGAATTAACAGCGCTCAAATAGTCTGTAATTGGACCAAAACAGATATTAAATACAAACTAATAACGTCCAGAGAGGAATAAAGCAACAATCAGAAATTTAGAATTAATTTAGAATTTCAAGCAAAAACAGCCAAATTTTCCAAGTCAGCTACGTTTTATGTTCATCTATTTTGTCCTATAAATTTAAATTTGCTTTGAATTCCTGACAATTTACATGCTAGTGGTTAACCCTGAGGTTATATAATTATGGTGCAAATTGTGAAAATTAAAGAATTAGAGTATTATATAAAGAGAAGTGAAGCATTCTATTAATTATCAATAAAGCAACAATACCTTATGCGGCTCTATACCAGGACACTTACTGCCAATTGCATATTGATAATGGTAACAATAAGTCAAAGAGTTTGGCATAAAAAGTACTCAGTGCTGCTCTTTGGGTTTCATGCTTTAAAACAGAGTTTTAGATCATTTTAACATTTGCCACAATTTTCACCTGAACTTTGTTTGTTATAAGTACCTGGATCGGAGGTTCGCAAAACTATATCTTTCTTGTTTAATAGCCAGGCTGGAAGACCCCCCTGAAAGGAAGATTCAGAAATATCTTGAGCCTAATGCAAAAGCTGGCAAGCACAATGTATAGTTGCAATTATTAGACAATTAAGGTAGGACACTCATATGTTGCATGGCTGACTTTTAAAGTGTTCATCATTTGAAAAATATATATTTTTATACACGGTAGTATATGTTGTAAAATCCTTCACATTTACCAATTATCAGTCCTTCCACTTAATTACCATGTCAGGCTGCCTGCCAATCCTGCAGGCTGTCCAACTAAGGGCATACTAATCATGCACTCACTCCATGCTTTCTAAGGACTGTCCCCTAGCACTCGCTGGTCCACTTGTCTCCTTACCTTCTTACTAGCAGGCAGAAATTCCTGAGACAGAGAAAAGGTGTATGTAGTGAGTGTAGAAGAAATGGGACATGCCACAGTGTTAGAGAGACCAACGTCTGTATTACCTAAACTAATTTTATTGTCAGCCAGTCCACACAAGTTTTGTTCCCATTCATCCCTCGTAAGCTTCCAAACTTAAAGGGACACTATAGTCACCAGAACAACTACAGCTTATTGTATTTGTTCTGGTAAGTAGAATGATTCCATTCAGGCTTTTTGCAGTAAACACTGTCTTTTCAAAGATGGCTGGCTGCTCCTTAGATGGCTGCTAGAGGTGCTTCCTGGGGCAGTACTGCCTAGTGTGCAGCACTGCCACTCAGTGTCTCCACCCTCTGCATGCAGACACTGAACTTTCCTCATAGAGATGCATTGATTCAATTTATCTTTATGAGGAGATGCTGATTGGCCAAGGCTATGTTGGACTTGTGCTGGCTCTGCCCCTGAACTGCCTAGTTGACAGTCTCAGCCAATCCTATGGGGAAGTATTGTAATTTGCTCAGACCACCACTTCTGATGATGTCAGCAGACAGTCAGTTCAGAGGCAGAGCCAGCAGCTGCAGACTTGAATATAATTTGGGGACACTAAGACACTAGGGTCATAGAGACATGGGAACACAGACACTGGGAGACTAGGGGACACTGGCTGGGAGACAGACTCTTGGAGACACTGGGAGACATGGGGACAGTTGTGGACATAGACATGGGGACACATTAGGACACTAGGCACACAGAGACATGGGACACAGACACTGGGAGACTTGGGAGACATGGGGACATAGTGTCTCCGTGTCCCAATGTCTCAGTGTCTCCCAATGTCCCTATGTCTCACAGCGTCCCCGTGTCCCCTTGTGTCTGTGTACCCATGTTTTCCAGTGTCCCCAAGTGTCTCAGTGTTCCCAGGTCTTCCAGTGTCTGTGTCCCCTAGTGTCTGTGTTCCCATGTGTCCCCTAGTGTCTCAGTGTCCTCGTGTTTTCCAGTGTCCCCAAGTGTCTCAGTGTTCCCAGGTCTCCCAGTGTCCCCATGTGTCCCTGCTACCTTTCCCCCCATCCCTCACTTTCCTGAGATGTAGAGCTGCTGTCTGGACGCTGTGCTGTGTTGCTGCTCCCCCACGGATCAGTGAGTAGTAGAGAGAGGCAGGGATATGCTGTAACTTCCTATCCCTGCCTCTCTCCACATACGGTGCTGGTATTGCAGAGTAATCTCCATTTATTCTGAGAAAAATACCTGCATTTGTATTGCCGGTATTACTGCAATACCGGCATGGCCAGGCAGCCTCAAATACTGGCTGTGCCAGAAAAAATACCAGTCAGGTGGCAAATCTAAGAATAGTGTGTAAAAAAAAAATATGGGCCTATTCCATGGGCCTGGGCCTGGGCCTGGAGCTGCAGCTCCATCAGCCCCTATGTTAATCTGGCCCTGCTAGCGCCTGTCTCTCACCATATCCCATTCGGAGCAGATGTATGGTCCAGGCCGTATGATGACCAGGAGGCCCGTCTCATTGGCCAGATCCAGAAAATGTTCTAGAGCTCTGTCTCCTTCGAAATTAAACATACCGGGTTCTGGTTCATGGAAATTCCAGGGGACATAGCTGTTGAGGAAATAATTGCATTTTTTTACTAGTGCAGGTGAATAAAGACAAAAAATGGGTTAACCCCTCAAGGACACATGACGGAAATATTCTGTCATGATTCCCTTTTATTCCAGAAGTTGTGTCCTTAAATAGTTAAGTTAGAAATGGTTTGACAAACTACGGCCCACATAAAATATTTAGGTGGAATTGAGAAAGTTGTAGGAAATCTGGTGACAGACAAAAAAGAGACCATTGTTACCAAATTACCAAGTTTATAAAACAAAAGAAAGCCACCAGAGAAAGAAAGGTCTTATGGATGATCAAAAAGTAAAGTAATATATGTGACGATACTACTGTACTTAATTTAAAGGACACCTCATTTAAACACACAGTATCATAGTGAATCTAGTTCATAAACATCTGCAGATGCAAGATAAGCTTTAACTGACAAACAGTATACTAGAAGAATGACAATGAATATACAAATTATTTAGAATGTTCAGAATGTTTGTTGTTGTTTTTTTATGTAAACAATCTTACTAATTCTTTATTTTGTATCTTCACTGTAATTTCAATATTGAAATCATGATTACCTAAATCATTATGATTGATTGTTCCATGCTGTTCTTTATTATAATAAAAAAAAAAAAAAATTTAATTTTTGTTTGGGTAATCCTGTTGACAAATTAAAAATTCTCCATTGTCAGCTATGTTTCCAGTTCACATATTTTTGCCTAAAATTTTAAATCCAATTTGAATTCATTTTGAGTTCCCGACCACAATTTAGTGAATAATCCCGTGAGACCTTTTAATAAAAATGAGGACAGAGTCAGAAGATCATAACAGCAATATGAAAAGGGTGCTCCTTACATCTGAATGGCATTTAACCCCGTCATGTACATCTTCATCAGTCGGTCCTTCCAGTACATGGTCGGGATTCGGAAGTAGTGAATGCTTCCAGATATGTAGTGGAAACAAACCCCATCTTTCTTGAAGCAGTTTTGATCATCGTCAATTGTGAAAGATCGATCTCCTCTGGGCTGCAACAGTTAATATGAGAGGTCAATATCTGCTGAAAGTACAGAGCATCCTTTGACATCTGGAAACGAAAAAAAAATAACTTCCTCAAAATGAGGATATTTATATAGAAGATATTTGTAATTCTTTATTTATTTATTGGTCTCAATGCAGTTTGGTAAACAGGGACAATGAGTAAACTGTAAGAGTAAACTGGAAAGGTGCGCATAGTACTGGAGTAGGATAGCATATTACTAGCGGGGAGCAATGACAGACCCATTCTAATCAGTCTGCCTCTTTCTTGGGTCTCACTACCAGTCTACAAGGGTGTCAAACACTATATACCCCAATGGCTCTTCCATCCTTATGGATATCTGGCTGGTCCTATCATCAAGGTTACACCCTACAGCCAGGTCACCAGACAGGGAAAGTAGGTTTGGGGTATGAGAGATTAAAAATTAACTAAGGAATATTTGATGTGGAGGAGCAAAGTTCAGATCCATGGCCAGGCAGTGAAAATAGGAAAGGGGCCCAACATTAAAAGCATCATCCGGAGCCCATTAAAGCCTTAAACAGCCCTGGTCACTGGTTGGGGGCCCAATTTTGAACTCTGACCCTATAATTTCCTTAGACTTTACTTTAAAGCAGCCCTGGCTGAAAATCCATGATCTGGTGGCATGGAGTTATTAAAGAGTGTGGTGCTGGAATCTAGAGGGTCAGGAGCATCTGTGATATAATGAACAATGGCCTTAAATTTGCTCTAACTGGGCATTCATGACCTAGAGGAACAAGGTAAATCGTTCAGGCTGGACATCCCTGGGCTGAAGGGACTGGTGGGATGTTCATGATCTGCAGAGTCGAGGACATTTAAGCAGCAATGGTGGGATGTCCATGATCTGCAGAGTCGGGGACATTAAAGCAGCCCTGGTGGGATGTCCATGATCTGCAGAGTCGGTGACATTAAAGCAGCCCTGGTGGGATGTCCATGATCTGCAGAGTCGGTGACATTAAAGCAGCCCTGGTGGGATGTCCATGATCTGCAGAGTCGGTGACATTAAAGCAGCCCTGGTGGGATGTCCATGATCTGCAGAGTCGGTGACATTAAAGCAGCCCTGGTGGGATGTCCATGATCTGCAGAGTCGGGGACATTAAAGCAGCCCTGGTGGGATGTCCATGATCAGCATAATCGAGGACATTAAAGTGGCCCTGGAGGGACAGGGGCATTACTTTAGCCCTCAATGTTCATTCTCAGTGTGCTGGAACTTATGACATTGCCCATCAGATTCCATTACTGTATGGAATAGTGCCTCAGCATGTCTGTACTGCTGGCAGGATGGAATGCGTTAGGTTAGTACCATTGTATAGTGGTACCCTACCTGTGCCTGGAGCTGGATTAAGAGCACACGCTGCATTCCCTAGATTTTAAAGATTATAACGGCTCTTTTCCGGGAAATCTGGATTAACAGGTGCAAAGATTACTGTGTGACCATGTTGCCGAGTGTAAAACAAGCCTGCTGTGTTTAACAACATCCATCATCATGTAGTGCAACTGGACTGGATGCAAAATATCTTGTAAAACCTTGTACAAGCTAGCTTTTTACTTACATTACTGGGCATGGACATATTGAATAGCCCATGCTAATAGTGCTGAACCCTTTCACTGCCACAGCCACCTTTGGGGGATGAAAGGGTTAATTATTCAATACTGAAGGGCTTTAAATGCAGCAGGATGCTGGGACGGGATAAATTACATTAAAAATATCTACTGTCTATTTCTAGACCATAACAGAGATGCTTAGTGTCAGTGAGTGTTACTCCTATATTAAAGCCCCAAGGACCCAGTCAGTCCATATATTATACTGTACATTCCGGTAATTAGCCTGTGGCCACTTACCTGCTCATACAGTAAGCCCAACAGTAGGAGGCACAGGAGCCTGGCCCCCATTTATGGCAAGGAGAGAGGATTCACAGAGTCTTTCTTGGATCTTTAGATGGAATATGTATCCATGGAAAGTAATTGTATCACAAGCTTTCTGTCCCCTGTACTATAAACTCAGTCCAGCCCCACAGAAAATCACATGATCAACTTCCAGTCACGGGGTCCTAAAGCCTGAATCAGTGCCCCAGCTGTGATAATAGGCTGCATCTGGCACACAATGACAGGCTGAGTGAGTGCTTTCAGGAAAGTAAAGGTGGCAAGCAGTCTGTATTGTCAGTTTGCCAGGTCATATGATGCCACCTATTTACCTCTCTGGGTGTTTTACAGAAATAGTCAACAAGAACATGTCACATATTAACATTGAGAAGCTTTGTATCTCAGTCAGGGATGGTTAATCCTGCAGGCTGGCTAAGTGGCTGAGCAGCATCATGGGAAATGTAGTTCACAAACAGCTAATGGGGGCAAGGTTAGCAATGACTGCTGTGGGGTGGTGGAAATGACAGCCCCCTGTCCATATGTGCTTGGAAGGAAGGGAGAAGTCAATAGTTCACCCCTCCATTTCCTTCCCTCGTGGGTAAACGCTATGTGCATTGCGGCTCACGCTGTAACATCAACTTGTGATTGTTGTAAGATGCCACGCAGCAATTTTTCAAGGTTGGTAAGAAATAATTATAATATCTGCTTTGAAATGCAAATACAAAGATGTATTCCTAACACTAACGTGTCTCTCTACTCCCATACTGCTGCCCCCATCCATTAAAGGGTTAAAACCCTTTTTTCACTTACTTGATTCCAGCGCCGAGGTCCGTCAGAGCTGGGTCATGACTCACGCTCCTCATCTGCCGACGTCAGCCAACAGGGATAAACGTTCTCCCTTGCAGCGCTAGTCTCTGGCGTTCCGCTCTGCCTCTTTGGCTGAGATCATCGAGAAAGCATTGGGAGGCTGGTGCGCATGCGCAGCAAAATGCCGCACTCTGCCAATCAGATGGTTTCTCTCAGTGGAGTGTTACTAGACGCACGTTAACCCTGCAATAAAAATATTGCCATTCCTACATAACAGCAATATTTTCAGCTGCAGGGTTACATCGGCGGGGACATGGCTATGAGATGAAGTGGGCTGGTTGCCTATAGCGTCCCTTTAAATAAAGATCACAAGCTTACTCCAATTCAGGTGTCTCTGTGTGTTTCTTTTCCTTCTATTTGCTTATTTTAGTTTCCTTTCCATAACCTATATACACTACTTACATTATTGTGATGGGGGATCCCCCTTGAGGAAGGCTATTGCCGAAAAGTCGGGGTTGCTGAATCTCCTGCTCTGGGTTAGTATGCCCATGTTATTTTGGGTATGTGGGTTATCTCATAGAGCACTTATCTTTCAATTTGATATGTACAATAGGTATGTCATTCTTCATTCGCATGCCTTATATACTGTTTGCACTTTACTTGTACTATTTGTATCTAATATCTACTTATTCTTTTTTATGTACAAGACGAATCTGGTGTGCTTTGGATTTTTCAATATTATATACATATATGGGGAGAAAAGGATAAACAAAAACATAGGGCAGCGCTGTAATCAGTAAAAATGACACTTTATTGTATTGCACTCACAGAATTGACATTAGTGATTTTAGAGTTGTGGCATGACATCACATGAATTTGATACCAATTAACAATCATGAGTAATTTTGGATAAAAAATAAATAAATGTAATCAGCTATTGCCATTATATCTGAACTTGCAATGCAGGAAGAGGTGACATGCACATGCAAGGTGACATAACCACTACAGCTTCTTGTACTCTCTACAATCTACAGTTTTTTTTGTCGTAATGTTTTTGAGCAGCTTGACAAAAAACAGGGTTCACCCAGCACTGGGCCGCCCTCATTCTGTCGAATTGATGCATTAGTTTCACTTCTGCATTACTTGAAGAAATTTGGATAGTAATGATAGGACGAGACCAATGAAGGAAGCTGAGCCCTGCCTTTTGATTCAAAGAACGAGTGAAATGCTACATAGTCAGCAATGGAGGAGGCCCCGTTTTTGCTGAAACTCTCAGAAAGGTTTTGCCAAAAAGCTTAGAGACTGCACCCAAAAATCTCTTGCACCATAACCGCTAGAATAAGCTGTAGAGGTCATGATGCTCAGTGTGCCCCTTTAAGCATCCTTCCTTCTTTAATATAGGTGGTACAATGCTATGGTTTGCATGAAAGTTGCAATCTTAACCACTCGTTTAACACATTCGCCTAGCCCTAGTCTATTTTTGAACAAGCAGACAGCATGTTAAATAATTCACCACAGCGTAACCAATTATCTAAGAAGGTGCTAATAAATTCACTGTGAATAAATACATTCCCCAAGGGCTATTTGTAGATAACGAGAAACTAAGCTTTTATTTTTTTGTTTATTTATTTTTTAATGAATGATCTTTGACTAGGAGAAAAAAAAAAATTATAACAGGATTACTCGCTAAACTGTGAATGGTAAGGGATTGACCAGGTCAGTAAAAATTTTAGGGGAAAAAATAGAAAATAGATAAGAGTTAAAAACAACAATTTTGGCATAAAAGTGGCAATTTCCTGGTCAAATTAATCCTGACAATACAGAATTTACAGGTTTGACACTAAAAATGTAAATCACCAGTAATTCAAGGTTTATTTATTCATTGCCTGGGGATAAATAAATGTGTGATTTTCTGTATTTTGGATTCTCTCAGATCTCTGCATGTGTAAAGGATACAGGACCTGGTCCTGCCCCCCATCCACTGCAAGGAGATACAGTTACTGACATATCACTGAGGCTCATGGAGTCTGCGTTGCCAGGCAACCACACTCAGCCTGCCTGGGCAGGGGGAGGGCGCCTTTCCGTGACGTCATCGAGACGCGCCCGAAGCGGCTCCTGAGCGGTGGTTCCGGTGTGAATGGAGAGAGGTGTCGCGTTGGCATTCCCGGGGAGCAGATACATCGGTATATTGTGCGTTCAACTCCCACGGGGCAGCTCTATCCAGGCCCCTGGCACAGACTGGGTTATTACTGTAATACCCCTTTAAATAAAATGTGCTGATTTATAGTGTGAGTTAATAATAATAACCGAATACTATTATTAACAACCGAATATCACTATCATTAATAATAACCGAATATTACTATCATTAAAGGACCACTATAGGCACCCAGACCACTTCAGCTTAATAAAGTGGTCTGGGTGCCAGGTCCATCTAGGGTTAACCCTGCCTGCTGTAAACATAGCAGTTTCAGAGAAACTACTATGTGTACACTGGGGTTAATCCAGCCTCTAGTGGGTGTCTCATTGACAGCCGCTAGAGGTGCTTCTCACCATGATTTTCACAGTGAGAAGACGCCAGCGTCCATAGGAAAGCATTGAGAATGCTTTCCTATGAACTGGCTGAATGCACGCGCTGCTCCTGCCGCGTATGCGCATTCAGCCGATGACGACGAGAAGGAGGAGGAGATTCCCCGGCTCTGGAAAGAAGGTAAGTGATAAACCTCCTTCCTCCCCCTTCAGCGCCACGGGAGTGGGACCCTGAGGGAGGGGGCACCCTCAGGGCACTATAGTGCCAGGAAAACGAGTGTTTTCCTGGCACTATAGTGGTCCTTTAATAATACCCGAATATTACTATCATTCATAACTGAATATTATCATTATTAATATTAACCGAATATTACTATTATATTAACCAAATATTATTAATATTAACCAAATATTACTATTATTAATATTAACCAAATATTACTATTAATAATAACAACCAAATATTACTATTATAATAATAGCCGAATATTACTATTATTAATATATTATATATTATTATTTATATAGTGCCATCAGATTCCGTAGCGCTGTACAAAGGGTGGACTAACAGACATTTAATAATACTACTATTATTATTAATAATACCTGAATATTACTGTTATTAATATTACTATTGTGCTGTGATTCCCCTTCGTGCCAGGGATGGGATTCCTAATGCAGGGGGTTAATAATGTTATCACAGTTGTAGTAGGCCCCTGCTGGGGTCAGAATTATGTATATCTATATTTCCCCCATATAATTTGTGTTTATATAATGCTTCTGGTGTGTAGAATAAATGTATTAAGTCATGGCGAAGGTTAATGGGTAGGATTGTATCCATTCCAGCTGACATAGCATCTCACCATGTAGCCAGGGTAGGCAGGTCAATGTATTGTTTGTTTTTTGTTCTATAGTTGAGCTGTTAACGTTTTCCAGATATCAGACAGAAATTGGGCAGGTTCTCTGCTCCAGGATTTAGTTTATGAGGAACAACCTGGTTCACAATGTCACTAGTCACCCAAGCTGCCAAACTCTTATGTGCACTGTTGCAGTTCAGACTCTGCTTAGGTGGAGGTGAGAAAGCAAATCGCTGCAGTTATAAACCATGCAAGGAAGAGAGACAGAGAGCAGGGTACTTAATTGCAACCCTGCCTCGTTGCAAACGTTATTGTGCAGTAAAGTGAGTCTTTAAAGGTTCCCTGCATTGCTGAGTATAACTTATTTATTTTTAAAAAGAATGAAAATTCTATTTGTACAGTGTGCTAGCAGATTTGCTAGTAAATGTATAAATAGGGAGAAAAAACAATTAAAAAATATCCTCTCCTCACCTGTCAATGATTTCTCCAAACTCTGTGACGAAAAATCAGAGAGCAGAGAATACCAAGAATAGCAGCCACAGCAAATGTACTGTGGGTGCTTTAACTCCCTAGCCCATGCTGTTAGCGCAAACTAGGAAGCATAGTAACAGAGTGACGGATATTACTCCGTTCGGACGAACACAATGAAGGTAGTGTCGGCATAATGAAGCCAGTGTCCCCAAATCGAGGTAAATGAAAGAAGTGAGTGTCAGACTGGAGGTTGGTTTTAGCGTAAAACCCTCAAAGGTGAGGACGTAGCCACTATAGATTGCAATTGAAGTGAATTCATAGCTCACAATTTTACATTGAATACGTAATGTAACTGTGATATATGGTGGATTCAGTGCATTTGGTGTGGGGGAGGATTGAAGTGAATTTGTCTTGACAGGTTCACTTTAGGCATGCCACAAGTTTGACAAAAGTGGGCAATCCCATCAGGCTTTGTTCTATTTCATAAACTCCCATACTTACAGAAATAGTTCATTTATGGAAAAAAAGTTAAGCAGAGCCATAGCCCAACATTTTACCGGCTTATCAAAGATCTCCTGTGTGAGAGTAAAATGTTTTTGTTTTTTTCAGACTAGACCAGCGATGGCGAACCTATGGCACGTGTGCGACAGCTGGCACGCAGAGCCCTCTCTGTGGGCACGGAGATATAGGTCGCCGGTAGGGTGCCCACGTGTCCCGGATTGCCGGGACAGTCCCTCATTTTGAGAGTCTGTCCCTGGTCACAGGCACCCTCGTTCCGGGACAATGTAGTTTTTCATAGAAACGTAGGTTTATTTTGAAAAGTTCAGTTTAAAAAAAAAAACAGCATCCCCCTCTACTAAATCCCAGTCCACCCCTCTACTATATCCCAGTCCCTCTCTCGCCCTAAGCGTAGGTTTATTTTGAAAAGTTCGGTATAAAAAAAAAAAACAGCATCCCCCTCTACTAAATCCCAGTCCACCCCTCTACTATATCCCAGTCCCTCTCTCGCCCTAAGCGTAGGTTTATTTTGAAAAGTTTGGTATAAAAAAAAAAAACAGCATCCCCCTCTACTAAATCCCAGTCCACCCCTCTACTAAATCCCAGTACTCCTCTCTAGCCAACAAACAGACTCCACTCACATTGCCAGTATGCGACTCCGTAGTCCGGCCTCTGGTATACCCCAAATGGCGCCGTCTGCACGATGTGCCAAATCTAATCCTTCCTCTACTTCTTGAAAACCTATGAAGGTGGAGCACGTTAACGTCACGTCAGAATCTGACATGGCATTGCGTGCCTCCATGCACCTCCAGGTACTCCACTGTCTAGTCGCAATCAATGCAGCACAGACCAACAGAAACACTCACTGACACACATACACACACACACACACACACTCACTGACAGACACACACATACAGACACACTCACTCACTGACAGACACATACACACACATTTACACATTCTTGCACTCACATCATTTTATTTATTGCTCCCTACCTTTGGGAGCTTCTATCTGGAACTCAGCTTTCCTGCTCTACACTGCTCACCCGCGCGCAGTTTAGTGATGCCAGGTGATGGAATATGATGTAATATTCCGGCGCCTGGCATCACTACAGACAACGCGCGCAAGGGAGCAGCGAGGAGCAGGAAGGCTGAGCTCCCTCGCTGCCGCCAGGAACCTCTCCTCCCCGGCCAGGTAATTTTTAGCAGAGTAGGCCCCTGCAATGTAGAGAAAGCAGGTGATTACTCTGCTTTAATACTAAGCATGCACTCGCGGCTCATGGGGCCGCAAAGCTGACCATTGCGGGTGGCGAGTTTGCCATGCTAGGTTTACAGAATGACTTGTTGTGCAGTTATCTATTCCAAAGTTACCGTAGCGATCAGGGGTCAGAGCTAGGCTGATGGTGAAACCATTGTAATAAGGAATTCTAGCTCCCCCCTCCATACATAGCCTTGTTGTTCATAAAATGCCAACTTGAGAAACTGAGCTGCTTTGTAACACATGACAAAACGTAATGGCAGAACACTGTGCGAATACTTAATAATTGATTAGCAAAATGTTAGGTCAGTTTAAGGAGATTCAAGCGTAGCCAGAGGCAGCACACCTTCTACATCAAACAATTAAATGTATGTACTCTGTTCACACACCTAGTTAAAGTTTTTACCCCAACACAGCACAGAGGCACACACTTGACACTTTTGACACCGTCACACAAAGTCAAGCAGTTAGAAGTGAGAGGCAACAGAGAGTCAAAGGAGTATATTCAAAGCAAGGTCTTGTTACCAGTGGGCTTCTGTTCTTGGACCCATTGTCTTTAATGTTATTTTTTTTATTAGTGATATTGCAGAAGGTCTTGATGGTAAGGTATGTCTTTTTGCTGATGATACTAAGATATGTAACAGGGTTGATGTTCCAGGAGGGATACGCCAAATTTCAAATGATTTAGGAAAACTAGAAAAATGGTCAGAGTTGTTGCAACTGACATTTAATGTGGATAAGTGCAAGATAATGCATCTTGGATGTAAAAACCCAAGGGCAGAGTACCGAATATTTGATAGAGTCCCAACCTCAACATCTGAGGAAAGGGATTTAGGGGTGATTATTTCTGATGACTTAAAGGACCACTATAGGCACCCAGACCACTTCAGCTTAATGAAGTGGTCTGGGTGCCTGGTCCAGCTAGGATTAACCCTTTTTTATATAAACATAGCAGTTTCAGAGAAACTGCTATGTTTATATTAGGGTTAATCCAGCCTCTAGTGGCTGTCTCACTGACAGCCGCTAGAGGCGCTTCCGCGCTTCTCACTGTGAAAATCACAGTGAGAAGACGCCAGTGTCCATAGGAAAGCATTGTGAATACTTTCCTATGAGACTGGCTGAATGCGCGCGCGGCCCTTGCCGCGCATGCGCATTCAACCGGAGAGGAGGAGAGCTCCCCGTCCGGCGCTGGATAAAGAGGTAAGTTTAACCCCTTACTCTCCATCAAGCCCGGCAGGGGGGGACCCTGAGTGTGGGGGCACCATCAGAGCACTATAGTGCCAGGAAAACAAGTATGTTTTCCTGGCACTATAGTGGTCCTTTAAAGGTAGGCAGACAATGTAATAGAGCAGCAGGAAATGCTAACAGAATGCTTGGTTGTATAGGGAGAGGTATTAGCAGTAGAAAGAGGGAAGTGTTTAGGCCATTGTACAGAACACTGGTGAGACCTCACTTGGAGTATTGTACGCAGTACTGGAGACCGTATCTCCAGAAGGATATTGATACTTTAGAGAGAGTTCAGAGAAGGGCTACTAAACTGGTTCATGTATTGCAAGATAAAACTTACCAGGAAAGGTTAAAGGATTTTAAGATGTATAGCTTGGAGGAAAGACGAGACAAGGGGATATGATAGAAACATTTAAATACATAAAGGGAATCAACACCGTAAAGGAGTTCAACACCGAAACCAACACCGTAAAGACTATGTTTAAAGGACCACTATAGTGCCAGGAAAACATACTCGTTTTCCTGGCACTATAGTGCCTTGAGGGTTCACCCACCCTCATGGTCCCACTCCCGTGGTGCTGAAGGGGGAGGAAGGGGTTAATCCCTTACCTTTTTTCCAGTGCAGGGCTCCCTCGGCGCTGGGACTCTCCTCCCTCTTCTTCCGTCATCGCCTGAATGCGCATGCGTGGCAAGAGCCGCCCGCGCATTCAGCCAGTCTCATAGGAAAGCCTTATCAATGCTTTCCTATGGACGGTGGCGTCTTCTCACTGTGAAAATCACAGTGAGAAGCACGGAAGCGCCTCTAGCGGCTGTCATTGAGACAGACACTAGAGGCTGGTTTAACCCATAGGTAAACATAGCAGTTTCTCTGCAAAAAGTGTTAAACCTAGCTGGACCTGGCACCCAGACCACTTCATTAAGCTGAAGTGGCCTGGGTGCCTATAGTGGTCCTTTAAAAGAAGAAAAACGACCTCAACAAGAGGACATCGGCTTAAATTAGAGGGGCAAACGTTTACAAATAATATCAGGAAGTATTACTTTACTGAGAGGGTAGTGGATGCATGGAATAGCCTTCCAGCTGAAGTGGTAGAGGTTAACACAGTAAAGGAGTATAAGCATGTGTGGGATAAACATAAGGCTATCCTGTTCAGTCCCGCTACTGTAGCCTTAAATTCTAAATTCACCTTAGTAAATCGCTGTAAGTCCAGAATCTGGCTATGAATTACTACGAAAGACTGTAAGATCCTTGAATTTCAATGAAATTGCAATTTTAGTATTGAAACACATTTCATGGACTAGTCGAGAGAGATTTTATTTGAATGCTCTTATTTGATTTAAAGCATTTAAATGTCTGCAGAAAAGTAAGAAAATAGCGAAAGAAGAGTTACAAATTCCATGCAAAGCACAGATTGATAAAGTATAAAAAGAAAGTGCACAATTTAAAGTAATTGGAATAAAGCTCAAAACACCTTGAGTGGTATCCCCTAAACCACCTCTATAAAATACACAAAATATACATGCATAAGGTGGAGCTGGTATAATGCCCATCTGTGGAAGTAAAATATAGCAATATTGTCTGTACAAATAATTATAAAGTTGATAAAATTAGGAATATCACTCAAAAGTGGAGAGCCATTGGCATCATATGATTTTGGACTATTTTTGATGTTTTAGGACTATATTGTCCATACACCACTGTACCTATTTTATTTATTCATCGGATTTTATATTACTAATAAAGCACATTTTGGAAGAAAATCTCCAGCATCCTGTGTCTAGATTGCCAGAGGTATACACAGAGGACCAGAGAGAAAATAGGAGTTGGACCTCCTTCAAGTGTCCTTCCACGCTTTCCATCCGAGTCATATGGTGCTAATGGCTCTCCACTTGTCAGTGATACTCCTAATTTTATAAACTTTATAATTATTTGTACAGACCACAAAGCATAGATTGAGATGCTTACTGTATTGATTCCAGGTTTCCTTGTTTTGCAATTCGCCTTGGTTAATGATTTTCAAGCAGCTGAATTTGTTGTTGTCTGAGATCAAACCCTGTTAAACCTCCTAATCAAATCCAATGAATCTGCATGGTGCTTGGAAGGGGTTAACACAACACAGCCCACTTTCCTCTCTTATGATTGCATAGGGATACTTTCATATTTATAGTGAATTGCAGCAATACGATTTCCATCCAGTTTGGTGTGTTTATTCATTATACCACATGATTTCTTCTTCTAGTTACCAAAGTATTCATGAAGGGATATGGGGTCTACGCTCTGCATTTGCTCTCGAGGGGTTATAACCATTGAAAACAAGCGTTACATGTTCGTCCAGAAGCTGGGTGAAGGGTAAGTAGACAAAGGGTTCTTTTCATTTATTAAGGTTTCTATACTTCATCAATGGAGTAGAACAGTCCCTAATGTTGCATAATTCTTACTGAACTGAGATGTAGGCTTAAAATAACACTATTGCATCCTACTAACTATTTAGGTGTCCGCCACCCCTCCTGGCAGAGATCATTATGATTGGGGCTAGTGTGCATGTGCAGCTAATTGCCAACACTGCGCTAAACAAATGCTCTCTAGGAGAAGGATTTGATTTGAGAACCGATCCTGACTCCGGAAGACAGCCACTAGTGGTGTGTTAACCCTACAATGGAAACATTGCTGTATCTACTAACCGACAATGTTTTACATTGCAGGATTAAAACTAAAAGACCTCTGCACTACGCCATGGAGTCGACCGCCTTTAGTGTTCCTTTTTGGAATGTTTCGTAGTGGAGTGTGTATGCATGTGTTTTATATGAATGACATTAATATAAGACACAATTAAAAAAGATAACTTTGCAAAAACAGGGCTGCTGTCAACATTGAAATGTAAAAGTTTATTCTTTAAATACTGAATTACAATGAAACCAAATTACCAAACTCGGGCAACGAGAGCTGGTTCAATCCAAACTCTGCTGTTTTGGCTAAATTCTGAATTTCAGTTTGGAGTTCATTACAATGCAGTATTTAGTGAATACACCCCATTCATGTAATGGCAAAGCCGGCTTCATGTATTTACAACTTGATCTGCAGAGTATCTCCCCAATCTGTCCCTCCACTTGCAGGTTATGTTCTTGTTTTTTTCTTCTAGATCCCTTTTTGCAATTCTCATATTCCTCATGCTGGCTGTGGAATATGGGAGTTGTCGAAAAGCTGATAGTCGTGATTTGTCTGAAATTTATTCCGGGTAGCTAAGCATGTAAGTGTTGTAGCCCAATAGGAGTGACCCCTCATACTAACCTCTTTCATGGTAATTCCATGAATAATGGCAGCACTTTTAGCTTTTTGTAAATGAAATAGAGTGTTTTCATTTTTTAAAACTTTTTTCATTTTTTTCCTGACGTATAGCGTCCATACAGAAGGGGTGCTCTTCCTTCAGGTGGACGTGTACCTTCTGTAATTAAACATGTAAATTAATAGTGAAAACCCACCCCCTCATACGTTAAATAACCACTTTTAAATGGCAATGTTTACATTGGTTGAGAATACATCCTTGTCTGACAGACCCCAGAGGCTGTTCCTTCTTAAGTCCTTTGATTTTCGAAGGTCTTCATAATTGACATCATCATACAAAGCACGATGACTGCAGATTCAGCCAATACTAACCATAAAGAAGCATTCAATTCACTGCATACACAAGCAATTGCCGCATGTGCACAGTAGGCCTGCATTGCTTCTCAATCAGAGATCTTCATACTTGGAGGAGTGGCTGCCCACTGGAGTGTGTCCTGGAGATGAAATATAGGTACGTTTTTCAATCTGATATACAGGCACTCTTTTATCCGTGTAAGGTGCAAAGTATCCAGGTGGCCCAACAGCCTCCTAATAGTCAAAAATCCAATATTGATACTGCACTCAGAAAATTTTATGAAATGTATAAAGTGGTATTTAATGTCTAATGTACAATTGTATATACTGGATGATTAGTAAATTTCATAAATATAAGTACACATATATACAAAAATAATAGACATAATAGACAATAGTTTAAAGTGTTTAGATCCCATAGTAGCCAATGTGATTTCATGTGCAAAGAAAGGGGATCATGACAAGAGCTCACTCATAAGTATGCATTTGGTATATGGTTCTATATGGAATATTTGACCAAGTATTAGTAAGCAGTATATACCGTAATGCAATAATGTGTACACATGAAAAATTGAAAAAAAAATTTTGAAAAAAAAATTTGAAAAAATGTGCACACTGGACTGTATAAACCTTTTTTCATAACCTTTTTTTCATTATATTTTTTCATCTTTGAGTTTTTTCATCTTTGAGTTTTTTCTCTTTTTTCTTTTTCTTTTTCTTTTTATGATATATATTTTTTCCAATTTTTTTTTTTCAAAATTTTTTTTTCAAAATTTTTCACTATGGGATTTAAACACTTTAAACTATTGTCTATTATGTCTATTATTTTTGTATATATGTGTACTTATATTTATGAAATTTACTAATCATCCAATAGGTAAGTTTTTAATGTTTTGGTTTAAACAAAAGGGGCCTTGAATATAAAGATAGTAGGGAAGGCATCTAACTTTAATAATATTATATTTATTTTATAAAACAATTTTTAAATAATATATTTGTTTCTAAAGTTAGTGTTCCTTTAAAGGGATACTGTATTGCTAGGAATACAAAGTTGCATTCCTAGCACTGTAGTTCCCCCACGTCCTTCCCCTCCCATGGCATAGTAAGGGTTAAAATACCTTGACGCTGGGTCGGGCGCAGCGAACGCCGCGAGTCCATTAGGCCCTCCCCATAGGAAAGCACTGCTGCAATGCTTTCCTATCATGTTTTGCATGACGCTGGGCGTCCTCATGCAGACATCCAGCATCAGTTAGGCGACCATAAGTTGTCTAACCACCAGGATTTGCCTCTAGTGGCTGACTGATTGACAGCCACTAGAGGCAGTCTTAACCCTGCAGAAACTGCAATGATTATCATTTCAGGGTTAAGGGCACAAGGAAATTGCACCAAGACCACTTCAATAAACAAAAGTGGTCTCGGTGCCTATAGTGTCTCTTTCAGAACGTGTCTATGTTGAGCAGTATTACATTTCCTTAGAGTCTATGGGTGTTTATAATTACAGAGAAATTAGTCCCATGGGGATACAGGCATAGGTTAGCAATTTTGATATATTGATGGATTCTAGAAAGGAATTGATTATACGATACACCATCAACTAGGGGAGATGCTTTATTTACTGAAAGCTAAATGTAGCATTCCTGGTTAATTTTCAAATACTGCCTTTAAGATGTTCTTTTTACCTGATTTTTATTGACAAGAGAATGAAAGGCTGATCTGTTAATACCGGGGTAATTTCATTTAGTCATCTAATAAAAAGTAAACAGTGTATTTCATTTAACATTAAATTGTCAGGAATTCTCCAGGGAATTTCAAACTTTCTATGAACAAGTTATTCACTAACGTGAATTTTAAATCCAGAGCAGCTGGACTGGAAGCAATAGCTGATTTAGAGATTTTTTCCAGTTCTGCTCATGTTATGTTGTGTTTTAAATTCACTTTCAATACTCACTTTAGTGAATAACACTGCAAGATAAACAAATTGGACAAATTCTCTAGTACAGCGTGCCGATCAGCTGTTTTAGTCTGGAATTCTTTATTCCCTTGTGAATTTCCCACAATTCCCGGTTTAGTGAGTAACCATGGAAAAACCACTGTACAGGGAGTGCAGAATTATTAGGCAAATGAGTATTTTGACCACATCATCCTCTTTATGCATGTTGTCTTACTCCAAGCTGTATAGGCTCGAAAGCCTACTACCAATTAAGCATATTAGGTGATGTGCATCTCTGTAATGAGAAGGGGTGTGGTCTAATGACATCAACACCCTATATCAGGTGTGCATAATTATTAGGCAACCTCCTTTCCTTTGGCAAAATGGGTCAAAAGAAGGACTTGACAGGCTCAGAAAAGTTAAAAATAGTGAGATATCTTGCAGAGGGATGCAGCACTCTTAAAATTGCAAAGCTTCTGAAGCGTGATCATCGAACAATCAAGCGTTTCATTCAAAATAGTCAACAGGGTCGCAAGAAGCGTGTGGAGAAACCAAGGCGCAAAATAACTGCCCATGAACTGAGAAAAGTCAAGCGTGCAGCTGCCAAGATGCCACTTGCCACCAGTTTGGCCATATTTCAGAGCTGCAACATCACTGGAGTGCCCGAAAGCACAAGGTGTGCAATACTCAGAGACATGGCCAAGGTAAGAAAGGCTGAAAGACGACCACCACTGAACAAGACACACAAGCTGAAACGTCAAGACTGGGCCAAGAAATATCTCAAGACTGATTTTTCTAAGGTTTTATGGACTGATGAAATGAGAGTGAGTCTTGATGGGCCAGATGGATGGATTGGTAAAGGGCAGAGAGCTCAAGTCCGACTCAGGCGCCAGCAAGGTGGAGGTGGAGTACTGGTTTGGGCTGGTATCATCAAAGATGAGCTTGTGGGGCCTTTTCGGGTTGAGGATGGAGTCAAGCTCAACTCCCAGTTTCTGGAAGACACCTTCTTCAAGCAGTGGTACAGGAAGAAGTCTGCATCCTTCAAGAAAAACATGATTTTCATGCAGGACAATGCTCCATCACACGCGTCCAAGTACTCCACAGCGTGGCTGGCAAGAAAGGGTATAAAAGAAGAAAATCTAATGACATGGCCTCCTTGTTCACCTGATCTGAACCCCATCGAGAACCTGTGGTCCATCATCAAATGTGAGATTTACAAGGAGGGAAAACAGTACACCTCTCTGAACAGTGTCTGGGAGGCTGTGATTGCTGCTGCACGCAATGTTGATGGTGAACAGATCAAAACACTGACAGAATCCATGGATGGCAGGCTTTTGAGTGTCCTTGCAAAGAAAGGTGGCTATATTGGTCACTGATTTGTTTTTGTTTTGTTTTGAATGTCAGAAATGTATATTTGTGAATGTTGAGATGTTATACTGGTTTCACTGGTAAAAATAAATAATTGAAATGGGTATATATTTGTTTTTTGTTAAGTTGCCTAATAATTATGCACAGTAATAGTCACCTGCACACACAGATATCCCCCTAAAATAGCTATAACTAAAAACAAACTAAAAACTACTTCCAAAAATATTCAGCTTTGATATTAATGAGTTTTTTGGGTTCATTGAGAACATGGTTGTTGTTCAATAATAAAATTAATCCTCAAAAATACAACTTGCCTAATAATTCTGCACTCCCTGTATTCTTCATTCTGCGTGATTGTATAGGTTTTTGCTTTGTACAGTACTATTTGTATCTCACTGTTTGGAGACTAATCATAGGCTTTTTCCATACCTTTAAAACCCACAGTGGCTTCAGTTATGTGGATCTGGTGGAGGGTGTACATGACGGGCGTTTTTATGCTCTGAAACGGATATTATGCCATGACCGGGAAGATCGGAAGGAAGCTGTACATGAAGTGGAGATGCACAGGCTGTTTAATCACCCGAACATCTTGCGGCTTGAAGGACAATGCATAATAGAAAAGGGATCCAAATGGGAGGCTTGGCTGCTCCTTCCATATGTAGCGGTAACTTGCTGAGTGGGGGCACTGTGGGCTTGAGAAGGAAAGAGTCTTGTCAGATGAAGGATTTGTAATTATAAACCGCATTTCAGCTTGTGGCCATTACTGACAACAAACTGAAATGGTTGTGGTTATAGATCACTGTTCTGGGAGTCCTGTACCTTGCTAGCCAGATATTTCTTGGTTCTTCAACTTCCAGAAAGAAAAGTGAAAAGGCAGCCATTCCTCCACCCCCTGAAGGGTTGGCAGGGTGAGAGAGCAAGGCTCTAAATATGTGTGATTTGTAGGGGACTCTGATTGATCAGAGAAATGGGGATATTGATATCTATTTTTATATGGCACCAACGTTCTCCTGTACAGTTATACAGTGAAGATATTTAACAATATATTACACAATAAGTAACTGATTGGAAGCGTGCCAATTACATTCTAAATAACACGTCGTTTAGTTTGTTTTCTTTTTTCGTTAAACATACAATTACAGGGAATTAAAAACTGAATTCTAACATTTAGGCTAAGGTTCTGAAATGGGACTCCGCTACGGTCACCGCTTGGCTGTTTAAGATATATTTTACAATTTGATTTTCAAGTTACTACAATCCAGTGCTTAGTGTATAAATCCCTATATCTGTGCATTTGTTCGTTATATGTTTAGCACAGGATGTGAAGAACCTTCATACAACTTTAAATTGGGACTGTGTCTTACTTTGCTTAAAAAAAAAAAAAAAAAAAAAGGCAAAGGACTTGCTGCCAAATCATTTCGACTTCCTTCTGCTTTTGTGCTGTGTGTGGAGCCAGTAACAGAAAACTAACTAGTGGCCTAATCCCCCTCCGTTAATGGAATCAAATATAGAACGTGTACTTAGCAGATAGCATCATGCTCCAGTTCTTTCCCACGGAAGCTGATTGGAGTTGTGCCATCATTATGTACTTTGTTTACGTAGCATTTACAACTCGGGCAGTTCTTTTTAAACTTGAAAAAAAAAATATGTTGCCAGAATTGTGCACAGAGAGCAGGAACATTCAGGGCATTTCAAGAAGCCTGCAGCCATTATTAATGCAATCTGTGCTCTTCAACTGTGTCGCTTCTGGTTAGTGAGTTCTGTGTGTTCTCTTTTCAGAAAGGAACCCTGTGGAGTGAGGTAGAAGGTCTACGGGATAAAAATTGTGCACTTTCTGAAGATAGAGTTCTCCACATCCTCCGTGGTATATCTCTGGGATTGAAAGCCATACATGAAAGAGGCTATGCACACAGGTACATCAGTGTAATTCAAAGCACTATAAAATAACTTGACCAGGAATAGCTATCAAAGTCAAAGGATCGTTGAAATCACAATGGATGTCTATCTCTTTAATTATGATTGATCTTTTATCTTGTAATCTGCTTTGTGCAAGGAATTCACTGCATTTCAATATATATATATATATATATATATATATATATATATATATATATATATATATATATATATACACACACACACATACACATTTATCTCCTGATTTGGAAGATTACCATACTTACTTACATACGTCTATCTTCTTCCCGTACTCCCACCTCTGATGCTCGCCTTCAATACTTCTCCAGGGCTGCACCGTTTCTGCGGAACTCGCTTCCCTCCTCCGTTAGATGCTCACCCAATCTCCACTCCTTCAAAAAATCGTTAAAAACCCACTTCTTCATAAAAGTGTATCAATTAAACTGTTAGTAACTCCTGACTGATTCCTCTTCTGCAACTGTCACTAGTCTAATACTATCCTTATCTTTTTGTGTCATTTTACCCCACTCTCTCTAGCATGTAAGCTCATTGAGCAGGGCCCTCGACCCCTCTGTTCCTGTGTGTCCAACTTGTCTGGTTACAACTACATGTCTGTTCGCCCACCCATTGTAAAGCGCTGCAGAATTTGATGGCGCTATATAAATAACATAATAATTACCCAGTGTGAGACGCCACATGTACCCCATGCAGAAAACAACACAAATCCTAACTAGCATATCTGAAGATATTATTATTATTATCCACACATATTATTGGAAATTATGCAGGGTCAGCAACAGTATGAATGTCAGGATTACATTACCGAATACCCTTGATTCATTTAAACAAGATAAACAAAGAGAAAGTACTAAACAAAGCATCATTCATTATATATATATATATGTAAGTGGGACTCCATCAGAGAGATGCCAGAGAAACTGTTGTGAAATGAAAACAAACAAGCAGTAACCATATGCCAGTTCAGGGTGGAAAACACAGGTAGGTTAAACAAGTTCGGTCTCTTGGTAAAATATAGGGATATTATCCCCACGCTAGAGGACGAGGTAGCATCCCCATAGAGACCTGTGTCTGAATGCTCCACCCTTCCCTACCATTATAGTCTGATTGGGAGCTGCCCTCAAAGTATTCTCATGGAATATCTGCTTATGCATTTAAATGTATTTTGAATAAGTGCTCTATGGGCAATATCTACGGTTTGTATGTAGAGTTCCCAGTTCTTAAAAAAATATATTTTTATATATATATATATATATATATATATATATATATATATATATATATATATATATATATATATATATATATATATATAGAGAGAGAGAGAGAGAGAGACCATTCTTTCTGTATGTTGGGAGGCTTCGATCCAGTCCATTCTAAACACATTAGACAGCTTGGTTTGGCACAAAGCCAGGGTTGGCTTGTCAACTGAGATCCGTGCATGCACAATGCTTTTCCTTGCCAAGTCAGCACCATCTAAATATACCTGGTGTGTATTGGGATGCTGTGAGAGAAGATTCCAAAGATGGACAGCTAAGAGGACTATGGCACCGAAAAGTGCAGGGTGTTTTTCCAACAAAACTCCCGGATCCGTGGACAAACCCAAAAATAGTGCAGTAAGTCATCTCCCCCCCTCCCCGCACTTCAAGCAGTTTGAGGAGATTGAACACCTCATTCTGTATTATTACATAGTTACACAGCTGAAAAGAGACTTGCGTCCATCAAGTTCAGCCTTCCTCACATATGCTTTTGCTGTTGATCCAAAAGAAGGCAAAAACCCAGTCTGAAGCGCTTCCAATTTTGCAACAAACTATTTTTTTTATTTTTTATAATTCTTTATTTTGCAATGACAGACAGAAATGAATAGTGCAGTTACGTGGCTTGCGCAGAAGCCCAAGTGAAGTATTAGAGAATTGCATAACAAGCCGTTTACATCCATTGTATAGGCTATTGGTCTGTCATCGTTTTTCAACACAGTACAGTACAGTACAGTAAAAAGATCAACACTTAGAAACATATATAACAAAATACGTAACTTTAGATCAAATGACAACGTTGTCGTTTAGTTGCCTTGGTTTTAGTGTGTCGAACCTATAGGCCGGGGCAACAAACTATTTTTTATTTTATTATATAGCGCCAGCAAATTCCGTAGCGCTGTACAATGGGATTGTATTGAGCATCAGGTGCTAGGTAGGCATACAATGCTGTCCACTGAAACATCTCTTGGTAGAAAAGGACTGAAAGAAGTTTAGATTTTTCATATTTGAGATAATGGATAGGGCTGTCTAAGAGAGAATGATCTAATATCGTGAGAATAATATTACCATAAGGTAATCTATAGTTGAATATTCATCTTGAGGTGGACGCAAAAGCAAGGCGTCAGAGGAGTGAGCCCAGTCGTTGTCCGTAAAGTGTGCTAGAGACAAGGTGATATAACTTCGAATTTGTAGATATTCAAACAGAGGTATGTGGAGTGATGGAAATTTGTCCTGTAATTGTGTGAAGGTCAAAAAATTTTGATTGCGGGGGGAGGGGGCAGCAATCCAGGTACTGAGTTCTCTGGACAAAATCATGTAACAGGGTCTGTTTGCTTCTGTGTTCCTGTTGATCACGTGTTGTAACCACACTGTCTTTTCTGGGACTAGAGCTTGCTTGGTATATTAAAGTGATCTCTCCTTTGAATGAACAGTCTTGCTATTCGGGGTCAAAGAATTTTCCATGTTCGATTTCCCCCCCCTTAACCAAAGCAGCATTTCTGTAGAGTTACGCTATCTAAACACAGAATCCCTTGTTATTCCTGACATAGACTGTTACACTGCAACCTTTCGGAGAATTCCCAGGACTGGATTCTTGTTCTCTGTACATTGTGAATTAGCTGCACTCCTCTCTTGAACCTCCCGCATATATGCAACAAAGATCTGCCTTATTTACTACTGGTAAAAAAAGATATACACCAAAAAAGACCAGAAATACTCTTTTCCTCGGTAGGTGTGATGTGCTGGTGGATAGTGTGCTTTACTGGTTCTACCGAGATTGTATGGAACATAGAGACATAGCTACCTCCTTCTTAGGTCCGTTAGTGGACTCCTCTTAGTCACATGACCTGTCCTCTTCTCAGACTTTAAAGGGAAACTATAGTGCAAGGAAAATAAAGTTGTTTTTCTAGCACTTTAGCTCCCTATTGTGTCCCTTTAAAACAACCCTACACTAAAACAGAAGATGGCTTTCATACAATAATCCACAGTGCATGAATGCTTTCAGAATATAGTATGTACCTGAAACGTAGTTTTGTTTAACATAATCATTTATGAGCAGGATTTATGCCACATGGTTTGTTTAAGATCATGCTTAAAATAAATAACTACTCCACCTAGATTGAACAGCCAGTGAGTTTCTGGTGTTGCATTACATTAAATGTAGCATTAACCAATGTCTTATGTGTCAAGGTTGGAGTAAGTGTTAAACTTCATTATTTGCCTCAGTGACGTATTTACTGTATTGTCACCTATTAGGGACCTGAAACCGACAAACGTGCTGTTAGATGATGATGACCGGCCACTTATAATGGACTTGGGCTCTATGAACCATGCTCGCATTGAGGTGACAAGTTCCCGACAGGCAATGTCTGTGCAGGTATGGGGCAGTTTATCACTCATACTGTGTACCAGAAATCAATGCTCGGAATGCAGATAAACTTTCCCATCTCCCCATCATAAGGAACGCATGTTTGCAACAAATGCTCATTTACTCAGTATCTTGGACACTGTGTGTGTCAAAGAATTTCTCTCCATGGCTGCGTAACAAGCATTTGTAAAATGTGGTTATGTAGCCTCAGATGTGGGATCCCAGGAGCATCTTCTGCTGCATTGCTTCATATTGTCCATTGTGTACAATCTGTTATCCAACCTGTAGCTGTCTTTTGTAGTATTTGAATCAAGCATTTTAGGATTTGTAGTATAGCTTCAGATAAACGCCACTTATTTTTACCATTAAGTTCCTTCTTTGTATATGAGTTTGAGACAGTAGCTTTAATTTTATTTTGCATGAGTATACATGTTCTGATTAGCTTGCATATTAATGCCA
Source organism: Pelobates fuscus (assembly GCF_036172605.1). NCBI lineage: Eukaryota > Metazoa > Chordata > Amphibia > Anura > Pelobatidae > Pelobates > Pelobates fuscus. The sequence continues at coordinate 17,224,390 of NC_086324.1, read as the reverse complement.
ATCTTTTATTTTAAAACATTTTATTGATTTGTGTTAATTTTTATTTAGGTTAGGTATAGATCCACGTAAATGTTCTCTAAATAGACATCGACCTCCAGTGGCTGTTATTTCTAATCTAACATTACAAACTTTTTTAAGCAGATTCTAAGATTGAGTTTGAAACAAGCACTTTATGGGTCAAATCCCTAACTTTCAATTCTGCAACAGATTCTGCCATACTGTGCTTTACACAGTCCCAACCTTTGGTCGCAGTTAAATGTCAGGTTGAGCGTGATGTATACATTGTAAATTTAAACCTGGTCATAATATAAGGATCAGGTCAGAAACCATCTGTTAGTTCTTTCTCCCAGACCCTTCGTGTGTAACCCTGAACACCAGCACCATCTGCATGTAACAGCCTGTAACTGATATGCATGTCTCATACCTTCCTTAACATAGGACTGGGCCGCACAGCGTTGCACCATTTCCTACCGGGCGCCAGAATTATTCAATGTTGAGAGCAACTGTGTGATTGACGAGAGAACAGACATCTGGGTAAGTATGGTTCAAAGTCCTGCTCTATGTGACCCTTACCATACACTGATTGCACAGCATGTATACCCCTAGATATTGATTCTTCCTTGGAGAAATGTGAATATTACTAGAGAATAAGGATGCTGCAGGATATTTTAATAGACAGTTTATATACTGTATAGATGGACAGATTGTTAACCTACAGATTTCATGTCTGGTCAGCAAGACAGACTGCAAGGAGATCTGTAGGACTGGTACTGAGTTGAGGGTTTATTTATTGTTCTGTATTTGATGTACAGAATACATACTCCTCCCAAGGGTAAGAATTCTGCAGTCTTTCAGAGATGGATGGTGTACGATTCCCATTATCCCTATGGGCAGTATATAAGGAAATGTTTAGTTTATCAACATCTAGAGTGACTGTTTGCCTTTCTGTAATCTAGCAAAGCAGTGAGAGTTCTCATATAAAGGTTCTTGTTAATAAGGTTCTAGCTCATAGACACGAGGTATGAAAAGCAATTCAGCAGTTAACCTCACATCGGAATCAACTATTGGTACGTTTCCCCAGAATGGTACATTGTAAAGGCTGGTAATAATCACTTGGCACACCTAGCCTTGTATATCTAAAAATCAAGGCAACATGTGCTGATTTTATTTGCTGTGGAATTTTTAATTTTTTTTAATAAATACCAGTAAAAATAATAACCATTTGCTGATTACAGCATTGTGCCTGTTTTATATAATTTCTGCATAATTGTAAAGCACTGCTGAATATAAAGGGAATGTATAAATTCTAATAATAATAATAATAATATGCTGGATGTTTGGTCTCTTTCAGGTTGTATACAAAGCATGCACCATTGTATGTTTAAAATGTATTTCCTGTTTTTTCTGCTCACTATCCCTCTCCATAGAGGGTTTTAGCAATGTCACTAGTTAGCAGGTCTTCTAATAATGTCATTTGTTCCCCTAGTCTCTGGGCTGTGTCCTGTATTGCATGATGTTTGGAGAAGGGCCATTCGACATGATCTTTCAGAAAGGCGACAGTGTGGCATTAGCGGTTCAAAACACCGTCACAATTCGTACAAGTAACAGGTCAGTTAATCAGCTACAAACCCAATCTATGCTGACATCGTGGGGAGAGGAGACATGATTGCCGTGTACAATGGTCCCTCTGGCATCACAGGGTTTAATTTTTAGTGATAAAATGGGTTTTGTCTTGATTTCACTGTCAGTTGTGCCAATTGTTTATTTTTATCAAGAGGGAGAATGTATTTATTTTTTTCCCTCCAATCTATACTCTGTACACTCTCTACCCTTTCTCCTCAATTCTCTTTTCTATAGCAAACATAGAGCGAATGATTTAAAGGGAAGTACATTGTAGATTTAGGCTGCACTTTGACGTTACTCTGTCACCTCAATAAATTAAATATCTGTTATTTTCTTGATTTTTGTTCTAGATAAATAGGACTTTTGACCGAGGAATTGAAGTTTGCCTTAAAGGGACACTATAGTCACCCAAACAACTTAAGCTTAATGAAGCTGTTTTGGTGTATAGATCATGCTTCCGAAGTCACACTGCTCAATTAATTGCCGTTTAAGAGTTAAATCACTTTGTTTATGCAGCCTTAGCCACAACTCCCTGCATGTGACTTGCACAGCCTTACTAAACACTTCCTGCCTTAGCTTGTACTAAACCTACAGCTTGTACTGAGGCAGAGTTTCTCTTAAAAACATAGATGTTGATAACTGTATCTAAAAAGCTGCCTTGTGATGCTCATGATTTAGAATATCCCTCTTTTTGGTCAACCTGCTTGGTGCCTCCACCAGCCTAGGTTAGATTTTATGATATTAGACCTGAGAACTCTGTATATTTGTCTTGAGGCTTACCGTAAAATTGCTTATTGCCAAGCCTCTGGGTCATTGCTCTATACCAGCGTTTCCCAATTGGTGTTCCGTGGAACCCTAGGGTTCCTCGAGACCACAAATGGGGTTTCGCCAAACTTTCTAAAAACAAAATTGCCACAGGCTGCGAGGGAGCAGTGGGCAGTGATCTCGCTGCTCAGCTCCCTCGCGTGCACATCACTAAGAGGCGCGCGAGGGAGATTACCACTCCCTTGCCGTCCTCACGCTGCTGCTCAGCAGCCCCACTGGACCCCATGGATTGCACACTCAGCCCAGCAGCCGCACTGGACCACAGGGACATAGAGACTCCATGCCAGCACTCCCAAAGGTAGGAAGGCTAGGTGGAGTAAATTTTTTTAAAAATTGGGGGGCGTGGCTCGACCGCAGATGGAGTAAGTCGCATGCTGCACTCGCTCCCAGGCCCCGACCCGCTAAAGCCCAGACCCTAAGCACATTCCGCGGTCCACATGGGGAAACCCAAACGGGTGGTGACCCCAAGACACCCACCCACACCCCACACGAGCCAACAACCCGGTCCCATGGACGGATTCCTGTCCACCCCGCAGCACCTCAGAGGCACACGAGGTGCGGACAAGATGGCACCTTCCTCACCGAGCACCAGCAGTGTAGCAGGCTCCGCAAGCGACGCACCCTGCGCTGATGCACTGACTCAGATGTCGATCGACTTGGCGGCTATATCCGCCAATATGCTCACGCGAGGGGACAAAACGGCCCTGGTTTCAGAATTGCGCTCCGTCATCCGGGAAGAAATAGCCGCGGTGCGCAGAGATCTAACGGTACTGGAACAGAGGGTGGATGACTTAGAGGAACACCGCCTCCACACCACGCACCACCAACAAGCTGCAGACTTAGCAACCGCACGACAGGGGAACATACTCCTCGAGATGCGCCGGCAGGTCGAAGACCTAGACATACGAGTGCGGGGCCTCCCCGAGGCCGACGACGAGTCCCCACGGGAACTGCTGATGGGCCTCTTTATGCAACTTCTTGGGGAAGATGCCCCCCCTGGAACGCGCACACAGGGCACTACGTGGCCCCAGGAGAGATGGCCAACCCAGGGACATGATTTGCTGCCTCACATCGTTCCAACAGAAAGATGCTATTATGAGAGCGGCCAGGACCCAGCGCTCAATTGCCTACATGAACTCCCAGGTTACACTGTTTCAGGACCTGTTGTCCCTCACGCTTGATGCCCGGCGGGCGCTGAAGTCCCTAACAAGCATGGTACTAGAAAGATGGATTCCCTATAAATGGGGTTTTCCGTTCAGCCTGCAAGCAAGATTGAAAATGGGAGGGCACACTGCACCACCACCGCGGCCCCGACGGCCCAGAGGAGTAGCGACCTGAGACACTGAAGCCGGCCTCCTATATCGGGTACCGAGGGCCACCCTTTAGGCTGCCCCGTCCCCATAGGGGAACACCAAGTAACTGCTACAAGCGAACTATGGCGCTTAACTCCTTGCCTCTTGCGCTTAACGACCATGGAACTGGGCGGGGTGAGAACTGTGGAGTTAGGCCGCTGGTTAGCGGGACAGGGACTCATACCACACCATAACAGTAACCCAGGACTTGGGGTGGCACCATGGGTGGGATGCTTAGGGACAACCAGCCATGAGGAGAGCCCATGAGACGGGGGCAGCCGACCATGCGGGGTGGGTTACGAAGAGATGGACTGTTTGGGAGGGGGGACTGGGCCGCAAATCTTAGAAAAGCGCAGGCACGTAGCCATATCACTGTCTAATTAGCTTACGCACAGGTCACTGTATTTGAGGCCGACTACACACACAATGTGCTCATTATATTTGTTTTTATAAATGTTCAGGACGCCCACACTATGCCACTGTTTTGCCCCCGGCGTAGGTTGCGATGTTGATATATGTTGTATAACTCTTTACTTAAACTGCCGATATATCTTACTGTTACTTATCGCATGTTTCCCCTAAGGGCCAACACCTACACCCCCCCACCGACAGACCCACCCCATACATGCAAATGGGTACCCGACTTTGCGTACCCGTCTTTGCGTACCCGTCTAACTCTGGCCCACCTCCCCTCGCCCCCCGACTACCCCCGGACTCACGGAGATCACGACAGCCACTCCACATGGCGGATTGGGTGCCGCGGGACACAGGTGCTGAAAACACACTTATTTGAGGAACAGACTCCGTAGGTGGCCCTCCACGCACCTCACGCAACTGACCTCCCCTGTACATAGGACCGGGGTTCGACGAGACTCTCCAGTTCAACAGTCTCCTGAACGCTACCAACCGGTTTAGGTTCAAACGTTGCATTGCCCCCCCCACTGATACTCCCCCCTCCCCAATGGACCCCCCCCTCCGAGCGACCATCCCGCGGAGGCCAAGACGGGGTTTAGCCCGGCCTTACTTACATACTGGTTCAACAACACAGGGGGCCTTAACCAGCCGGAGAAGCGCTCCCACCTGCTCTGCCGTCTCTGGGCGGAGAGGGTGTCCGTAGCGTTCCTGCAGGAGACGTACTTTCGGGGCCCGGACGCACCTAAACTAGAAAACAAACGCTTCAATTTGGCTTACTACGCCAATCACCCAGATTCCAAGAGAGCAGGTGTAGCGATACTCTTCGCGCACACCGTACCCTTCAGCCATACCGCGACCCATACAGACCTTTTTGTCAAGGGCACGATAGCTGATCACACATACACATTTGCCTGCATATACTGCCCCAACCGTGGTCAACACACCTTTCTCTCTCGCACCTTAACCAAGTTTAACAAATTTAGAGAGGGCCTCCTGATAGTAGCAGGAGACTTGAATATGCCACTAGACCCACTCCTGGATACGTCCCGCGGAACTAGTACACTACCGCCACACTGCTTACGATTTGCCACCAGGGCACTGAACGGATTGGGTCTTGTAGGCTGCTGGAGAACCGCACAACCAGACGACAGGGACTATACGCACTTCTCCCATGTCCACCACCACTATAGCCGCATTGATTACATATTTATGCCCCAGGAATACCTTTCCCTACTCCACGACGCACAAATTGGACTCCCGACCCACTCCGACCACGCCCCGGTTAAGGTACGCACAAGCTCACCCCTCTATAAACCTAGAGACAGACAGTGGAAGCTTAACGTAACCCTGCTGAACGACCCGGTCTCCCGTGCATCCGCGCTTCAGACGATCACACAATATTTCGACACTAATGACACACCCCCCTTGACGATCTGGGAAGCACATAAATGTGTCATGAGCCCACTACATTGCCATATGCACACAGCGCAAAAAAGACAGACACAGGCGCATCACCGACCTCACATCCAAGGTATCCGCCTTGGAAACCACACATAAACAAACACTAGACGATAACACCTACTTTCAACTGCCCGGAGAGAACTTATAGACCATCTCTCTCAGGGGCTGTTGCATACCCTGGCAAAATCGGCCAGGTACTTCTATGAACACTCCAACAAAAGCGGTCGACTCCTAGCAAAGATGCTCCAGGCAAAGAGGAGGGCACAACATATCCATAAAATAAACACACGGGACCACCATAGCACTAGACACCCGGAAGGTATACTTGAAGCTTTTCAGGCTTACTACAAAGACCTATACAACCAGACACAGACCACTCACGGGACAGCCCTACAGACACATCAACGGAAGATCACAGACTACCTATCCCAACACATAACCAAAACGCTCTCCCAGGAACAATCTGAGGACCCGGAGCAACCCCTAACCCTCAAAGAACTCAATCGAGCCCTGAAAAGCATGAAACCCCACAGGGCACCCGGCCCGGACGGGCTGCCGCTCTCATACCTTCACGCTTTCAGCGACACCCTACTGCCCAAGCTCCTGACAGGACTGAACTTGATTCGCGAGGGCGGACGGTTCCCAACAGACACCTTGGCCACTACAATCACAATAATCCCCAAAGACGGTAAAGACCCGACTAATTGCTCGAGCTACCGCCCGATTTCGCTCCTGAATTCGGACCTCAAGCTATTCGCCTAGGCCCTGGCCCGTAGGATCTCTCCGATCCTCCCGGACCTTATACACCCTGACCAAGTCGGGTTCATCCCAGGTAGGGAAGCCAGAGACGACACGATATGGGCACTCCACATCATTCATGCGGCGAAAACCAAGAAAAGCGAGGCCGTAAAGGCGTTCGATCGAGTAGACTGGACGTATCTCACATCTACTCTCCGCCACTTCAGATTCGGCCCTCAGCTATGCACCTGGGTGTCAGCATTGTATACGACGCCGACAGCGCGGATCCGCATCAACGGAACCCTTACACAACCTTTTCCCATCAGCAACGGTACGCGCCACGGCTGTCCCCTGTCCCCCCTCCTGTTTGCCCTCTCCCTGAAACCATTTCTAGGGGCGGTCAGACGGGACGGGGGCATCACGGGGGTGACACTGGACACAGAGGTACACAAACTTGCAGCTTACGCGGACGATATGCTGTTCTTCCTAGAACAACCCCTAATCTCAATCCCTAACCTCCTCAAGGCATTTCGCGACTACCACCAAGTTTCCAATCTGAAGCTAAATCTGGATAAATCTGAAGCCATGCCTACTAGAAAACGCTGAGCTGGCCGACCGCCTGAGCGCTAAGTTTGCCTTCTCTTGGCGACCGGTCAAGTTAAGGTACCTGGGCACATGGTTACCGCGTGATCTCACACAGCTCTATCAATTGAATTTCCACCCGGAAGGTATACTTGAAGCTTTTCAGGCTTACTACAAAGACCTATACAACCAGACACAGACCACTCACGGGACAGCCCTACAGACACATCAACGGAAGATCACAGACTACCTATCCCAACACATAACCAAAACGCTCTCCAAGGAACAATCTGAGGACCTGGAGCAACCCCTAACCCTCAAAGAACTCAATCGAGCCCTGAAAAGCATGAAACCCCACAGGGCACCCGGCCCGGACGGGCTGCCGCTCTCATACCTTCACGCTTTCAGCGACACCCTACTGCCCAAGCTCCTGACAGGACTGAACTTGATTCGCGAGGGCGGACGGTTCCCAACAGACACCTTGGCCACTACAATCACAATAATCCCCAAAGACGGTAAAGACCCGACTAATTGCTCGAGCTACCGCCCGATTTCGCTCCTGAATTCGGACCTCAAGCTATTCGCCTAGGCCCTGGCCCGTAGGATCTCTCCGATCCTCCCGGACCTTATACACCCTGACCAAGTCGGGTTCATCCCAGGTAGGGAAGCCAGAGACGACACGATATGGGCACTCCACACCATTCATGCGGCGAAAACCAAGAAAAGCGAGGCCGTAAAGGCGTTCGATCGAGTAGACTGGACGTATCTCACATCTACTCTCCGCCACTTCAGATTCGGCCCTCAGCTATGCACCTGGGTGTCAGCATTGTATACGACGCCGACAGCGCGGATCCGCATCAACGGAACCCTTACACAACCTTTTCCCATCAGCAACGGTACGCGCCACGGCTGTCCCCTGTCCCCCCTCCTGTTTGCCCTCTCCCTGAAACCATTTCTAGGGGCGGTCAGACGGGACGGGGGCATCACGGGGGTGACACTGGACACAGAGGTACACAAACTTGCAGCTTACGTGGACGATATGCTGTTCTTCCTAGAACAACCCCTAATCTCGATCCCTAACCTCCTCAAGGCATTTCGCGACTACCACCAAGTTTCCAATCTGAAGCTAAATCTGAAGCTAAATCTGGATAAATCTGAAGCCATGCCTACTAGAAAACGCTGAGCTGGCCGACCGCCTGAGCGCTAAGTTTGCCTTCTCTTGGCGACCGGTCAAGTTAAGGTACCTGGGCACATGGTTACCGCGTGATCTCACACAGCTCTATCAATTGAATTTCCCCCCCTTCCTCGCGAGCATCCAAAAAGATCTCCTCCGCTGGTCGCCGCAATACGTCACCTGGTTCGGCCGCATAAAAGCACTAAAGATGAGCGCACCACGCGGACGAAAGGGACTATACGTTCCTGTCCCACCCACACAACACATACTCACGACTCCGACTACCTCTTCACGACACACCACCACCTAACCCTGGTGAAGACAACGGAGCTGGGAACAGCAACGTGGTCTGACCATGCACCGGTAACGCTCACTATCTCCTCACCACTATATAGGCCAAGGGCGACCAAATGGAGGCTGAATGATTACTTGCTGTCCATGCCTGACGTCCGGACTGAAACAGAAAAGATATTGACAGACTACTTCACATCCAACACACCAGACCAAACCTCACCCACATACATATGGGAGGCACACAAATGCGTAATAAGAGGACACCTTATACAAAAGGGGTCGTGGTTAAAGCGACAAAGAGAGGCCCGCATCACGTCACTCATACAAGACATACAGACGACAGACGACTCGAACAAAAGAGACAATCTCCCCTCACTACAGGCCAAGTTACTTCAGCTAAGAAGGGAACTGTCCACACTATTGAACGCTAGACACCATAGAGAGGCGGCCAGACAAAAGACATTCTTTGAGGCCAACAGTAATAAAAGCGGAACATTGCTAGCAAGAATGCTGACCAAACGTAGACAGCTGACGTATATTGACAGAATGAAGGACGGTCAAGGGAGGGTGCATCGCCTCCCTGCCGAAATACACAAAATCATACGCTCCTACTACACAGACCTCTACTCCCTACCGACCCCACAAGGCATACAATCACGAGCCAACCTCATGACCCGGATAACTAACTTCCTCCAAACTAACACACACGCACACTTGGAACCAGAGGTAGCGGAGGCGTTGGATGAGCCCATCACGGTGGAGGAGATAGCAGGGGCTGTCAAAACATCCAAACTGGGCAAATGCCCGGGGCCAGATGGCCTCCCGTTGCGCTACTATAAATGCTTTGCAAGGACCCTATATGCGCCGATGCTGTCCTCCTTCAACGCGATTAGGGACGGGCACCACCTGCCCCCACAATCCCTCAGGGCACACATCACACTCATCCCAGAAGAAGGGAAAGATGGCGACTATTGCTGCAACTATAGACCCATCTCCCTTATAAATAGCGATACGAAGCTCCTAGCGAAAATCCTGGCGACCCGCCTGCAACCGCACGTCCCTGCCCTGGTACACCCGGACCAGGTGGGGTTCGTGAGGGGGCGGGAAGCCAGGGACAACACGATCAGAGCCCTATCAATAGCACACGGGGAGCAGGGGGGAGTCGGGGGCCTTCTCCTGCTATCCACAGACGCGGAGAAGGCCTTCGACAGGATCGGATGGACATTCCTATTCCAGGCCCTTTAGCACCTGGGTATGGGAACGCACATGAGAGGTTGGATAGAGGCGCTTTACAAGCAGCCCAAAGCCAGGATACTCGTGAATGGGGCTCTCACAGATGACTTCACAATACAGAACGGCACTCGACAGGGATGTCCCCTGTCGCCGATTCTTTTCGTTTTAGCATTAGAACCATTCCTACAAGCAATCCGGACCAACCCGGATATCACAGGGGTAACCAGAGGCGGGGCACAGCACAAGGTCGCGGCGTACGCCGATGACCTTATCTTCTTTGTCTCTAAACCCGAACTCTCACTCCCTAACATTGTTAGAGCCTTTAGAGAGTACGGAGAGATCTCTAACATGAAAATTAATTTCGCCAAATCATACATCCTTAACATCTCCATACCCAAACAACGGGAAACATCTCTCCGCCAGAGCTTCTCATTCCAATGGGCAGACTCTAAAATCAGGTACCTGGGTATATGGCTCACCCGCAACAGCACGGACCTTTTTAAGGAAAACTTCGCCCAGATGCTGGCCGTGTTTAAAAGAGATACAGGGGAATGGTCATACCCCCACATCTCCTGGTTTGGACGGGTCCAAGTCATCAAAATGAATTTCCTCCCACGCCTACTGTACCTGATGCAGACGATACCTATACGTATCCCCAAGACATACTTCGCGACCCTACACAGGACTCTAAGAGAATACGTATGGAAAGGGAAGAAACCTAGGCTAAAATTCTCTCAACTCACTCAGCCGTGGGAGAGGGGGGGCATGGCACTGCCAGACTTCCACCTCTACTACCTCGCGTGCCATCTCCTCAGAATAGTGGAATGGTCCAAAGGCGACGTCCACAAACAATGGAAGATAGTGGAGGAAGCGGACCTGGGGATCCCCATAGCGCTGGCCCCTTGGTTACCTAGAAGGGGGGAAATGGAGGCACCTATATATGTGAGGCACACTTTACAGGTATGGTACGGCATAGCTGACAGAGCTAACTTAACCCCGTACCCGTCACCCTTACTACCCCTGACACACAACACGGATTTCCCCCCGGGACTTGACCCGCTAATTTTTAGGAGCATAATACCAAACCAACTACCTAGACTCCTCCACCTCCTCGCACCAACAGGTCGGAAGACCCTCTCAGACCTCATAGGCGATCGGCCCCCGACCTTCTCACAGACACTCACACACGCACAAACGACGAGCTATCTCCGAACCCTGCCACAGGGTAGGGCCCTACGCCGTGCCCCCACGGAGTTCGAGCGACTGTGCCTCGATCCGGAACCACTCTCGCACGGGATATCAAAGCTTTATGGCATGTTACAAACCCAGATCCCCGTAGAAACCCCTAGATTTAAGGGTAAATGGGAAACAGCCCTGAACCGCGAAGGGGAATGGGACAAAATATGCACACTGACACACCACTGTGCGGTCTTCAGCAGACACCAGGAGGCCGCATACAAACTGCTTACACAATGGTACCGCACACCAGACATACTACACAACATGCACCCAGACCATGACGCACACTGCTGGCGATGCGGGACTGAAACTGGGACACACATACACATCTGGTGGTCCTGCGAGAGGATACAACCTTTCTGGCGGGGGATTTACAAACTAATACAGAAATTCTCTGACCGCCCCCCACCCTACGAACCGGCAGCAATGCTCCTACACCATACTATGGTGCCCAACAACAGATACAAACGTTCATTGACTATACGGATATTGAACGTTGCCAAACTACTCATCCCCCTGCATTGGAAGGACACTGAGGCCCCTACCCTCAGGGAATGGTTTGCGAAAATGGAGGACCTCAGGGTGATGGAGGACTTACACTTGACGGCAACGGACAGAACTCAGAGGTACCTAGACACATGGACACACTGGATTCTGACGATGACTGGAGATAGACTCCCGGACTTACTGGGGGAAACTAGTTAACACTAAGACCCCAGCTATCTGCAAGCACGGGCTGGTGGCCCAAGCGAAGTCCCCGTAAGGGAACCACACCAGCCCAGCGTACCCCGACAGCTGGTTTCTCGAGGAGCCACCCTCCCCTTCTACCCACCCCACCCCAAACGGACAGACGCCTGACAGATCGACGAGCGGACGCACACCCGTCCCTCTTCCCCACCCCACCCCGTAATCACGAATAACAGACAAACCGAGACCAAACACAGGTACGAGCACAGACTAATTCCTGAAACCCTTAGTGAGACACACCTGGACCCCCGGCCGCGAGACAACATACAACAAGTCGACTGCTTGAGACACAGGTGTATATCAGGACGTGCACGGCGAAAACACAAAGGCAGGAGAGCCCTTACCCGAGGTACACCGCAGGCCAGAACATAGAATCTTGCTCCAATCTAAGCCTAACACTGCCTACACAGCCTATCGGCTCTATCAGTCAGGCACCCAACACCTAGGGTATAAATACTGAACACACCCGACCGCTAGATAGACGACAATGGTCTCACCTCCCACCACAATGACAGGGACCTACACGCCCCAACTTAGTCAAAAGCCCGATGGGAACGGGGGACCTGCAAGCCCACTGGGTATATATATCAGAACAACGGTATGGGGAGGTAGGGGAGCCTCTAACTCCCAAGCCCACAAGGAACCTTCTCAGTCCTGTTTTCATGACTGTTCAACCGGTGATATAAATCACTCGATCATCCCACGATGACAGCCCTAGAGTGTACTTGTTGGGACTTACGGGTCCAAATGTTGTTTGCCATGTTATGAACGGTATTGACACCGCTACTAGAAATTCTGAACGGCTGAAACAAACTTACTTGCGAAGACACTGACTGCCCAAAAGGGCTCTGCAATTGCTATTGCTAGAAGGTTTTATTGACTCTGTATAAATTCTGTGAACCCCACTATGTTCAACCAATTTAAGTATCCCTATTCCTTCTGTACCCTATACATTGATGACTTAACTTGAAAACTAATAAAAAGAAATTAAACAAAAAAAAAAAGCACTAAAGATGAATGTCCTCCCCAGGTTATTGTACCTATTCGCGACGCTACCCGTCGCGATCCCACAATCATTTTTCCGCACCCTGACACGAGACATCCACAGCTTTATATGGAACCGCTCCGCGTCCCGCATACGCAGGACCACACTGGAGCGACCAAAGGCTGCAGGGGGAGCCGGGCTATCCTCTGTGCAGCAATACTACCAGGCCACACACCTGCAGAGGGTAGTGGACTGGCACACGCGCCCAAGTACCAAAAGATGGGTGTCCATGGAGGCCCAGCAGACACATGGGGCAGTCCCAGACAGACTTTGGCTTGGCTCGCTCACCTACTCGGAGCTCCGAACCCAAAACCCACTCATCGACGCCACCCTTGGGCCTTTCGGAACTTCCACCAGACGGACTGGATCTACTTACACCAATGGACTGTTGACAGAACCCTCAAACCGCTACCCGACGTCGTAACGACTCAGCAACCAACCCCACTCGACATGTTCCACTACCACCAGGTGAAAACTTACTACACAAACCTTCAAAGTAAAGATCACATTCACAGACAACTGACTGACTTTGAACGACTATGCACAGACAGAAAACACTTAGAACACGCGGTATCCTACCTCTACACAAGCCTACAGTCACTGGGCAATGAAAGCTCACTAGGGTTCACGGAAAAATGGGAACGAGAGACGGGTACGCACTTGACTATCCAGGAGTGGGAAAAAATCTTTCTTTTAACCCACAAATGCTCCAAATACCAAGAAATGAGCTATAAACTACTCACACAATGGTATAGGACCCCAGATGCACTAAGACACATGCACGACAAAGCCTCTGGAGAATGCTGGAGATGTAAAGGAAATAAGAAGGAGCCTGGAAGCTAGAAAGGAGCACTCACAGGCAAGGGGTTAACCCTAAGGGAACTACGAAAGTAGAATAATGAGTGCCCTGAGGTAACTAATACATAACTTTTAATAAAGCCCTTAAAAAATGAAAGTCACCACCAACAGTGTGGCTCAATATAGTTTAATACATAGCTATTAATCAAATCTATAAAATCAAAGGTGGAATTCTCCACCTCAAATGTAGTGAAAGAGGAGCCGTACTAAAGTTTCCAGTCTCCTCAGAGCAAAAAATCTATTAGTGCACAAAACTGAGATTCGGTCCTAAAAGGTCCTGGGTATAGCAGCAGCAATGCAATTGATAATTTATACTATACAGGTATAATTGGTTGATGTGCATATACCATACAAAATACAGTTAATCGTCAAAGGGAAACACTTTCGGTACACAGGGCTAATATACGGTCCTTAAAGGTCCATACAATTGATACTTCATGCTGTAACAGTATAGTTAGTTGATGTGCACATACCATGCGTCATACAGTTAGTCATTTGGGGGAAACACTTTGACAAAAGATACGATATCTCAAATTAATTTTGTGGGGGACTGCGTATGGGCAGTATTGTCCTGTAATTATAAATCTGTCAAATAGAGTGATTATTCCCATATGATTAACAGCAAATCTATTAGGTCATACATATAGTTAGCCCGGCTGAACGTTATTTCGAAGCGCACACCACCTCAGACCTGTGGGTAGTGTATAGCCCAAATTAGCAGTGTATCAATTTGAATACCAGGAAGCGTATAGGCGATATGAATAGTGCCTGATGGAAACCTTATATGTTCTGAATATATCGGGGATCAATCACAATTCTCAGTGATCTCCGGCAGCAACTATATAGTTTGACAATACGACTATCCCCCGTGATAGCACAGATCATACACCATAAAAATGTGAGGAACAGAATTGGTCGAAAAAACTGGAGATGTAACTCTGCCCTGGGCACCAACCTCCACATCTGGTGGTCATGCCCCCGCATAGTTCCAAACTGGCGCTTGATACACGCTAAGATCAAGGAAATCACGGACTCAGATCTCCCACTGCAACCACTGCCAATGCTCCTTCACCACACATCCACACCTACACAACAATACAAAAAATCCCTCACGATACACCTGCTCTCTGCCGCAAAAAGCCTCATCCCACTGAACTGGAAAAGCCAGACAGTACCCACCTACAATCAGTGGGTGGACAAGGTAGAGGAAATCCATAATATGGAAATGTTGACTGCGTCCCTGCAGGAGCGCTCGGACAAATGTGCCCTTCTATGGTACCCCTGGACATCCTACACCGCACGGGGACAGGCTTGACCCCCCCATACCTATCCTTCCAAGAGACCCCTGGTACACATACCAGCTACACCTACCCCAACGCCACTGTTTGAACCTCCGACCCTGACACTCTCCCTTCCCCCTCCCCCTTGTCCGTGACAAGCCATGACTGAACATCGTCAGAGCTCTGACAACCCGCTAGGTCGAGAATCCGAAAACCTACCACCCACGGGGCTCTCACCCCCTCCCTCTATGTAAGGGGATAACCTCCCAACAAGCACCACCATACAACCACAACCTCCTGAACATCACAGACTCACCTATATTGCATATAGCACACATGAACCACACCCCAAGCCTCCGAATGAGAACCGCCCAGTGTGTCAGATACATACACACGCAGTTACACACACTGGCACATACAAACACAGACACACACACCTTGACACAAATTAATTGGGAACCCCCTGCTCTATATTATGGATAGTGGTAAGTGGTGATTAACATTGTATATTCCCAGCCCATCTCCTCCTACAGTGGACATTACCCCATATATTTTAATGGATGCCTGGCAGATACCTGAATGTGTGCTTTCACCTGTGGAAAACTGATCGTGTGTCACTAAATATTTAGATAAGAGGCAGGCAAACTGAGAAAGGCAGGTTACGCGATCCTACGTGGCATTTTTTCCATTATAGATAAATGTGTAACGAACGTTCTAGTATCGCGTGCAGATTAATTTATATCCTTTGCTTGCAGGTATTCACAAGCACTGGAATCCCTACTGTCCTCCATGCTGGTGGTGAATCATCAGGAAAGGCCGTACATCTCTACTATACTAGCCCAGATAGAGACACTGGTTCCTGCTGTAGATGGACAGGCCACAACTAGGATATGATGCCACCGGATATAGGACCAAATCCATGTTCCTCCCGTGATTCCTTAATCTTCCATCCATGGGACCATTGGACTCATCAGATGTCAGTACAAGGAGACTGCGTCAATCCACAGTGAAAGCAAACCTCTTGTATATCGTTTGATTTGAAAGATTTTTATTTATTATTTTAACATATTAGTTTTGTTTTCAAGTACTAAACCCGATAGAGACATAGACATCTTCTCTGGGTTAAGTTTGCTGGACAATATTTTATCTTTTATTTTATTTTTTCTTCCAGGAATTTTAAACTCACTAAATAAGCGCAAATATCCTGAGGATCACCCTCGTTTGGTGCTCCATCTGTGTCCCCATAGGCTGCTATTCTCAGGCCAATACCCACTGTACCCGGTCTTTGGGGCTGTTCCATAATTTGTGTTTGGCTGAGTTTGTGCTTTTACATTTCTTAAAATTACCTTCAAAGGGAGCTTGCAACTTGTGTGTCCATTTTAAATTGTATGTGTCATTTTTTTAAAATGAAAAATGTATGTTACAGAAATGAGTACTGTACTAATGATGCACTTTTTACACACAGTAAACGGTGTCTAGTCATGGGGTGTGATTTTTATCCACTAATGATCCGTTTGGCATTCAAGCGTCACTTATACAGTGAGTCAGTTTATAAGAGGGTGAGCACACAAGTTTACAGGAAAACCTTCTGCTTTGTTTACACCCAGCTGCAGATTTAATTAGGTTAATATTATGAGCGGACTCTGAGTTAATAAAATACAGGTTCCACAAGCAAGATATTCCATGGCTGGTAACTTGGTATTAAAAGGAACACTGCAGACACTATAACTGTCATCTCATTGAAGTGGTTGTAGTGTCTGCAGTCCCTTGGCGCTGTCCTACTATTCAGTTTTAAACCGTTTTTAATGTGTTGCTGCTAAACGAGAATCCCTAGCAGTTGCTTGGACCAATGAGAAAGCATTAACCTGATCTGCAATGGGCGACTGATTGGCTGAGATGTCAGCTGACTGCTTTCAGTTCATCACACCTCGCATTACTGGTATGAATTGGTATTGCTAGAAGGAAGTGAGTAAAAACCTTGGCCTCAATGGGACATTATAGTCACCAGATTAACTAAAGCTTATTGCATTTGTTCTGGTGAGTAGAATCATTACCTTCAGGCTTATTGCTGTAAACACTGTCTTTTCGGAGAGAATGCAGGGTTTACATTACAGCCTAGGGATACCTCCACTGGCCACTCCTCAGATGGCTACTAGAGGTGTTTTCTGGGGCAGTGCTGCAGTGTACAGCACTACCATTCAATATCTCCATCCTCTGCATGGAGACACTGAACTTTCCTCATAGAGATGCATTCATTCAATACCTCTCTATGAGATGCTTATTGGCCAGGGATGTGTCTGGCTTGTGCTGACTCTGCCTCTTTGACAATCTCACCCAATCCTACAGGAAAGCATTGTGATTGGCTGACATCATTAGAAGTGTTTCTTGAGCCAAACAGGCAGATCAGGGGCAAAGCCAGAAGCTGCAGACTTGAACAATAGTAAGATTTTACTTAGTGGGGGTGGGGTTTCTAACCAGCACTTGAGTCCTGCAGGAACATGTGGGAATGGTGTTCTTGCACTTTTTTCACAGCAGGAACGCAGTTCCCGTTAGTAGTCCTGCAGGACCTGCCCTTTGCTGCTACAGTCACCATCATGACAATAAATCAGAATACGGTCCCATTAAGATCTTACTCTGCTGGATTCACATGGGGATTCTGTGCTCAGTGCGGCCAGCCAACTGGGTAGTGAGGCTTGTAGCCCTGACCCTAGCTATTCCCACCATCATGCAATCCCTCACCTTCCCCTGAGGGAGACATTAAAGAGACAGAGCCACTTTCTGTATTGAGAAGGGGTTTGTGTTCCGGCTCTATGGCAATAGTTCACAACAGCAGGGTGGCTACAGAGCAGCCCTGGCACAGGGTCTGTGTGATGTGCTAGCTGAGCATGGGATAAGGGCTAGAATAGGCATGGGGTGAGGGCTAGGGTGGGTATGGGTGAGTCTCAGGGTGGGCATAGGATGAGTGCATGGGGTGAGCACGGCTGAATATGGAATAAGGGCTAGAATAGGCATGGGGTGAGGGCTAGGGTGGGTATGGGTGATGACTGGGTGAGTCTCAGGGTGGGCATGGGATGAGTGCAGGAGGTGAGCACAGCTGAGTATGGAATAAGGGCTAGAATAGGCATGGGGTGAGGGCTAGGGTGGGCATGGGATGAGTGCAGGAGGTGAGCACGGCTGAGTATGGAATAAGGGCTAGAATAGGCATGGGGTGAGGGCTAGGGTGGGTATGGGTGAGTCTCAGGGTGGGCATGGTATGAGTGCAGGAGGTGAGCACGGCTGAGTATGGAGTAAAGGCTAGACTAGGCATGGGGTGAGGGCTAGGGTGGGCATGGGATGAGTGCAGGAGGTGAGCACGGCTGAGTATGGAATAAGGGCTAGAATAGGCATGGGGTGAGGGCTAGGGTGGGTATGGGTGAGTCTCAGGGTGGGCATGGTATGAGTGCAGGAGGTGAGCACGGCTGAGTATGGAATAAGGGCTAGACTAGGCATGGGGTGAGGGCTAGGGTGGGTATGGGATGAGTGCAGGAGGTGAGCATGGCTGAGTATGGAATAAGGGCTAGAATAGGCATGGGGTGAGGGCTAGAGTGGGTATGGGTGAGTCTCAGGGTGGGCATGGGATGAGTGCATGAGGTGAGCACGGCGGAGTATGGAATAAGGGCTAGGATTAGCCTGGGGTGAGGGCACGAGTTGAGCAGGGGTAAGCATGGAATGAGGTTGCATGGGGAGAGCATGTAGTGAGGGCTAGGAGTGCCATGGGGTGAAGGATGAGGTGAGCATGTAGTGAGGGCACAGTCTGATGGGGTGTATCTCCCAGCCAAAGAGAAATCCCCGGCTGCCCTGATGATGGTGTGCGTCTCTAGAACAGGGCCTCTGCAAAAGGGGTTTCCGAGGTACGTCTGATGTGACAGGCTCTGTAAGCAGCACTTGTATTTTGTTATCACTACAAACTGTGAGCCATGGTTATGATACTCATTATATAGCATAAGGTTTGGCCTCGATAAATATATTATTGCAGATAACATGAAATTATCCAGTGCTTGATTGAATTGCAGTCTCAGTTTCTGTAAACAAACTGCAAGTGCAGAATCAAGTATAAAACAATAAACCAAAAATAATCTTTTTAACCCCTTAAGGACCAAACTTCTGGAATAAAAGGGAATCATGACATGTCACGTGTCCTTAAGGGGTTAAAGAGCCAGTCTGTATTTTTAGTTTTAATTGGATAAATGTTTTTTATACTTTTTAATATAATTTTTGGAGGGGTGAGAGGTGTGGATCTTGGGTGAGTTCCCACACTTTTTACCCCAGGACTTGACCCCTGTTCCTAACCCTATAGTGTTCCTTTAACCTGAGCTGCAATGGGCACTGTGATTGGCTGAAAGTGTCAGCTGCCTGCTTTCAGCTTATCACAGCGCCTATTGCTGGTATGAATTGGTATTGCTAGAAGGAAGTGTGTATTCTCTGACTTAGCCATACCGCCAGTAGGGGTCAAGCTGTGGGTCAGCAGTTTAACACTTAGTAGAGAGCCTGTGCCATGGAACTTCAGGCACTATAACGAATGCAATGAGGTGAAATGGTTACAGTGCTTGTTTCATCTAAACAAAAGGGGTACGTTAACTGGTATGTTCCGCATTTGCAGCAAATTCTAGACGTCAGTCCTCTTCCCCGGCTACATTGTACCAGGATCTCTGTTTATGTGTCCTCATTTCTGTTGTAGAGGTA
Organism: Pelobates fuscus; assembly: GCF_036172605.1. Taxonomy (NCBI): domain Eukaryota; kingdom Metazoa; phylum Chordata; class Amphibia; order Anura; family Pelobatidae; genus Pelobates; species Pelobates fuscus. Next base: position 17,204,803 of record NC_086324.1, on the reverse strand, counting down.
GATCTTTTTCCTTATACCTTAGCCATTCAATGCGTTTGCTGAAGATTTAAAGCAGCATGTACAAACTTGCAGTGCTCTCATTCTGAAAAATCACTAGAGTCTTCCACTGACTTTCAACGTAATGTTTTATATATTTTATTTGCAATAAACCTTTGTGTTGAGCCCTATTCTGTGTGTTGTATGTACAACCCACGCCGGTTTATAGGAGCCATATTGACACAAGATTTATGTAAGAGACGTACAAATCTGTTTATTGGGGGGGAGGATATTTTTACCTTTTTCTTATTATGCATGTGGCAAAAAAAACAAAACACAAAACAAATCAGGTTCATATATAAATATATATCTTTCCTGCATGATGCTGTCAGATACACCAGTGTCAGTCTGTATTATCCCTTTCTAGCTGCAATTCTGGGTGTAGACAATTGGATACCAAACATTGTGTAATAAATTCTTATTGTACACTAGAAACACTTTGAAATGTTCTTGTAAAGTTTCATTTTGCCAGATAAGCTTTAGAAACAACATTGCGCAGTGTGTCCCTTCCTAAATCAGCTCCCTCGGACATTTCAATAAATGCCCTCTAAGCAGTTGGCAGAGAACCACCGACAGAGCACAATATAAATATTTCATTCTGTTTATAGCAGTCTTATGCTGCCAGAGTAAAACCAATTACATAATTTCATCCAGAGGAAGTGATTCCCATTGTACAGCACCGTGGACCGTGTTGGCACTTAAATAAGTACCCCACAAAAACATGAGTCTACTCAACCCTCTGCTAAATATGCAAAAATCCCAATGCACAGCAGGAGAAAATGTTTGGTTCACAAGGGGTTATGGTTTCTGGGTTTATAACACTTTAGACGGATTGGCAAAATCTTTCAAAATTGTTCCTTTGCCCTGTAGCATAAATACAGTTTAAACCGTGTGCTACTACAAATAGATCCCCCACAATGTGTGACAGTAAATTTCACTTTCTCAGGAGTGAGCAGCTGTTGTAAAGTTAAATATAAATATCTAGAAGGCATCTCACTTCTCAGATAACGCAACGGCGATCAGACATTGCTGAGAGAGAAACCTGGGTAATTTGCCAAGACACCTACGCATTCAGGTGCAATACATCCTGTTATTGCACAAGGAGCTCCTCCCTGGGGTTGCTCCTTTTATGTTTTGGAAACAGAACTTTTCAAATTCGATTCATCACCCCCTTTGGAACATTTACCCCCACAGCGCTGAGTGGGCTTTAGTGAGTTTAG